>NC_137513.1:8042500-8050000 GCF_041902795.1 Electrophorus electricus
CAAAAGAGAAGAAGCAAAATTCAAATCAATCCTTCTTTGAGCACATCAAGATTAAGAGAGGTCAGGATACACACACACACACACACACACACACACACAAACAGACATGGGCAAACAAACATACACAAACCCACACATATACACACATGCACCAGCACACCTGGAACACAACGACATGAGTGAATATTATAACTGTTTGAAAAATGTTTGTTTTTGTTTCTGAGCTTTGAATGTTATATGCTAATTAGTCAAATAATTATTAATGACTAGCATTCTCCATAGCAACCTCTCCACTTGAGCATGCACGTGAATAGGTGCAGAAGACTTCCTCTCCTCTTAGATTTCCTTGCTGGCTCCAGCAGATGTAGCAGTATGTGCATGTCATTGGAAGAATGCTATAACAAGATACTGGATAAGTCCTTACAGGCAATATTTGTCATTTGTATCATAAAATGATCTTTTAATTAGATGAAACACTTCCTGTTTTACAAGTTAGTACATGACCTCAATATACACTACCATTTCTCTTCCTTTTCTTGTCTCTCTCCCTTTCTCTCTTTCTCTCTGTCTCTTTCCACCTCTCTCTCACTTTCTCTCTTTCTCTCTCTCCCTCTCTCTTTCTCTCTGTCTCTTTCCACCTCTCTCTCACTCTCTCTCTTTCTCTCTCTCCCTCTCTCTCTTTCTCTCTTTCTCTCTCTCTTTCTTTCTGTCTCTTTCCACCTCTCTCTCTGTCTCTGCCCTGCTCTGCACCTCCATTCTCCGAGATAAATTTCTCTCTTTCTCACTATTTTTTGATTTGAATTGTAAACTCAAGGCTGTGTGGGAGGAGAGAGAGAGAGAGAGAGATAGAGAGAGGGATGAATAAGAGATGGGGCTTTTTGATGTTAGGAGCAGATGGATTTTGTCTGTCTGTTCGCACACACAGTGACAGTGATGAGCCTGGGAACAAGCCTCAAAGCGTAATGAGCTCTCCCTTAAGGAGGCACAACGCACAGCCTTAAGGAGGCACAGCTGTAACGAGCTACACCATACAGCCTTAAAGAAGTACAGCCTTAACAAGACACATCCTCAATGAGGTAGAGAGTGCAGCCTTAACAGGCAGACTCCACTCCCTTAAGAAGGTGCAGAGAACAGCACAGCCATAACAAGGCAGGCAGAATTGCTTTAATGACATGCGCAGACATACAGCACAGGCTTAAAGAGGTGCAGAGCAAGGCCATAGTACAATCTTAATGTAGGGTGTGGTACACCCATCTAAGATTTTTTCCAGGACCTTAATGAAGGTCACATTGGGCCCTTAACAGAATGCACAGGCTACCGAGGTACCGAGGATATCCATAATGTAGCTTATAGTTTTTTTCTGGTTGGTTATACACATATTTTCCAGAACTAAAAACACAAAGCTCTTAACCATGCATATTATTCTCAAAACCTTACAACACCAGAGAAAGACTCACTTTTGACTGAAAAACACTATACACACTCCTTAAAACCAAATATTCCACACAGAATACCACACACATACAGCAGGTATGTACACACACAAACTACACTTATACTGTGTGCTCTAAAACGCAAAACTCACTTAATCAAAATACCAAGACCTCAAAACAGCCACTGCATAAGCCATTTACAACATTTACATTCATGTAACTGTTCACAAATCCACCCATAAAATGTGATGAGTCACAAAACAAACTTCTGAATTGCTGTATTAAAAATACTGAGGGAAATGCATTGCAAATGTATCGCAGCAGTACTCCATATTTACTGTGTATTTAAATTACTGTTACAGTAAAAACAAACACAAACCCCACAATGTCAGGCATCATCTTGTCAATCATAAGGATTTGGCCACAAATCTGACCAGCTTCCCTCATGCTCTTTCCACGGTTTACAGCATGACACTATCCACAAGAACTACTTAAATGTCCTCTCTGTGATGTTTCTTGCTCCATTTTTTTCTTTGCTATATAAGTTTAGCATACTTTATATGCCCCAGTCAAGTAGGAGAACTGAGTAAATAATTATTATGTACCGTGTTTTCACATGTGGGATTATGGTATTGTTTATTGGCATACTGCGTTTTGGTGACGCTAGTGTTTAGGAAAATGAGAAAGGTGAGCACAGCCTTAACGATGCACACCATACAGTCTTGACGAGGAGCACAGCCTTAACGATGTGCACCATACAGCCTTAACGAGAAGCACAGCCTTAGCAATGTGCACCATACAGCCTTAACGAGGAGCACAGCCTTAACGATGCACACCATACAGTCTTAACGAGGAGCACAGCCTTAACGATGTGCACCATACAGCCTTAACGAGAAGCACAGCCTTAACAATGTGCACCATACAACCTTAACGAGGAGCACAGCCTTAACGATGCACACCATACAGTCTTAACGAGGAGCACAGCCTTAACGATGTGCGCCATACAGCCTTAACGAGGAGCACAGCCTTAACAATGTGCACCATACAGCCTTAACGAGGAGCACAGCCTTAACGATGCACACCATACAGTCTTAACGAGGAGCACAGCCTTAACGATGTGCACCATACAGCCTTAATGAGGAGCACAGCCATAACAATGTGCACCATAACAGCCTTAATGAGGAGCACAGCCATAACCTGGTGCATTACATGCCCTTAATAAGTTACACAACACAATCTTAATGAGGTACAGAAGACAGCATTAACCATTTTTAACCTTAGAGAACTATGTTGGACAGTATTATAATATAATATTAACACACAATATATGTTTAATAATTAACAATGATGTTTTTATACTATATGTTATGCTATTGCCATTAAACTAATGAACAGTAATAGAATCTATTTAGACAAATAAGGTCATGATAATTGATTACTCATAGAATTCACTGACTGCTGGCTTGTTTAATGTTTGTGGCTCCTACCTTGAGTAGACCACATATTCTCAGTTTGGCACTGTGGGAGTTCAAAGCTCCTCTATGTTCATATTCTCTTCTTCTATGCACACTATACATTTGATGCTTTTATGGCAGACGTGAGCATAAAAAATGGATAGAAGCACTCAGCACTTTTCCTTTCACTTCTCTAATCACGTAAGGTGGATGTTTTCAGCATACACAATCAGTATAGGACAGCTGGGGAACACTTGCACTGTGTTGTATGGTAGGAGCTTATGAGCACTGCGCTATATGTTAGGAGTTTATGAGCATTACGCTGTATTGTACACACGCACACACACAGAATGTGGCCTGTGGTGGGAAATATCATCTTGTATATTTCATATATCTTCTCCTGTGTAATTTTCACAGCAGGTATTAATTTCCTGCAGTGTGAACAAGACTGTGTGTGTGTGTGTGTGTGTGTGTGTGTGTGCGTGCATGCACGCATAATCACTCTTTCTTGTCTTTGCTTTGTTTTATAACATCCTACTAGAACAACACTATAGTGCCACTATGTGTCTGGGGGCGCGGGGAGTGGGTGTGTGTTGTCGGGGTCTTTGCATGCACAAGTGCCAGATGTCAGTATATTTGTGACTTCTGAGTCAATTCCTCTCATTTTCATGTTCACTAACATGGGAGAAAGGCAGCTTTACATGTGTGAAATATTGAGAGGGAGACAGAGAGAGAGAGAGACACGGAGAGAGAGAGAGAGAGAGAGAGAGAGAGAGAGAAATGAAGTGAGAGGGGGAAAGAGAGAGAGACATAGATAGAGAGAGACAGGGGGAGAGAAACAGAGGGAGATAGAGACAGAGGGAGAGACAGCAAGAGAGAGAAAGAGGTAGAGAGAGAGGGAGCTCAATTACTACTGTCCAGCCATGGAAAAGGGCAGACATAAAGAGACCTGACTGCTAAAAAACAAAGGAATATGTTGTTATGGCATCACAAGTGAGGTTCAGATAGAGTTTTTTTCAAACTGCTCTTCCAGTTGCACTACAGAAAGTCAGGCCAATGTAGGCTAATAATTGAACTGAACTGAAGTAAGAGAGAGAGGTGAATGGGTGAATTCTCTCTTTCAACGGTGCTGTTATTCCCAGTGGTGTCCTGAGGACTTTTGCAAATCATTCAGTGTGAGAGAATTCTGGACATCTGCCCAGATAAAATGAGGTGTTTTCCTCATCCTTGTTTTATCCTTACTCCCATTTTACAACAGGATTTTAACGTATTTTCCAAAAAGACACATTTCTGTTCCGCCTAAATCATCGGACCCTCTGCATCCTCTGCTTCTTGTCTCTCCCTCAGCCTCAGTTCCTACTCTGTCAGCCTGCCTCTCTCTGTCTCTCTCTTACTGACACTTATTTAAATGTGTGATCTGTTTTGACCTCGGGCTGTTTACCACATGCTTTACTGATAGTCACAGAGGACAGAAAATGAGAGAAAGGGAAGAGAGAGAGAGAGAGACAGAGAGAAGTGGCTGCATTAGACTACAAGTGATAGTCTTTTCTATAAATGTCAGTGCAGGAGTGCATTACTGTGTCTTGCAGGCTCTTGACGGGCACTTTCTGTAAACTACAGCCCTTTGCCACCTAGTTCATCCGTCTCAGTAAGACACTAAACAGGTGCTAGAGTCAGAGACCACATCACACACACACACACACACACACACACACACACACACACACACACACACACACACACATACACACACAAACGAATGCATGCACACACAGACATACACACACACAAACACACACACACACACACATACCCATGCACCTGTGCACACACACACACACACACACACACACACACACATGCACGTATGCCTGTGCGTGCGCACACACACACACACACACACACGGATGCATGCACACACACATGGATGCATGCACGCACGCACACACAAACACACACACACACACACATACCCATGCACCTGTGCACACACACACACACACACACACACACACACATGCACGTATGCCTGTGCGTGCGCACACACACACACACACACACACGGATGCATGCACACACACATGGATGCATGCACGCACGCACACACACACACACACACACACATACACACACAAACGAATGCATGCACACACAGACATACACACGCACAAACACACACACACACATACCCATGCACCTGTGCACACACATACAAACACAAAGCATGAGAAGAAAAAAATCCCACATTTTTGTAAAAAACAAATAAAATAAATAAGAGCCTTTCCCTTAGCTATGCATTTTGAGGATAGTGATGGACATCACAAAGGAAATAGGGAAATAGGGAAATGGAACTCGCAGAGTTGAGATGGTCCACAAACTAATAAAATGCCAAAACATTCGGTTTTACAGTAGTTAGATGTTAAAAAGACATTCCAGCAAACATGCTTGGGTGTGTTAATGTTTAAGCCAGTTTTGTTGTGGTTAGCACAAAAAGATCACTTTGACTCAATGTTACTTAATTTCCTTAACTAGCTTTTAGTTTGGCAAAACAGGATTTATTCTTTGCAGCCATTGTTGCAGCTTATAGGACCACAGCGGTGTGCAAATTGACTGCTTTATTGTAATTCAACCCTTTTAAAAATGCATTTATGTATCAGTAAATGCGGTCGATGAGCTGCAAATGGGAGCTGCTTTCGGAATGCTGTGTGTGCTGGATTTGTTATCATAATGAGAGCTGTAATGTAAAGCAGCTGAGAGACAGTGGGAGAAGTGGAGGCCTCCTGCGTTTCTCCTGCAGCGCAGCGTATGGCATCTGAGAAGCTCCTAATAACCAGGCTCCATGTCCAACCTGTAACAAAAGAGAAATGGAGAGGATATGGGAGGAGAGGAGCGGCGAATAGAGGAGAGGAGGGGAGAAAAGAGGAGAGGAGAGGAGAGGAGAGGGGAGGGGAGGGGAGGAGAGGAGATGGGAGGAGGGGAGGGGAGAGGAGGGGAGAGGAAAGGAGAGGAGAGGAAGGGAGTGGAGAGGAGAGGAAGAGAGAGGGGAGCGGAGGGGAGGCGATCGGAGGGGAGGAGAGGAGAGGAGATGGGAGGAGAGGAGGGGAGAGGAGAGGAGGAGAGAGGAGGGGAGGAGAGAGAAAGAGAGCAAAGGTGAGTGAAGGAGAGGAAAGGATAAAAGGAAAACGTTCTTGAGAGGCTCAAGAGACTCTCATAGAATATTTGAGAGGATCTCTGCACCTGTCTGAAACTGTGTGTGTGTGTGTGCGTGTGTGTGTGTGTGTGTGTGTGTGTGTGTGTGTGTGTGTGTGTGTGTGTGTGTGTGTGTTCGCTAAGGTTTTCCGGCTATATGCTTTAGTAGAGAGTGTGATGGTGTGAACTGAATATTCTAAAGCTGGTTTCCATGCCAACATGCCATCCCTTCTCAGAATGAAAATCTGGGCAACGGAACGAAGGAATGTTCCAGAACATTAATCCGGGGGAGGGGTGAGGTGAAGGGGGGTTGTTTGGAGGGGTTGATTTTATTCCTCACACATGACTGGCTGATGGAGAGATCCCCTTTTCCATTTGGAAACCAGCAGGATTGAGGACAGCAAGTTAAGGATTGCTTATGATGGAGATTACGATGGAGAGTTGCAGAGAATTACATTTCTGAAATTCTTCTCCCTCTGACACACATACACAATAAACAAAATACAGCAGACCTGTAAATTCAACATTCGTTGGATATGAGACCAAGATTCAAACAGAAGGGTAGTATTCTGATTAGCTACACTGCTGAGTTCTGAAGAAAGAGACAATATATCTATTCAAACCGCAGATGCTCTCTCTCTCACTCGTTCTTTTCCTTTCACTACCCCATCTCTCTTTCTTTCTCTCTCTCTCTCTCTCTCTCTCTCTCTCTCTCTCTCTGTCTCTGCAGATGTGTTGGCAGACTTGACGCTGATTATTTCACCTTTCTGTGTCTCAGTATGTTACGTTTTGCATCTGTGTGTGTTTCCCATGAATAAGGGCAAGCATATGGCTACCGGTCACGTCTCTATAGGTGCTTTTACTATGTGTGTACATGCTTCTGTGTGAATGGAGCAAGAGTAAGGACTGTTAAGTTAAAGTGCACTGATGCCATGACCTTAAGTAACTTATGTTCACACGCACACACACACACACACACACACACACACACACACACACACACACACAGAGCACCCCCCTCCCTCATTTGTGCTGTCCTCTGGTAGTACGCTCTGAGATAGACCTGCCCTGCCGCTGCATCACTAATCCCTCAGTGGGCCTTTTCAACAGGATGCCAGGACTGCTGGGAGCAGAATGTGATGCTTGGTTGACCAAAAGACAATCTCTGCACAGGATGAATGAAATCCAGACTTAAAGAGGGAAGCTTTATACAGACAACATGGTATGAACAGTATGCCAAAATAAGTCCCAGTGACATATTTTGCACACGTGCCGCTTTCCAGAGGTCTTTCTGTAGGTCATTCCAGGGGTCTTTCTGGAGGACGGACTCATTGACATCAGGGTAGCTTTACTGTCTCACTGAGAGCACTGCTGAGGACATTACAGTCTCTCAGTCTCTCATAACTAACAGTTACATCCTAGAA
>NC_137513.1:8057500-8452500 GCF_041902795.1 Electrophorus electricus
AACGGATGAGTTTGTAATTCCATCATCAGTTCCCAATGTCCTTGACAACATGCTTAGCCAATCAAAACATGACAGCCGGCCTCCACTGGAGCAACTTGCTATGACTGAAAGGAATATCATCTGAAATTTAGAAGGAAGTGTAATTGTGCTGAAATTGTAGACATCCAGGAGGAACACAGCAGGGACAAATCAGTCCATATGAAATAAACAAGGACAGGTGATACACACTTTCTAACAGGGCCGTTTTCCCCAGTGACATTAACGGGCTGTGGTTTTTCACTATAAAACTGACACACAAAATACGCAGTGGACAAACCATTGTTTGGAGTGCTTGGGATGTATAAATTAGTGGAGCTCTTTTCTTAGTCTGTGGAGTTGTACAAAATACTCCCAGAATGCTTCTGTGATAAATATCTGCTGTTGCCTAAAGAAAGAGCTCCACTTAAGATCTCTGCTTAACTGCCATGCCAATCTTGCCCAGGTTGCCATGGAGACACGGACTACCGTGATCTTTCAGAGACGTTAAAGTGTTCAGTTGTCTTTTCTTCTCTGCCACTATTGCTCTTCTGTTTTCTGTTGAGAAGGACAGGAGGATCAGACAGAATAATAGAGAGATGGCACCAGAGACAGGAGGTGTGAACGATGATCGGTAGGCGCGGACTAAAAGAAGAAAAAGAGAGAAGAGGATTAAAGTCACATAAATGGAAAGGAGAAATTGAAAGAAGGCCATAAACCTGTAATGAAATCTGAGCAGCACAGAAGAGAGAGTGTATGTGGAGTGGGGAGTTGTTTGGAAATTGCTCATTTATGTGATTTTAATTGTTATTGCTATGAAGCACTTTGACATTTAGGTTGAGTTGATTTCTAATGAAATGAGCACAGCTTCATGGAGCTTAATCTGCAGAGAACCAGTGTTATTTGCTCCCACTCAGAATTAAAGCAGATGAGTGCTTCAAAACACCGAAGAACAGTCTGTGTGTAAGTGTGTGTATGTGTGTGTTAGCGTTTGTATGTGCCACAAATGTAAGACATTCATTTAAGACATTCTTATGCTATAACACAAATATACATAGACACACACTGTCACACACTTCACCCAGTGCTTCTAGAGGTACACTCAACATTTCTGTGACCAGGTTTGAGTTTAGAATTTGCAGGAATTTGCTTTTGGGGTTGTAATCTTTCGGACTGTAAGATGTGGGGTCCTGGTTGGCGTAGGGTTTGATGAGTATATCACAGTGTGTCACTCAAAGAGAGAAACAAACCTTGAAAAAGGATGCTGTGTGTATGATCCTTTGTGTTGTGATTCATTCTTTGTCCTTCAGTCAATAAACTAACATCTCTCTCTCTCTCTCTCTTGCTCTCTCTCTCTCTCTTTCTCTCTCTCTCACACACACACATGATTTTAAGGGACCTGAGGGTCTCACTGTTTCTTTACTATTCACAGGAAGTTCCAATATTGCTGCAGGGCTGTTTCTGCCTCCTTTCATTTTGCTCTTTGGTGTTTCTATGTGTGTGTGTGTGTGTGTGTGTGTGTGTACAAGAGAGCATTACTCTATTGACTGGAAACCTAGAATGGATCAAAGCATTTTTTCCAGGGTCCGTTATATATATATCTGCTTTGTTGGAGGGACTCACACCCACTGTGGTAAATAATGCAAGTTCCAAACTCCTACCCAGTAGATCCCAACCCCAGCATATACTACAGAATTGAAATTAACAAAGCACTCAATGGAGGAGCCTTGCTGATTTCAGTAGCAAGCAGTCATGTACCATCTTTCATTAATGTTGTATGGGTCTAGTGTTGATTACTTAACTGTAGCACTATGGGAGGATCACCAGTGACTACTACATCACTGTGGGAGGATCCTTAGTAACTATATCATTGTGGGAGGTTCCTCAGTGACTGCTACATCACTATGGGAGGATCCTTAGTAACTGTATCATTGTGGGAGGTTCCTCAGTGACTGCTACATCACTATGGGAGGATCATTAGTAACTATCATTGTGGGAGGTACCTTAGTGACTGCTACATCACTATGGGAGGATCCTTAGTAACTGTATCATTGTGGGAGATTCCTCAGTGACTGCTACATCACTATGGGAGGATCATTAGTAAATGTATCATTGTGGGAGGTTCCTCAGTGACTGCCACATCACTATGGGAGGATCCTTTTTGATTACATTACTGTGGGAGGATCCTCAGTGACTGCTACATGACCGTGGGTGTATAGCGACAAAGTGTGTTGCATCATCAGAGGGAAAACGATTAAAAAGTGAGTGAATAGAACCTCGAGGACACTGTGTCTTGAAAAAGCTTTAACATAAAATGTGAACACCAGCATATGCAGCAACACCCTTCTTCCCAAAGAAAAGAACTAAATCTGACTCCCTCAGTCCGGAAAAGTGACCCAATAGAGTGGCCAGCCATAATTTATTTTGTACTATTACCTAGGATGACCATACATCCCCTTTTTCCCAGACAAGTCCTCTTTTCCCCAGACCCGTCCTCTTTTTCCCAGACAAGTCCTCTTTTCCCCAGACCCGTCCTCTTTTTCCCAGACAAGTCCTCTTTTTCCGAGATGTGTCCTCTTTATCCCAGACTCGTCCTTTTTTTCCCAGACGTGTCCTCTTATTCCCAGACACACCTTCTTTTTCCCAGATATATTCTTTTTCCCAGAGGTGTCCTCTTTTTACCAGACATGTTCTCTTTTTCCTAGATCGGTCCTCTTTTTCCCCAGACTCGTCCTCTTTTTCCCAGACAAGTCCTCTTTTTCCTAGATGCGTCCTCTTTATCCCAGACTCGTCCTTTTTTTTCCCAGACGTGTCCTCTTATTCCCAGACACACCTTCTTTTTCCCAGATATATTCTTTTTCCCAGAGGTGTCCTCTTTTTACCAGACATGTTCTCTTTTTCCTAGATCAGTCCTCTTTTTCCCCAGACACGTCCTCTTTTTCCCAGACATGTTCTCTTTTTTCCAGATGAATCCTCTTTTCCCCAGACATTCTCTTTTTCCCAGAGGTGTCCTCTTTTTGGGACCTAAATGTGTCCCAATAAAAATGTTTAGGGCTGGGACTTCTAAAATGCATAAAATGTCTGGAATTTGGCTCCCTTTACATGTTGACATTTGCTTTGTACTGTCACCATACACTTTGTAGTTGTTTTTGCATCGCTTTCCTTATAAGTCCTGCCTTCTTGCAGCCTACAGTTGGTCCATCAGGTACACGGCTTACACGCAACCATTGGTCAGTCTGCTTCTCAGCATGTGTGTGTAGCTGTTTCATAGAAGCGTATGGCCAGAGAGGATCATTGTGGGAGGCTTCTTAGTGTCTGCTCCACTACCGTGGGAGCAACCCTGTTAATTACATCACTGTGGGAGGAGCTTTAGTAATTACATCGCTGTGGGAGGATCCTTTTAACTACATCACTGTGATGGGATCCTCAGTGACCACTACATCACAATGGGAGGATTCTTATTAAGTACATCACCACGGGAGGATTGTTATTAATTACATCTCAGTGGGAGGATTCTCAGTCCTTCTATAACTTGCAACAAACCGCCTGTTGGACAGCACAGCCTCTCAAAGATTCTGTGAGAGTCTCTTGAGCCTCTCAAGAACAATGTATGTCTTTTCCCCTCTCCTCTCCTCCCCTCTCCTCTCCTCTCCTATTCTATCCTATCCTATCCTCCTCCTGAGGAAATTATCACTCCAGTAACCAATGCATCAACCTGCCACTTGTATGGAAACATAGACCTGGTTCCCTCTCTTTGCTGAACCAATACTCTTCCATGGTCTGTTCCCATGGCAACTTAAGTGTACCCCCCCACCACAGGCTGAGAGTGGTAAGGCAGAATAAAGCGATGTGGGAAAATCGGGACATCTAACCTTGCTACCCAGCTTCCACACCAGCACATAGGGGAGCAGACACACCTCTGTTCTGCTGCACACTGCCTTTATAGTGCAATACACACGCTGATATAATGTTAGCTCAAACCACAGTACTGCTGTACCACAAACCCCAATACTGCTGTACCTCAAACCAGCACAAACCACAATATTCCTGTGCCACAATGCACAGTACTGCTGTACCACAAACCACAGTATTGCTGTACCACAAACCACCACAAACCACAGTGCAGCTGTACCACAAACCACAGTACTGCTGCACCACAAGCTACTAATGTACTGCTAATGTGGATATGGCAGGAAAATGGACTGTGAAGACTCAAAAAAGCATGGCTGTGGGGCAAACTGATGGAAATCAGTTTTACTAACATGATGTAGATGTGTGGGTGTGTTTTAGAGACCTTTGTGTGTGCTCTGTGTGTCTGTGTGTGTGGGACCATTCAGGCCTATTTAAAATCACTTCACCATGAAAATGACTGTTGTCAGCTTGAGGAGCAAGAGGAGACAACAGCGTCACTAGTGTAATTACCATCTGCCCTCTTTGAGAGGAGAGGTGTGTGAGTGTGTGTGTGCGTGTGTTAGATCAGGCTTTAATGAGAGAGATCAGTATAGGGACAGTAAACTGCTGTAAGTGTATGTTGTCAACGGCTGTAGAGCTATTAACAGAACTGGCACAAAGTCTGAGAACATTGCTCACCCACACACACACATAACAGATATATACACACACAGAGTATATACAGATCCGGTCTCAGCATGGGTCATTATTGAGGTGTCCAGAGTGAGTAAGACTTTTGACTGTGAAAAGCTTTCATTATGCTCCCAGAAGATATCTGACCTGTGTCAGTCATATTGCCTCTTGTGTATGTGTGTGTATGTCCACATGCAAGTGTGTATATTTGTTCAATGTGAGAATTGTGTCACAGTAGTGACAGTTGCTGCATTTTTGTAGGTATGGATGTTGTGACCAAGTGAAAACTGTTACCACAGTGGCATTCAGGATTTGTGGTGAAGTAAATAAAGACTTTATCTGGGTGATGAAAGGCTTGCTTTCTGAGAAGCCACTGCTGTAACCTAACATTGTATATTGCCATCTTTCTCTGTCTCTCTCTGTCTCTCTCTCTCTTTTGCTTTCGCCACATCTCTTTCTGCTCTGTCTGGTATGAGGGAGTGTGTTAATCAAGACACATAAAACTAACCAGGGTTCATTTAAAAATGACATTTAAGATGTTCAGTTCAATTCGATGGAAAAATATTGCACTATGGGACTGAGTGAATCTCTCTTTCTATCCAAGTGGGTTTTATCCTAAACATTTTTGATGGAAACAGGAAAGAACAAATCAAATTTCACACATAGACAAACACAAAAGAAAATACGAATGCATGAGGTGGAAAAAAGAAGAATGATAAAGTGCTACAGAAACACATTTATTTGGAGAGAGAGAGAGAGAGAGAGAGAGAGAGAGAGAGAGAAAGAAAGAAAAAGTTGGGGAAGAGAAATGGTGATGCAATCCCCTGACAAAGATTTATCCATGCTGGGCCAACCCTTGCCCCACCCCATGGCACTCAATGGCGCTGCCCCGCCCCCCTGCACGCACATTGACACTGATTATCCTCGAATAGCTTTAGATGTCTGCCAACTGACAGTGATTGGCTTCTGATTGACAGCAATCACTGCAGACTCATCCCCAGCAGGGAGCCTGGTCCACTGCTCGGAGAGTGGCAGCTCGGAGCAGAGCTGCCATAGACGTGTCACCCGGCTGGGTGCGACCCCTAGCCTACCCAGGCTGTATCTGGACTGTGCTCGCTCCTGCCGGGCCTCCACTGCTAATCTAAACCCAGCCTCGCGGACACAGAAGGATAGAAAATATAACGCATGCTCACAGTGAGGGTTAAAGGAACAATGTAAGTCTCATGGTAGATAATGGTATTAGTTTGAAAAGCAAATATGTCCTGCCTAAAAAAAAGAAAATAATTTCACAATGTCTGAGAAATATTCCCAAATTAAGTTTATTTCAGACTGGACTTGTGTGAGATACAGAACCTCTCCAGCATGGAGCCTAGGTGTGTGTCGCAGGGCTCAATAACAGCAGGTTGTCAGGAGCAGAAGGTAAACAGTTTGGATATTTGTGTGTGTGTGTGGGTGTGAGTTTGAACATTGCTGCTGTGTTTATGTCAGGACTGCTGTTCATCTGATCATCTGCTGTTCATGTGTGTGTGAGAGAGGAGACCATGCTGTGGTCATTGGTCTGATTGCATGCGTTAATTGTGCACTATTTTGAGTTACTGCATCTATCTGCAGAAAAAGTAGCAAAATTCTCTTGCTTCTCTCCAACTCTCCCCCTCCAGTTCCGTTCTGCCCCAGCGTTGTTCGCATACCACAGCTCCATGCTGATTACATTCTGCATCAAATACTGGCAGGGTCAAAAGAAATAAAATCTTCTGGAGAGGAGAGAGAGAGAGAGAGAGAGAGAGAGAGAGAGAGAGAGAGAGACAAAGAGAAAGAGAGAGTATTTCTCGGTGTGTATACTTATGCTGTCTACTTTGCCTTTGAGCTACAATCTAGATTTAGATCTACAATTTAGGCTTAACTAAATATTTTCCATATTTATAAGGAGTTAAACAATCAGTCAGTTCATTTTGTCTAATAACTGAGAATCAGTGAACATATTCAGAATCAGTTAAGTTTGGGGGTTGGATGGATGAAACCTGTCAGAGAAGGCTGTAGTGGCTGGTGGAGCCTAACCAGGGATTCAGAGCGCACCACAAACTCTGGAAAAATCCAGTCAGATCCAGCTCCGTCGTGGCTTGGAGGAAAACTGAATTGTGAGAGGAAAGTGATTTATTTTCGAATCATGATTGTACTCTTACAGAACTGGAAGACTGGTTCTGAATACCACAGCACTACATGCCTGTGGAGATCAGCTCCTCATCCTTGATTAGCACTGTCCATTTGAGAGGCTTTAGTGTATTTGGACTGAGGAGAGAAGGCAGGGGCAACAGAGTGCCCTGTCAATCAGGATGGAGTTTCATCTGTGTTATGGGACCCTCGGTGAAGTTGGAGTCCACAGTCTCCTGCATCTCACCTACATAGCAACGGCATGCTGCTCTTTAGTGTGACGTGTGTTTCAGCAGCTCTGTAGGGTGTGGGTTTAAACCCTTGTGTTTGAACATTGTTGCTGTGTTTCTATCAGGGCTGCTGTTCATCTGTGTGCGCATGTATCTGTGTGTGTGTGTGTGTGTGTGTGTGTGTGTGTGTGTGCGTGTGTGATGTTATTTTAACATTCTGCCTCAAAAGCCCATCTGTTTACAAACTGCATACTGCATTTGCAGAAAGAGAGGGCTATATAGAGAGATATTGAAAGACAGAATAGAGAGCAGGCAGGAGAGAGGGAGGACAGCACACCGGCTGGGGAGAGACAGAAAGAAAGAGATATGAAGGCAGGAAACAGATAGACAGAGTAATAGAAAACAGAGTGAAGGCATGAGATGGGTCTGAGCTTCTGGGGGCGTCTCAGGTGTATGAAGGCTTAGTAATAGTTTCACAGTACATGGTGGTGTGTGTGTGTGTGGGGGCGTAAAGGTTTGTGGGCATGTTTCATATTGGAGGCCACAGCTGGGTGTGAGAGAGTAGAGTGATTTGATTTCCAAATGATCGCAGGTCCATTTCCTCCCCCACCTGGGCAGTGGTCCTGCCTGACATACTTGATTAAGACAAACACAAGCAAACCAGACCAGAGCGGACAAGCAGAATGTAGAATGTGAACTTGGGCCAGTGCAGGAGGAATGGGGTTGTGTTGGGGGTGAACTCATTGGGGGTGGTCCACCAACGACTGTTTAGCCTCAGTTCAGTTGACCTCGCAGGGTTGAGTATACTTTTGCAGGGTTAAATATACCTCGCAGGTTGAGTGTAAGGCCATGTTAGTGAGTTGGCCTCGGTTCAGAAACCTGGCTGGTCTTGGTTCAGTCTCTATTCAATTTTGGTGCGACTGAAACATCTGGTATATGAGATGGGAAGAGCTGTCTGCATTAGTGTTTCATGGAACATTTCACACCATATTTTACCAGCGAACTGAGACTCTCTGAGGACAAAGGGTATAAGGCTATAGAGGACACTGTTCATGAGGCTTTACATACTCAGTAGTAGTAATGTGTAATGAATTGTCAGGTCACAGGTAGGTGTGGATCCAAATGCAAGAGTTTATTTTCAGTACAGGCAGGAAGGAGTTGTGAGGTGAAATAGAAGGTTAGTCGTAAACAGGAAGGGATGTGGCGAAGAGGAGAGTCAAGGGCACAGTCCAACGTCCAAACCAGAAGGCAGAATCTGAGGTTGTCCAAGGGGCGAAGAGTGAGGTGTTGTCTAGGGGGAAAGCAGAGGTCAAAATCCGGGACAAGCAACAGGAACAAGGAACGCTCAGTATGCATAAGAATACAACACTTCGCGAGGATGTTATGGGAAAAGGGAGGTTCTAAAAGAAACTGAAACGAGAGACAGGTGTAAGCAGTCAGTATTCAGGCGAGGGTGATCTATCACTGGGCTGGGGAAAGGCTAGAGGGCAGGACTGGTGCCATTACATAGTGGAACTACTGATGATGATGTGGATCTCTGAGTAAAGCAAGCACCAGAATAACTGGGCTTATACTTGTAACTTTTGTGTGGCTAAATATATTTATGTCATGAGAATATTGCAAAAGTCAACAAATGCTGGAAAACGGAAGTGTTTTTGACTGTATGGAGAAGGTGGAGCTGTATGGGTGTTTAGTTGATTTATTGCAAAGATAGACAGTGTGTTTGGATGATAGTCAGGAAACTACACTTTTTGCAGAAGCAAGGAATGATACACTAATGCTTCCAGAATATGTGCTGGAATGTGAACATGGTCTCTCCATCAGAAACACACACTGATAACCTTTTGAAGATTGAACATAATAGCAGCTCTCTACAAAGAGAAGTGTGTCTGTGTGAGTGTTAATGTGTGTGTGTGTGTGTGTGTGTGTGTGTGTGAGAGAGAAATGCAATGTACCAGGTCCTGCTCCTATGTAAACATCCATGCAATGGTGTGTACATGCAGGTGTTTGTATGTGTTCATGAGAGTGTGTTTTAGTGAGTGAGAGAGAGCGAGAGAAATGACTCTGTTCTAAGGGTTTAATGGTGAGACAGATTGCAGTTCGTCAGCATTGCTGTAATTGTTGCCGTGGTGACACCATGACCATGGGAGTGTGATGGATGAGGCCGTGTTCCTATTTTAAACAGCTGGTCAAGACTCCAGCGCTTACATTAATACGTCCTGTCGTTACTTATTTTTGGATGTGCACATGCGTGTGTATGTATGCATGTCTGCATATGAGAAAGAGTGTGAGAGTGAGTGTGTGTGAGCGCGCATGTATGTATGCATGTCTGCATATGAGAAAGAGTGTGAGAGTGAGTGTGTGTGAGCGCGCATGTATGTATGCATGTCTGCATATGAGAAAGAGTGTGAGAGTGAGTGTGTGTGAGCGCGCATGTATGTATGCATGTCTGCATATGAGAAAGAGTGTGAGAGTGAGTGTGTGTGACTTCGTTTTGGTCTCTGTGGTGGATCGAATGACCTAACAAGGCTTAAAAACACAACTTTCTGAAGCTGTGGAAATGAAACAAACTTGGACCTGAAAGAATTAAAAAAGCTGAGAGAGAGAGAGTGAGTGAGAGAGAGAGAGAGAGAGAGAAAGAGTGAGAGAACACATGTTGACGAAAAGAGGGAAAAGGTGCAAAACAGTGAAAAATGAAAAGAATTGATTGAGGGACAGGAAAATCAAGATGACTTGAGGTTGGAGGGAGGGCATTGATCCAGTGATTCATCTCTGTTTGTGAATAGAGTTTCTCCCTGTCACTGTCAGACGATCATTTATGTTTACACACTTCTCTCTCTGTCTCTTTCCCTCTTTCTCGCTTAGAAAGTCAAACTCTGTGTACTGAGAGTTGCTGTCAGACTACTCAAACAGGGACAGATCTATCGCCATGACGATCAGTCTCCACTCATCTTGTCTCCACGGAAACAGACACTTTTAGATGGAGATGATGAGAGAAAGTGTTGTTTGGCCACCTTCAAAAACAGACAGAGAAGGAGAGAGGGTAGGACAGGCAGGGAGAGAAGGAGAGAGGGTAGGACAGGCAGGGAGAGAAGGAGAGAGAGAAAATGTCTATGATGGTGAAAGGTTAATTACGAAAAAGCAGGCAGAATTTAGAGGTCACATTGCCATTGTTTAGCTTGTGTTGGCACTCATACCGTGTGTGTGTGTGTATGAGAGAGAGAGAGAGAGAGAGAGAGAGAGAGAGAGAGAGAGAGAGACAGAGTGAGGGTGTATCACTCTTTGCTAAAGGTGATTAAAGGATTCTTCTAGAGAGCATGACAGAGAGGTGATTTATAGTCTTTTCTTAGCAGGGAAGGTGCAGGGGGTGGATGGATGAAAGGGGGGGGGGGGGAGATATATTTGGGACAGTGAGCGTTGATTATTTGGTGGTATTCTTGAGAGGTCTGCTGATATAGCCTGTTATTAGCCTTATTGTAGCAGCTTTGGAATTATTTTCCTGAGTACCAGTCCAGATGAATAAAATATGGCCAGCATGGATGTGAAGCACAGCTGCACTCTGTGGCTGCTGGGGTTGCAGTCAGCATGAGCATGATATTCCAACTCCAGTTAACTGCGTCTCCCGCCTTAGTACTGGTTGATGTCATCCACGATCCCTGATGTGAGCTCCAAACACCACAACACCCTTAAGTAACAGCCCAGATTCTGAACTGCAGGTTTGAGTCATTACCGTCGGACAAATGTCTTTCGGCTAGAGGGTTGCTAAATTGGAACTGGGGAGGAAAAGACCTGCAATTACAGACATGAGCAAAACAGCAGGACAATGGCCTCAGGGGAGCTCATGAGGAATCTCTTCCAGACCATCATTTCCCCAAGCCACTTCTTAGCCAGATCTGATCTCTTGCTAAAGTGTGCTAGCTGGTTTGTGGTTCCATGATCAGGTACCTCTCCGCATGTAGCCTTCTCCTGCCCAACTCTCATATGGAGACGCAAGCTGGGTTCTTCAGAGGTTATCATTTCCCGCAAACTTCCTGTCTCATTACAGTCATTTCACTGTTGGGAAAGCCTGCCATGACTTTTGAGCCTTATTAGAATTAATTTGGTGGTGAAATCATGA
This sequence comes from Electrophorus electricus, assembly GCF_041902795.1. Taxonomy (NCBI): domain Eukaryota; kingdom Metazoa; phylum Chordata; class Actinopteri; order Gymnotiformes; family Gymnotidae; genus Electrophorus; species Electrophorus electricus. Next base: position 8,068,595 of record NC_137513.1, read on the forward strand.
TTCTGGCCATCATCTAGTGTGAGTGCTGGGCTATAGGTGGGATTTTACATACAAGTCTCTGCAGAGGCAGAGACAATTAAACCTGACCAGACAGGGTTGGTGCTGGGAACACGCTGAGCTAATATTAGGATAGATATACTAAACGCATGCTTGCTCATACCCATACACTATTCAGGAGTGGTCCTTCTGTTGGGTAATTATATTAGATTTTTGGGAAAAAGGATAACAGATACTGCTTAACAGTATGAGGGCCAAGTTTTAAACAATTATTGACTCTGAAGTGCCTCAGAGATATTTTTCTTGGTTTGTTCCCCCTTTAATGCAAAAATACACACACACACACACACACACACACACACACACACACATACACACACAGAGAGAGAGAGGGAGAGAGAGAGCTCTGCTAATCCTCAAATGTAGACTGCTGATTCTCTACATAGTTGTTGGAAGAATGCTACAAACTCTTATGTGTGTAAGCTATGACATCTGTGCCCATGCCCCCATGCCAGCTAGCCTCGAAACCAGCTGTGACCTATGCCAAGCTGCTTCCAGCATGTGTGTGTGTGTGTGTGTGTGTTTATGCGTTTGTGTGTGTTATCTCTTGTATACAGGTCTCGTTGCTGGGCCTCATTTGCATGTTGGTCTGTTTTGCTATTCGTTGATTGGTCACCTTTGTTGAAATCTCTCACCTTGAAATGTGTCAAACCTCTTAAAAGGTGTGCAATCTCCCTCACGCTCTCTCACACACAGTTTCTCCATGTCTCCATTTCTCCTCCATTCTTCTTGACATCTTCATGCTGCTTGTTCTGTCTCTCCCTCACACTTTCTCTCTCATTGTTGGTAGTTTGTTTTTGGTTTTGGTAGCCCCTGATATTCCTTCATCAACACTGTAGTCAGGGTCTTGGATACAACTCCAGCCATTCACAGGGTTCCTTGTCAGAGGTGGTCTACTGAACACATAGAGTGAAAGATGATGCCATCTGTACCGTGTGTGTGTGTGTGTGTGTGTGTGCATGAGTGTCTGTGTGACTGTCAGTATTTCCCCAGTGCAAGATTCCTTGTTTTACTGTGGCTGCATGCTATTACATCTAGTAATGCACTTCTTTATTTTAGTGAAGAATGGCAGGAAGTGTGCAAGGGTGCATGTTCTTGGAACAAAGCCGGTGTTATAATACTGAATGTGACCCAGATTGCAGCTTTGGCTTCAGACTTGGGCCAAAAACAGATGCACAAACACACACAAATAATGACGACTAACTAATAATGAGGTTGTAGTGCATTCTTGTATATTAAGACTCCACAGAGAGCAATAGAGAGGGTATGAAAGGAAGAGATTATTCAGGAAGGAAATTGATCAGTTAACCTGCATAACAAAGGCACCAAAAGGCACCATCAGTCATGCGCCTCTCCAAAGCAACCACTGCAAATCAATCGTACTAAATCATATCAATCAATTAGACTATTACCATTCCTCACTTACTTATATAATTCAGTTAATCAATTACTTAACCCATTTCCACCCCTCACTCATACCATTCAGTTAATCAATTTGTCAGTCATTTAGTTCTTGCATACAGTGGTGTGTCCATTTAAATCGTGACAGAAAATATGCTACAGGAAGTGTATGATTATGATTATGGCTCCACATAAAATATGTCAAGTTATTCCATCAAGTTTCTATTTTCTTGTCAGACTACTATACAAAAGCAAATTGGCGATGAGGTTTTCTTTTCCGATTTCTTTAGTGCAGTGCTTTTAGGTGGAGATGGCACTTGCTAATGCGCCCTCTGTGTTATAGTGAGCCAGATTGGCATTTTTTTCAGTGTAGCTGGAAAAATAAAACTTCCTACTTGTTATTGGTATAATCGGGACCAACAGACTGTCTGATAGAAAGCAAGCGATCCTGTTTCCTGTCTCGTTACAAAGGGATGTGCTAAACTTTAACACAGTGAGTGCATATGAAATAGCTGTGACAGTGTTAACTGCATACTTCAGGTGCAAACTAATCTGGTAGAGCAATGGCATGTTTTTTGCAAAAAAGTCTCCCCTGCAAGACAACATCACAATGTGTGTCTGCTCTGCACAAAGCTTTCGGGAATTGCTCTGGCAAGATTTGTACAGCCCATGAATAAATCTGAGACAGTTATTGGAATCTGACATTTACATTAGACAGAGCAGTGACCATCACGACACAAAATGGACCTACTGGCCGAAGCAGGATCGTCAGTGTCAACTCCACCACACTGCTTCTACAAATATCACTTCAGCAATGTCCCCTCTGATGCAACCCACAATAAAATGAGTGTCTCGATGTCTGGACGCCCAAATGCTTTGTTGGTTGTTCGCAAAAGCCTTGCATGGCTTCCAAAGTACAGCAGTGTTCTTCAGGGTGGACAAAGGGATCCCACTTATGGGACCTTGAGACACACTTCTGAGGCTACTGCAGGTGAGGACAGAAGATAACATCATTCTGGCTCTGTATGTCCCTTCTGCCTCCTCCCCACTCCTTCCTGTGCCAGGGTTAGAGTGGGCTGCTACACCTCCTTCACCTATTGGCTGCGTTAAGAATCATCCAGCACATTAAAACCGACGACAGCCTAGCCTCAGTGTGCCTAAGGCTGCTTTTCTCTCCTCCCAGGGCCGTATTTAATGAGCTGAATCATCTTTTAGCTGTTGGTGGACAGTGTGTATTGATGCACATATTTGAGTGTCCCCAATAGTGGACACAGAGGAAGAGAGAGGAAGCAATATGTGTGTATTAGCCTAGGCATAAGTTTTTTGCTACTGCTTTTATTGCTCACGGGTGCTGTTGTGTTTTCCACAGTCTGGCTAACACCTACTATAAGGTCCCTTACATCAAGACAGCTGTGACCTAATGGCCTTTACCATCCATGAGGAGCTATTTTCACTTTGAAATGTGCAATATGGTTTACCACCAGTCCATGCTTCCTTTGAGAGAATGATGTCTATTGCTGGCCTGCTGTAGGTGGAGTATTATCTTGACAGTGTCACAGACCTGACATGGCTGCTTATTACTAAGCCTTAGTAGCTGTGCTGCATCGTCTGGAAGCTGTTGGACAACAGAACCACGACAAGCGGCGATTTCTGTCAAGTCTAGCCTGCCTTTTTTAGGGGATATTATCTCTTCGGATGGCCTTCTCCCTGACAAGCCCACTTACAAGCCATGACTGATGTCCTTGCACACACTGCAGTGCTACTCTGTGTACCTTTCCTTGGATTACCATCATGATGCTCAGCATTTTTACCAACTCATTGTTGAGTGCATGGATACAAACTTCACATAGGGAAACTGTGGTTTCTAGTGGAATGGTGAAGAACAGGGTATCTTTAACCTGGTGAAAAGCTGCTTGCAAATAGCCTTTCAATTATGATGTTTATCGTCCTGGCTCCCAGAATCCCCCAGTCGATTGGTGGTCTCATCTTTGCCTGTCTACAGCGCGTCAACTGACGATAAAGGACCAGAGGTCATTGCTCTGTGTTGAATGTGGTGAGATGACCAAGCTTTTAGTTCAAATGCACCTAGCTGGCCTGCTCTGTCAAAACATGGATTCTGACTGTCCAATTATTTTTTGGTATTCTAGCAGAGGCAACTGCTTTAAGACTACACAAGCAGTCCAGCCTCCTCTAAAATGTCACAAAAACGTTTGTCAATTAAATATTTAATATTGTATTTACATTACTTAAGTGTCTTATTCCAAATCAGTGGTTTAAGATAAAAATTACTCATTCAGTTCATTTTTTGCAGGTTGTCTGATTTCATTTTGTTCCTTGAATGATCGTGGACGCACGACCTATTTAAACCCATTGGGGTTCAGCAGCACTTCAGAAGATAGAAAGTTAGATGTTTATTGGACAATATGCTTTTAACATTTTTGGAAATGCCTGGACACTTCCATGGGAGTCAATAGACTATGATTATTTGCATGTTTTTTGTTTAAAAGTGGTTGACTGGAAGTGCTTTCACTAAGAGAATGCACTGTTGGCCATGTCTCTTAAAAATGAGTTCATGTACATGGCAATGTCAGAGTAGAACTCGGCAGAGTCAGAATAGAATGTGCAACTGATGATGCTCTATACATACAGGTGGCATGATGAAACACTGGATTAAGGGCCTGTCTGATCTGCCTAATTAATGTCAATACACTGTTTGGTCATCAGAGGCCACGATGAGTGCAGTCAGTCTGCTAAAAAACAAGACTTACACTAAAATCCTAGCTAGTATGATAATGTCTTAGCCACTCACATCCAGTCATCCTCTGTGTTTTCTGGCATGTCCCATTCAATTCAAGAATGATTTTACTTCTGCCATTACAGCCAATGTCCTTGATGAAATCAAAGACAAAGTTCAGACTGCTCCCTTTTTTGCATGGCAAGTAGATGAGACAACTGACATTTCATTTCATGCACTGTCTAGTTGTGATAGATGTAGATACTGCAGGCCAAATTCAGGATTGGTTTGTTGGACTTTCTGATGTTTCAGGAGGGCGAGTTGCCCAGTCTGTCTTTAATATTTTAAATTAACATATGCAGGCCTACAATTACAAAGGAAAACTTTTGGCTCAAATGTATGATGGGGCTGCTGTCATGGCTTCCTGTCTAAATGGGCTTCAGGCAAAAGGGAAAGAAATTGTCCCAAATGCAATATTTGTGCACTGCCATGCACACAGATTAAACGTGGTGTTATCCCAGGTTGGCGAAATGCTTACCTGAACCCAAGGTGTTTCTTGCAAAACTCTCTGGATTTGCCACATTTTCTTTGGTAATCCACTAAGAGGATAACTTTCATGAGTCTTTACCTTATGGCTAGTAAGTATTGTGGCCAGCAACTATGATGGGCTCCTGCAGACATTTGAAAGGATTTTAGAGGATGAGACTACAGTAGAGGAGGGCAAATTCAATGCTGCCACAGGTTTCATCAGGACATTGGAGGAGTTTGAGTTTGCTTATGTTGATAAGGATAGGGATAAGGATGTTATCTATTGCAAACACAGAATTGAAAGTCTTCTTGCTTTTGCAAGTGAGAAGAGGTACGAGGAGAATTTCAAAGCTGTGTATGCAAAAGCAGCAAATCTCACACCAGATCCACAAAATGAACCTAGGCAAAAAACACCAGTATAACTGATTAAGTTGAATCAGGTGCATTTGCATATGTAATTACCAAATCACACTGGTCTCTGGCCCTCTTGGATCAGGGTTTGACACAGTGCTACAATAACTAATATTAGTTAAACACACTTTATTCAACTCATCAATCAATTGCCAGGTTTAGTAGGTGTGTCTGAGCAAAGCAAACTCTAAACTTTGCAGGACCTCAGCCCTCCAGGAGCAGACTTGGACATGCCTGGTTTAAACTATAGTCACCTAATGGTTGAGAGCATGTAAGAGTAAGTAAAAATAAGAGTAAGAGCCATTATTGGCATAATTGCATACAACAAAATTTTCCCAAAGCTTCCCAAAAGCAACAATATATATTTACAAATGTACATTAATGGTAGTATGAGCAGTGAGAAAGTACATTCACAGTATAAATTACACTCAATTTGTGGTTATGCATTTGCAAAAAGGCAGAATACGTAGCAGAAATACAATAATGTGTCCCATTGAGGATACAAAGATTTCCCTAGTTCCAGTAAAGCAAGGCATCCCTCAAGAGTCTATGCTGAATATATTACTCTTTATTATCTGTCTACTACCCCACGGTCAAAAGATCCATAAACATAGCCTTTATTTTCATTTACACTTTATTTTCAGTTATACATTGCGACAGCCATGTTAACATTCATTCTAAGCCATCCACCCCTCTGCCTCCATTGATCCTAAAAGTCTGTCTCTAAGATATTAATGACTATTTTACTGCTAAGCTAATATTAACAAAACGGAACTCTCAAACCATGCTTCAAATAACTGATAAATTTGTATACTTTTATCTACCAACTGCTCAGAGTTCAGCAATGTGTCACTTACACTGGACCCATCCCTATCTAATGTAACACTTATTACGTCTGTTACCAAAGCCTCTCTATTGCCTGTGCTTAAACACTGAACCTTGTACTTGTTACATCTCACTTGGATTGTCACAATGGTCTCCTCCTCAGTATCTCCAACAATATAAACTCTGCTGCCAGGATCCTCACTTTTATTACATTTTGGCAGCACACCACCTCCATTCTGCAACAGATACCCGTTAAATATAAAACCATCTTTAGGATTCTCCTACTGAACTAATTTCGTCTCTCCGAAATGTAGTCCCATCTTACATGGCCAACCTGCTGCAACCTTACACAGCTGCACACTGTCTCCCATCTGCTCATGTTGATCTCTTCATTACCCCTTGCAACAAACAATGGACTAAGGGACCATGCTGGCAACCACATTTTCTCTGCTACTGATTCTGAACGGTGGAAATCCCTCTCCAGACCAGCCACTGTTCTGACCCTGTTACTACATTTACTAATAGACATAAGCCCCATATCGCTTCACACTGGCTTTCCTCAACCTTGGCAGTTGTTTAGCAGAAGGTTGTCACTCACCAATGTCCTTGCCTTTGTTGTTTTCTGACTTATATCTGATTATATCTCTGACGGTGCACTACATTTTAGTAGACCATATTAATATTATTTTGTTATTGTTAGTATGCTTAGTACATAAAAGTGTGATTTTATTATTCTTCACATTGTGAGGGAAATGATGAAATTCACTTAGTTCCTGTGGTACAAAAATACCAATTAAACAGTGATACACACTGTTTTACAGGATGTTGTTGTGGCTATACATTAAATAGTGTTGCATTATTTTCTTAGGTTTCCTTTCCTTACTGACTACATAATAGTAGCATTCCTGAATAGCAGAGTTGATGTGGGATTCAGTCTGCACTGTCTCATGCACAGGTGTACATTAGCCAGTAGAAAGTTAGAAGGGCAGTATACATATATAGTATAAAATAATGTTCCATACATTACTGTAGATAGTTCCAGACACAATCACATTGTAGCAACTCAGTGTATAGCCTTAGGGAAGTGTGTATGGGTCACCTTGAAATTTGGGCATGATGCGCTCTCTCTCTCTCTCTCTCTCTCTCTCTCTCTTTCTCTCTCTTTCTCTCTCTCTCTCACACACACACACACACACACACACACACACACACACACACACACACACACACACACACAGACACCAGAGTTTTATTTCTTTTATTTCTTATCTGTGTTCACTGCTCTCAGTACTTATCTCCACACTCTCTACTCTCCTCCATTGGCAGTGATGGGTGGGCAGACCGTTATGATGTGACAGATGGATATGTGCGAGAGGCAGCAGGCGGCATCACAATCAAGCTTCAGTCAGCGGATGTGAAGTGGTTTGATGATTACTACCTAAAGCTGCGACCTGACACCAACCTGAGGAACCCCTGGTTCCCTGAATTCTGGCAACATCGTTTCCACTGCAAACTGAAGGGTCACCCACAGGAGAACCCAAAATTCAACCGAACCTGCAGCAGTGAGTACACACATACACACACACACACACACACACACACACACACACACACACGCACACACACACACACACACACACACACACATACACTGCAGACTGAAGGGTCACTCTCAGGAGAACCCTAAATACACTTGCACCTTCAGCAGTTAGTACACACAGAGACACACACACACACACACACACGCACTGCAGAATGAAGGGTCAGTCTCAGGAGAACCCTAAGTACAATTGCACCTTCAGCAGTTTACACACACACACACACACACACACGCACACACACACACACACACACACACTGACAAAGACACAGATATACACACATACATATACATACTGCATGTACGCATGCGTACTCACAGATATACACGTGCACATTGGATGCACATAGATATGCACACACACTGGAGATTAGATTGTGATAGGAGAGAGAGAGAGAGAGAGAGAGAGGGAGATTGGTGGATTGGGCAGAGAGGTGGATCATTTCTTCTCTTTCTGCAAATCTATGATACGTCCTCAATGCACACATTTATTTATCTATTTATTCATGAATATATTTGCACGTTGATGTCGCAGAGGGCTATTCAAATGCTAATCATATACTGGGCCATTTCACTAACGCAAACATGCTTAAACTAAACCCATATCAAAAATCACACTCTAAGCCCAAACATATCACAATAATTACACACTCGGACAAGGTTCAAGCCCATTACAATGACCACCAACCTGGCTCAAGCCCATCTCATTAACCCACAACCAGCCCAAAGCCAAATCCATTTCATTCCTCTCAGGCAGCCCAAATTGTTTTCAGTCGCCCACAAATGGGACCCACCAGGATATAACAGAACTTAATATCTACATGTATATAGATATACCTGGCCCAAAACTTTCTATTTAGTAACCCAGATCCTGTCTGGACCACCTGCATCATGTTTCTCCGTTGCCGTTTCTATCACGCTCTCTCTCACAATGCAGAGCAGACTCACGCAGGGCACATGATTACTCTCTTATTTTCATTTTGTCCCATCTCTCCCTCTGTCCTCGTTGGTCCTTGTCCCGCTTCCCAACGTCCTCATTTGTCCCTCTTCCAACGATATATTTTTCTTTTTTTTTGCTCCACCTCTTTCCATCTCAGATTCTCTTCCCTTCTTTTCTCCATTCATACACAAACCTCAAGCATCTTGTGTGCTGCTTCAAAGCAGAGTCGCTTCAAATAGCTCAATTTCAATAAGAAAAGAACAGTGGTATAAAACGACACGGAATCTCTGGCCGTGACCGGTGAATTGCTAAATTTCTTTTATAAAGAATCTCAGAAACAGAGAAGAGAAAGGAGAGAGAATGTGTGTGCCTGCGAGAGAGAAAGAGAGAGAGATGGAGAGTAATGGAGAGAGAGAGAGAGAGAGAGAGGCTACTTATGTGAGTTCAAACATCAATTTTTTTTGTGGTAGAGTGGATTGTGAGAGCCATAGTCCTTTAGATGTAATGGAAGTTTAGATGGGGAGGGAGTGTGTCAAGGCTTTGAGGTAATTAGAATTAAACTCATTCAGGTCAGATGTACATACCTTCATGCCCACACACATACACACACACAGACACACAGACACACACACATACATATATACGCAGCCATTAAAATCTGGGCTGCAGTAGATTGTAGCCTGTTGTTCTGTTTTTTACATATCTCCATGGGGACGGGTATAAGAATTATTTCTATTTGCGCATCTAATATTTGTTTATGGATGGAAACCCAACTGCTGCTTTAGTCGCAGCTCCCAATGGACTTTGTTCACGTCACATTAATATACAGCTTACAAAGACATGCACCTAGTATCAAAGCAAAAGAATTAACACTAAATAAACATTTTACACTGTTTAGAGGGATTAAATGCTTTAAAGGTTGTATACAGACTTCACTATTAAAAGTCTTTTGAAGTTGAACACTTCAAATGTGAGAATGTGGTCTATGGTATAAATGCAAGAACACTGGCTAATGTCATGAAAATGTATATCATATTTATAACAGCAATTAAAATGTAAGTTAAGAGTTAAGGGTTCATTTAAATAAGTAAGTGTATTCCAGTGAACTGCAAATCCTTTAATTTGATCTGTTTACTTTATTGTTTTTTCAGCATTCCTCCTGAATTGCACAGTTTTGCATCAGTAAAATTTAAAAGCCACGTTTGTCAGATTTGGGTTGGAGCTAAACTCTGTAGGTAGATCTCCAGGAACAGGATTGGAGCTAAACTCTGCAGGACAGAAGATCTCCAGAAGCAGGGTTGGAGCTAAACCTTGCAGAGCAGAAGGTCTCCAGGAGCAGGGTTTCAGAGATGCATTTGCTGCATGGGTAGCAATTAATAATAAAACAATAATGCTATTTTCTGTATGTGCTATGGGTGAAATTCCAGTATGAGTGTGCTTGTGAGTTTGTGTATATTGATCTTAGCCATTACACTGTAATTTGTTTTCTTCTTCTCTCTCTCCTCTTCACTGTGCTGCAGAACGGGATTCACTGCGTCAGCAATATGCTCAGGACACTAAGATGGGCTTCGTGATCAACGCCATCTACAGCATGGCGTATGGACTGCACAAAATGCAGAAAGTGCTCTGTCTCGGCACCCCGGGACTATGTGATGCCATGAAGCCCATAGATGGAGCAAAGCTCCTTGAATACCTCATGAAGACCAACTTCACAGGGGTCTCTGGGGAGAACATTCAGTTTGATGAGAACGGAGACTCTCCGGGGAGGTACCGCACATGATCTGTCTGCCAATGAATCAGTGAATCAATTATTAAACCATTCAAACAATTAAGCCATAAATGAAACAATACTTCACACACATCTTTCAGTCATTTATTCATCCATTCAGCCATCCATCAATTCCTATGTCCTTACTTTAACCCACAGAGTTAATGAGCTAAATATTTTAGTAAGCCAACATGAGCTGGAACAGGAACATAGATTACTGCTGCAGTTTTTTTTTTACCATGTTGATAAAGCCACGGTGGAGTTGTTATATCATTATGGGATTATGGATTATTAGATAGTGAAATCTTGTTTACTTTTTGGTGTTCTTTGCATGTGTTCTTGTGCTTGCATATGTGATTGTGGGTTTAGGTGTGTTAACATGAACAAGAACAAGATGTGAAAGGATGACTGCGTGTGTGTTTGTGTACTTTTGTTTAAGTTATGTAATAATGAACTTTAAGAAGATGGGAAAGGACTACTATGACTACACTAATGTAGGGAGCTGGGATAATAGCGGCTTGCAGATCGACGACGACGAGATCTGGCCGAGTAAAGATGCCATCATCAAATCTGTCTGCAGTGAACCTTGTGCCAAAGGCCAGATTAAGGTCAGTCTCCTGCTGTCTCAGGTTTTAGATGTCAGCATGTCTGTAGTGGAGAACACATTCCTCCCTGTTACATTAACACTACATCTCCAGATCTAATTGATTTTCTGTTCTATACACTACCACAAACCACATTCAACCGCTTCAAATTACTGTTTGCTTAATATTGTTTTTCTGTTTTTGTTCCAGTAACTCCTTCTCCAATCCTTCTCAGTAGTCCAGCCCCAGAAAACACCCTTCTTCCAAAACTCCATTCCTCTACTGTCATTCCATTCCAACAACCTCACCTATCCTCAGTAACTACTCCATTCTTTGGACCTCCACCCTTTTGCCAATAATGTAGCCTCTCTTCCTAATCCAATGCATTGGACATCTTTGAGATTTCCCCACTCTAACACACCTGACCACGCTAATGAATCGCTCAATAATTACCCAACGAGCATGGGCAGCAATAACCTTCCTAGAGCAGGTGGTGTGTATCCTGGCACCAAAACAGAAAAACACTGGTTTAAAGTACTAAAACCTGAACTGAACTGCTGAATACATGCTGATGGCTTGTTCCCATCATGCACGGCCCACATGACCATGTCCAGTTGAGTGCTTGCTCTCGAGCTGGCCATAGCTAGCTTGTGACTGAGAATCTTGTACATTTAGAATCACCCAGTGATGGCAAGTGTGGTCCAGAATGTACATACAAACCGTTTAGTTGTAGGCTGATTTAAACTAAACCTGCTCAGACATACTTTTTCTGGCTTTACTTTTTAGTGTGCATGATGTTCTTTCAGAGACTTTGAACTTTTGAATGCATCAGTTGAATTTTTTAAACTTTAATATCACTGAGAAATATTTCTCTCTCTCTCTCTCTCTCTCTCTCTCTCTCTCACTCTCTTTCTTTCTTTCTTTCTTTCTTTCTTTCTTTCTTTCTTTCTTTCTTCCAAATTCAATATGTAAGAGAAAATAAAAGTTAGGCAATTAATTCAATAACACAATCCCTCTCCCTCTTTTTGTGTGTAGGTAATCCGTAAAGGAGAGGTGAGTTGCTGTTGGACATGTACTCCCTGTAAGGAGAACGAGTTTGTATTCGATGAGTACAGCTGTAAGGCTTGTGACCTTGGCTCCTGGCCTACCGACGACCTCACCGGTGCGTCCACAAATACACAAGTAGGAGCGTTTCCACACAAGCAGTTAGACTAACAGACCCTACAAACAAATAAAGACAATAAAGAGACAGATGTATTGCATCACTGGCTGACTAATGAGTGTTCAGCCTACACTGTTAGACCCCAATGAGAAGTGTTTTTGAACGAGTTATACACTGAACTGCAGGAATTATCACAGTAAGCTATCCAATGTTTTCCCAATTTCACTTTTAGGTTCTCCTACTCATGTAGCAATTTTTGGATGTATTATGTATCAATAAGACAGATATTTTGTTTTATTTAATTTGCTAACATGGATGTAGAGCTGATAAGGACTAATGATTCTGAAAGCCCCCCTCAGCTTTCTTAAAAGGAATGGCCAAACTGCCTTTTTCTGTATTTGTACCGTTGTGCTAAAATAGTTTACCTTGCGTTATTTTTTTTGCTTTGTTTGTTCTTAGAAGAATTAAAAAGTAAATATTCAGATTAATCTGATTTTGCAGAATCCCAGACCTAGTGTGAAGAACAGCTCAGATACCCTTGCTGATGTAGTAAATGTAGTAAAAATGTAAAAAGTGTTTCATATCAAATTAATGCTTAATATTCATGCTTGAGAACAAAAGCTCCAGAACAGTGTCACTTTAGCTCATGTTCCAGTAACAGATGGATAGATTACATTTCTATAGACCAATCTGATATGCCAAAATGTAATATTAGACTAGGCTAGATTATATCTGTCTGAGACAGATAGAGAGAGGGAGTGAGTGAGAGGGATTGGGAATCAATTTCAATAAACATTATCAGGGCAATACTGACCATAGTGTCCTGTAGGAAAACACACACACAATTTGGCTGGATCTCAGCTGCTCTATTGAACTTATCAATTCTCTCTTCCCCCCTCTCACTCCTTCATGCGCTTTTTGCTTTACAAGCAGATCTGTCTGTCTGTCTGTTTCTCAGCGAGCATACTGTGATGTGTAATCTAATGAACCGGTGGCTAGTGTGAGTGAGCAGAGGAGTAACAGGGCTGGAGTAACAGGGCCACTAGCTACTGATGGCAGTCAGGCTCTGAAACACTCTAAGAGCTACCATTAACCACTGTCCAATCATGGTCAACTAGGCCAAGAGACAGAGTGAGAGAGAGCAACAGACAGACACACAATTGGAAATGGGGGGTGTCCCTGTTAGAAGTTGAACACAAAAATCAGATTAGTGTACAGGCCTGCTGGCATGTATGTGTGTTCATGTGTATGACTGGACATCTTTAGATGTGTGAGTGTGTGTGTGTGTGTGTGTGTGTGTGTGTTGTGGGTGGCTGGGTATAGGCTATATAACGGAGGACATTTCAGCTCAAGTGCTAATATTTGCCCCAGGCCTGTCATGACAGCTTGTGAACGAATTGCTTTTGTGTTTCTCTCTAAGCCAATTCATTTCATTCTGCAATTTCCATTAAATCTCCACCTGAGAGTCTGGGGGATGGACAGCTGATAGAGGAAGCAACTGAAAAATGGAAATTGAACTCAGAAAATATCTGAATGCTGTCAGGGCACTTGCTTCCCTTTGTTGTTCTCTCATGTTCGCTATCATTCACTTTCTCTCAGTTGCTATCTCTCCATCTCTCAGTTCATGCTGCTTCACCAGCATGCTAAGTACAATTAGTTTTTCAATGTCTGGATTACAGAACTATTAAAAAAAAAAGAGAGAAACCAACAATGGTCTCTACCCCCTGATGCAGGCTGTGACCCCATCCCGGTGGAGTATCTCCGGTGGGGCGACCCTGAGCCCATCGCCGCTGTGGTCTTCTCCTGCCTTGGCCTGATGGCCACGTTCTTTGTCACCTTCATCTTCATCATTTACCGGGACACGCCGGTGGTGAAGTCGTCCAGCCGTGAGCTGTGCTACATCATCCTGGCGGGCATCTGCCTGGGCTACCTCTGCACATTCTGCCTGATTGCCAAGCCGCGCTTGGTCTATTGCTACCTGCAGCGCCTGGGCGTGGGTCTCTCCCCAGCCATGAGCTACTCTGCCCTGGTCACCAAGACTAACCGCATTGCTCGCATCCTGGCCGGGAGCAAGAAGAAGATCTGCACCAAGAAGCCGCGCTTCATGAGCGCCTGCGCCCAGCTGATCATTGCCTTCATCCTCATCCTCCTCCAGCTGGGCATCATCGTGGCACTGTTTGTCATGGAGACTCCCGAAGTGGTCTTTGACTACCCGTCCATCCGAGAGGTGCACCTCATCTGCAACATCACCAACCTGGGCGTGGTGGCACCGCTGGGCTACAACGGCCTTCTCATCATGAGCTGCACCTTCTACGCCTTCAAGACGCGCAACGTGCCAGCCAACTTCAACGAGGCCAAGTATATCGCCTTCACCATGTACACCACCTGCGTCATCTGGCTGGCCTTCGTGCCCATTTACTTCGGCTCCAACTACAAGATCATCACCACATGCTTCTCGGTGAGCCTCAGTGCCACGGTAGCACTGGGCTGCATGTTTGTGCCCAAGGTCTACATCATCCTGGCCAAACCGGAGCGCAACGTACGCAGTGCCTTCACCACCTCCACCGTGGTGCGCATGCACGTGGGCGACGGCAAGGCGGCATCATCCGCTGCCAGCCGCTCCAGCAGTCTCGTCAACCTGTGGAAGCGGAGGGGGTCGTCTGGCGAAACACTCAGGTGAGCCTGGCAGTGAGTGCTTGAGTGAGTGTGAGTGTTTGCATGTGTTCACTGTGCTGTGAACTAGGAAAACAAATAACAGAATGGATTCAAGAGGCCACTGAAGATCGGAATATAATCGTAACATCATAAAAATAATTTCTCATTGTTTTGAACAAAAGCAAATACTTTGGTGATGTACAGTTGTCTGCTGTTTGTTACATTATCAATTGCGTATGTCATGATGATCAAAATGTATTATACTTGTTCTCTGTTAAAGAGTCTTACCAAAACATCTAGGCATTAGTTCACTGCATAAAGCTGATTTCTGTCTGTAAAGGTGTCCTTGGGTTTGAGAAAGGCGCTATATGTGATTATTATTAATAATAATAATAAGTCATTACATTCATTCAATGCATAAGTTATCTCAGGTTAATCTTGACTTTCACTTAAAGGAGAATGCATGTATGAAGCAGAATGTGAATGAAGGAGAATGTGTGTATGAAGGGGAGTGCTGTACAATCTCTGTATTGCAATGACATGATCAACAAAGTACAGTACAAACAGTAAAAGCATAAATATGAATCCTGTCCGATCTCTTTCAAGCCCCTGCATAAAATGTGTGACTGTACTGTTGACACTGATATGTCACACAGAAAAGGTGCTGTCTTGTGCATTTTCAATCCCTGTTATCAAAACCTTAGCCATCAGAAAATACTTAGAATACACTATTGACACTATTGACATATTTCACAACATGGCTAAGAATTTTTACTCCTCATAAAGAATGATGCAAGAATGATCTGCTTGTCATTCTGATGAGACTGACATGTTCAAACAAATATTTAGTTTTGAGACAAATTAAGGATTTTGATTAAGTAAGTTATGGGCTTTTGCAGGTAATCCTTTGTGTGGTGCTGTTTGTACAAATTGTTTTAAATACACTGACTGTGTTGCAAATGTTAACAATGTTTAGAGAAATGCACCAAATTGACTGAAAAATCTCAGTAAACCCACTAACGTCAGCCTTTACATAGCACACCCCTCCCCCCTTGGAAAGAGTAGTGTTTCTACTTCTGTCTGGTATGTTGTGAACAGCAGCTCTCCAGGGTGCTGAAGTGCTGTTAGCACTGTTCATGGTGTTGAGCTGAGTGTGTGATCAAGAGGACTTCGCTGTGTCACTGTGTGCATGAGTGTATGTGTGTGTGTGTGTGTGTGTGTGTGTGTGTGTGTGTGTGTGTGTGTGTGTGTGTGTCGGGGGTGGGGGGGGGTTGGTAGCTGTTTAGTAAGAGCACAGTGTATGCATGTCTATGGGCAGAGGGTGGAGGTTAGCTGTATAGTAAGAGCAGTGTGCATGTGTATGAGTATGTGAGTTTGTTTGTGTGTGTGTTTGTGTGTGTAGGGTAGCTGTGTAGTAAGAGTCATTCCAGTAATTGCTGCTAAGAGACAGAAAATGCCTACTCTGCCTGCTGAGTGAACTTGTGAACTTACCATGCGATTATGGAAATGAAAGTATAGATTTCTCTCTCTCTCCCTTTCTCTTTCTCTAACACACACACACACACGCACACACAAACAAAATGGGAATATATAGAGGTCATCCTAGCCATTAGACTCTCTGTATCTGTATACTCACTGGCAGTAAGTATTGTTTATAATATTATAATTAGGTGTAATGAGAAAACACACACACACTCATAAAAACAAACAAAATCATTATTCAATTAGCTAATAGACTTTTAAAAGAGGTTTAGGAATATATAGATTATGTCACATCTGCTCAAGATGATTCCCCTCCTTGCCTTCAGAGGTCTCCCTCTCCCAAATGCTGTCCCTTGTTATCTGCCTTGTTTGTCAGGTCCCTGTTTTGATTGTTTCTCTTCAAAGTCTTGTTTGGTGTTGGGCTTTCCCAGTTCTGAACCTTTGTCATGGCTTTTGATTTAAGAATATCACCCTGTGTTGTTGTACACACATGAATATTATGAATATTGCCCTGAGTATTTGTACTGTTTGGTTTCTGAATATCACACTGTGTTTTTGTATGATTTGATTCATATGACAGCCCGAGTGCCGAAGGGCGAGGGGCAGGAGGCAGACCCCTTTCACGTGGACTTTAATTAACGTGAAACGAAGATAACGTTGGCACACACACATGATATTAACGGTGAACATTTACAAACATATAACAAGCTTGAGCAAGGGCAACCATTTACAAAGACAAACGTGCACAAAGGCAAACATATCAAAGACAGCACTGCACTGCACTGCACCACGACACGGGTTTATATACACACAACACTAACCCAGTGCAGGTGTGCAGGCATGGTCACAAACAAACAGAGATCCTCCCATTGCATGTGGCGGGCCAATCACGTGACTCTTGAGAGGCGAGCGTTCCGTAACAATTTAGAAATATCTCCTGGTGTTTTTGTACAGTTTGCCCTGTCAGATTTCTTATTTGGTTACTACTCCTGCCTGTTTCCAACTATGGTATTCTGACTATGTTTATGGTATCATGTCCAATTAACCTTGACTCCTAATTGCTGTTGCGGAGAATTTCCTGACAGTTAGATCTAATGCTCACCTCAGTGCACTGAGGTCTGCAGTGTGTGTCGGTTTTAGTTTCACCCACACACTGCACGAATTGATTACACTAACAAGCTCCTGCTCAGCAAACAAGGAAACCTAATTAATGAAATCATTTGTTTGGATGAAAGGCTGAAACAAATATATCTAAAACCCACAGAGACCAGTCAGAGTCTTAAACTGAGTCACAAATATTCCTGATTAATATTAAAACACATCAGTGGTTAAAAACCCATCCTAGCAGTTCACTTGGTCAGGTCCAAACCAGCACTAACCTACCTGATCTACCTAGTTGGAATCTTCTGAAGACGATGATTCATTGATTTGGTGTTTATTTTTGATTTTAGAGATTAGGTTTGGAAGAGGGCTATGTAGTGCGATAGACCTTGGGTGTGAAGACTGGTGACCACTGAACAGCACCGGAACTAAGTACCATACATTTTTGTGTTTTCCACTAGTTAGCGTAGCAAGTGAATGTCTTCCAGCATTAGCATACCTGGTAAAGTGCAGCAGGTGAGTTAACTCAGGCAGTAATGCGGAGGGGGACGCAGAAAAACAAAACAAAACAGGGAACGATGACAAATAAAAGATGGAGCTTGACTATTTGTTGTCATCATAAACGAGTGAGTAGGAGGAAGAAGGACACATGGGGAGACACAGTGAGAGAGTGAGGAAGGTGAATGATTGAGTCATCTCAGTGAGAGGGAGGGAAAGAGAGAGAGAGCGCAACAGGGAGGAAAAGTCTGAGTCAGCACTGGTTTAGTTCAAGGGTGGGATTTCATTAACAGAAAAGTGCCCAGAGGTGGAGTAGTGTCTTCTCCTTCCCTTTCTTTCTGTTTCTGTTTTTGGACTGGTATTTCTCAATGGAAGTGAAGCTTGTCTGTTTACCTCTGTCTCAAGAGAGAGAGAGATAGAGAGAGAGAGAGAGAGAGAGGGAGGAGAGTAAAAACATTTAAAATGCTGTAGCCTTTTGATATTAATCTCCTACGCTCTTAAATGAGTGTGGCCACTATCATGGGTTTGTTGTTACATAGTATGTCTGCTCTACATTTCATGTGCAATAAACACCAGGACTTAATTTAACTGTGTGTATGTGTGTGTGGTGAAGGGGGGGGGGGGGGTTAATAACTATGGTCAGTTGTTCTGAGGCCTTATTTACAAAGCGCCTTAAAATTATGTCTAGTGCATACAGAATGGATTAGGGAATGAAGATGCCTGTGAATGAGTGTGTGTGTCTCTACTTGCCTAAGCATTTTAAATGCATTGAGACTGTGCATATAGAATAGCTGCTTTTAGTTTTTCTTTTGTGTGTGTGTGTGTGTGTGTGTGTGTGTGTGTGAGTGTGTGGTGGTGGTTTATGAACATGTTGTTACTCAATCAGGACTACATTGGTTTATGAACTTGCTGTTACTCAATCAGGACTACATGATGAAATCAGCATCTTAATTAAAGATAAATCATGACTAACAAGGCTAATTAACCCCAACAGAGACAAGCAGACAGAGGGAGAGAGAGAGAAACAGATGAAAGGGAAGTAACAGGAAAGATAGCCTTTAGATACCAGTTCCACCAGTTCACCGAAATGAATTATAACGATGCTCTCAAACCTAGAGGATTAAAAAAAGAATTTAGAGAGACACACAGACTGAGAAAAGCCCCAAGACTACTTGCTCAATTTGTTAAGTAATAGGTGGAAAAATGAATGGATAGATGAAAAAAGGTTATGCTTTAGAGATGACAGCTGCCGTGTTGAAATGGCAGACTAACAATACATTATTTCATGATTTCATTGCTGTGTTCTTATAGCAATATCCTCTGTTGTCAGCATGACACAACTTGGGCCCTTAAATTCAAATCTGGTGCTGGATTTTGTACTCACTGGTAGTTAACTGAGCAGTTAAAATCGATGTACTCAAATTATTTTAATAACACTTGTCTGACCATTACGATATATATTACTAGTACATATTGAAATTGTAGATTCTTTTCTGATAGCTATTACTATTAATCATACTACACTAGCTAATGTTTACACTAGGCAGTTCTATTAATGTCTTAATGTCTTTGTGACTTGGCTGCCCTGGGCTTTTTATAGGCAACTGAAGATTTCAACACAGTCTGGGTTAACCAATCAGAAACTTCTGCACAAGGAGGCAGTGCTCCCTGCCTGTCAATTATGCATGCTTGCAGTACACAGAAGAGTAGGTTATGTGCTAAATGTGAATGCCTTTGGAATATCTGGATTTGAAGGAGGGTTTCGATGGAAGGGATTGGCGAAAGTCTGGCGGAAGTTAGCAAGAACTTTAAATCTCATCACACTATTAATCTAACAGTATCACATCTGTTCCAGCATTTTCAAAGTTGTTCTGATCACAATTTCATAGTGAACCCAGTTGATTCATTGCCATCCATTCAGCTAAAGTATTAATTTGTATGATGCTGAATGCTGAAAACGTAAAATGCTGCTAGTCAGGTGTGATGACAAAAAGACCAACCAGTTATATTAAGTACCCAGTTAATTACCAGTGATAACATATACTGGGAACTGATCTGAGAGCTAAGGTTGAGTACCACTCATCCACATATAAAAACCTGCTGCTAAACCGATGCACTTTTGCCTCTTTTCTTTCCTAGCTCCAACGGAAAATCAGTTACATGGGCTCAAACGGAGCGCAATTCCAAGGGCAGTCACTTGTGGCAGCGTCTGTCCTTCCACATCAAAAAACGTGAGAACAACCAGACAGCTGTCATCAAGCCGTTTTCCAAGACCTCAGAGGGGCGTTACTGTGGTGGGACTGACCTCACACCAGACAGTGCTAACAACAAGATGCTTTATGAAGTCACAGAAGCAGAAGAGCGATATCCAATCACGTATCGTCCCCAAACCCCCTCACCAATCAGCACCGTGAGTCAGAGAGCAGGAGGAGCTTTGGGGAGGGTCCCAGCTGCTGATGACCAGGTAGTATGTGTTTCTTCATACATGAGCCAGTCGCCCCGCAGTGGCAGCGTAGCATGTGTGGGTGGAGCTGGAGGTGGTAGTGCATCGCAGGGATCACTGATGGAGCAGATCAGCTGCGTGGTTAACCGCTTTACCGCGAACATCAGTGAGCTTAACAGCATGATGCTCTCCAGTTCACCACCAGGAGGCACCATGGGGTTGTCCACAAGCATGTCTGCACATGCTCACTCCTCCAATTGCCCACCACCCTACTTCCTCCCGCGAGAAGTCTCCATGCCTACCACCATGACCACCTATGCTGAGATCCAGCCACTCCCACCAGTGGAGTCAAATGGCGGTCGGCCACCACCTTCTTGCCCCCTACCTAACTCTTCCAGGGGTGCAGGGAAAAGGAGCTCTCCTGTGCCTAGTGTCAAAGAGCTGATGGTGGGCACAGCCTCAGCAATCGATTCCCCGGTTATGAAGGACGAGCTGGAGGAACTGATGGCCCTAACACCTCCTTCACCCTTTAGGGACTCTGTGGCATCAGGGAGTGCCTCCCCAAACTCCCCCACTTCCGAGTCAGGCCTGGGCCCCACCCCATCACCCAAGTACGAGTGCCTAGTACTGCGGCACTACAGCCAGAGCTCCTCCTCATTATGAGGACTGCGCTCATAGGAGAGAAGGAATGTGGATGGAGATATCCAGAGGGGAGAAAATCAAAATAAAATAGGAAGACTTATGCAGGTGGTTAAGGAATGCCTAAAGACTGATATACTATATAGTGTGCGTGTTTACATGTTTTCACTGTTGGATCTGACCAGTAAAGGAAGTTACACCGTGTCTTCTAAAGCTTCTTCTGATTGAAACAGTTTACAGACAGCCTGCATCTGACATACCACAATGTACTACTCTGGTTATTGTTTCTTCAGTTTGTTTTGGTAGTGGCCTTAAACAAACATGGCTTTTGTCTAATTAGAGATGGTTTTATGAAGATTAATAAAAAACGTGCGTTTTTGTGTGACTGAGAGAGAAAACTGGGGACCCAACCTGCAGGAATCTCACAATGTTGTGGGGACTGTTCCTGCTATCATATGGCTCTCAGAGGCTGGCATAATCACAAATGGAGTTTTTAAAGGGCTGGCCAGAGAAACAGAAGCGCTGCAAATTGCAAAAGAATCATTAAGTGTGGGCTGAACTATCTGGCACACACACATTCACAAACATATGCATACACACACACATACACACACACATACTTGTGTATACCCAGAGGATGAGATATTAAGATGCTGAGATGTTTGGAGACACTAAATAATGTTTTAAATGGAATTATACTTCAAAAGGTTATTTATTCTGGTGAGAAGTCTATGTGGGGCTGATGGCCTGATCTGACAGACTCAGAAACAAAGTGCTTTCATTTATTTACTCCAAGGTCCTGTAAATATACAGTGATAACATTTTGTCACATGAATTTTTCGTTTATTATTTTTCATTTGCTCCCTCTTTTCTTTTATGGTTTCTTTTTTCTTTCCTTCATTTGCTGTCTCTATGTGCTTCTCAAAATCCAGGAATATCTTTTTGTGTGATTTAGAATGATAAATGTATGTTATTGTGAATCTTAAAATGTGGGACCAAACTTCTTGTACCTTTTGTCTTTGCTCTTGTTTAGAGGTGTTCGTTTACAGAGTCACATGATTCTGGCATTTTTGAACACAATACTAGTGAATCAAATACTAGTGAATCTAACATTATCAAATATATTCCAGCATCATCAGAGTGGTTCAAGCATACCACATTGCATTCCAGTGAGTCAAAATGATTCTGGTGAATTAGGCTGATTCACTGCCATCCACTTACCTAATGACACTCAATAATTCATATTATTTAAATGCTGAAAGTTTCAAATACATATTTGTTATGTGGACATTTTTGTCTATTTCATTTATAAAGGGCTTTTGAGTAAATAATTGCATTTAATTAGATACCACCCACCCATTTTTACCCTTCCCAAGAGACAGAAATGCTTTTGAACATTTCAAAAGAAAGGTCTGACTGGTTTTTAATCCGTTTCAGTCCTAGTTCACCAGAGTGTCACTGCTGAATCATTTCCACCTCCCTGTCATAATGATTGTGAACATACAAAGGGCATGCTTACAGAACAACATGGTTCATCACCTCATGGTCTAATGAAAACATCTCCATTACCAGTTAGCAAAATTTGACATTCATTTCCTGAGAGATCTTTATTTATTTTTTACAAATAATCATATCCACATGTATTAAATGTGTTCTAATGAATGTGAGGCTATTCAAATATCTAGTGATTATATACAGAATACAAAGTACTATATGATATAGTGCCAAAGGGGTTAGGTACATGGGATGACTGATGGGGGACTATATGTTTATTTCATAAAATAATGTCAAATGTTTTATAGTAATGGATGCTGTGTTCCTTTTTTAAAGAAATATATAAATATTCCAGTTCTCGAGACGTACAGCAATACTACCATGAATATACACAAAGCACCTAGAAATGCGATGATATTCATGCTAACTGAGATTAAGTTTCATGATCATTTAAAATGTCTCTTTTGATTGCCAACCATTTTTATTGATTATACTGGTTCTTATATTTTTATTTATTCATTTGGATCCATGTGCTTCAGATACAAAATTGAAATGTAATAGACACAGATATAACCACTGATATGTAGGGTATACCTACTCCACCAGTCTGCCACAGAGCAATACAATACCAATGGATATTTTTAAGGTGATGTGAACATGCTTCTTTCTAAGATGTGGGTTTTGGAAAGTATAAGCACACAGTTCCACAGAAATGCCCTATCAAAAGTTTGGACACACAGAGTTTGATTTCTTTTCTTTTTTACCTAAAATGCCCCACCAGCAAGTGTATTTTTTTTTTTTTTTTTTTTTTTTTTTTGCTTTATTACTTTAGTTCCTCAGACAATGTATCAGAAGACTGCAAAACTGTGGTCATGGTGACAACCTTGAAGAAGAGTCTAAAATAAAAGATTTTTTTAAATTTATTTATTGCTTTTTCTGGTAACTACATATTTCCATAGCTTAATGGATTTGTCACTGTCATTGTTTTTTATTCATATATGGAAAAGTGTATAAATAAAAAAGCAAAAGTGTCCAAACTTTTGACTGTAGAGAAGAAAGCTTTTCTGGCTTGCCTGCACACCGCTAGGTTTTAACTAAAGGAATTATGAATAATAACTTATTTAATATTAAGTAATAACTTGAATAATGTCTATAAAATTAATGTACATTTTGGCTCATAATATCCTCTACAATCTTAATCTCTTCTATAATCATAATACCCTCTTGGCCAGCAACCTCATCCCCAGAAGTCCAGACTGGGTTCAGGCTTTTTCTACCAAATGATCAATAAATATCTGACCTGCTCTGAATCAGATTGGACACTTGTGTCTTCTATACTAATTGCATTTGGAAAGTTATTTGAAATTTTTCTGTCGTTATTACTTGGCCTTTTGGTATAATATTTGTAATTTAATTAGGCATTAACAGTGCTTAAATTTTAACACTGATTTTTAATTGATTATGAATTAAAATTCTCCATTCTACATGTTGCAATACCGGAGGGCTGTGGCATACATGGACAGGTCTAGACAATGTGTAGTCAAGTGACTTTAAAAAACACTAACATTTTACAGAAAAACTCAAACCCAGCAAAATTTGTCTATCCTAATCTCAGAATCATTCTTAGGATTATATGAGAACGTGTCAGTTAAGTGAATGTTGCTGCCTAGACATGCGTTCATTGATGTTTACATTTTGCTATATTGAGACATTAGTAAATATCCTATTTTTTGTGGAGTGATGTTGACAAATGCAAGGAACAAAAAGCTAATGGACTAGAATGCAATATCCTTCTGTCACAGAAGGAAAAGATGTTTCCAGAGGAACAGCGTTTGGTGTGATGTATAGGTTTGGATCAATAAAATGTTTAGGGCTACTTTTCTGGGCACTCATCAAGTTCAGACCTGGACTTAAAATTTTCCATTGAAAAAAGTTTCAAAGTTCAGTACTGGTCTTAAACAGTGTCTGGAAAACCAGCCCGTATCAGACTTTTACCAACCTGTGCCAATTCCATCTGTGTGAACTGAACTGATGTGCTTTACATTTTTGTGTTATTTGATTGATTTTTGTCATTTGAACTTTTTTGTTTGATATATTGGGGCTTGTGTTTTACTGATTCTCTAATGTAGAGATCTGTAGAATGTAATATGATATTGTTAATGTGGTTCTGAAGGTGATTTTTGTTGATATCTCAAATAGTTTCATGCAGCTTTGTGAGCGGAATTTGTGGAAAAAAAAGCGCTTACCGCTATTTAGAAGCATATCTCCTTTCCTTTTTTTTCTGGTCATCTGAAAACCATTGTGCTACTGTATGACAAGATATCTTTTGAATAATTATTAAAAACCTGGAATACATCTAAATCCCTCAAGGATTTAATGTAATTATTTTTTAAGTCACTGTACAGATTTGTCATGATACTAATATGCATCATCTTGCTCAGTTCAAAGATCAATTAATCAAATCATAGCATAAAGTTACATGGCTAAATATTAATGGGAGTATTGTAAATTATAATATTGGTTACAGTGCTATTATCTACTACACATTGTCATTTTATTAGAATTTCAGTTGTCAGAATGTAACGTTTGAACACGCACACAAGAAAGAGGATCCAATTGCAAGAGGTTTTAATAGTGAAATCAAACTCATATAATCAGGCTGGTATTCTTGGGCTGGCTGTTCCAAGGTCGGTATCACGGGGCAGAGTCTGGCGGGGTGGGGGGTGTCCAGGATCAAACGCGGATCTGGAAAGCTCGGGACGCAACATTGAGTCAGCAATATTTCATGATGTGAATGTGAGGAAGGGAAGCTTAAGTAGGGGGGCAGTACTGAGGAGGATGAGGATCAGGTGTATGTTAGTACTCTGGTGAATCAGATCGGGGGTGTGTGCGAGTGGGCGTGGCAGTGCGGGGCTTAGTGTGGTTCCTGGGGTTCGTAGCACAGATAAATTGTTAGTACCTTTCACTAAGCTCAATAGCCATCGGAATCTTCAGAACATCAGAGGAAGAATCATTTGTTTTAATGGAATACTGTTACAAAGTGTCTACTTAAGCAAGAAGCCATGAGATGCCATGTTACATTTATTTTATCATGGATAAAAGTGTTTTACGCACTCACATTGTGTCTAAAGCGCTCTTACTCAGGATAAAATAGCTGTAATTCATGGCCTCTCATGGCTTATTGCTTTTATAAAAACACAGACAAAAAATGATAAAATGCACCAGTGCTCAGTAATTTAATTTGGTAGCTACAATATTCACAATAAACAATTGTCAAATGTAGTCTGCAAACAAACTTTTGTTGCTAAGCAACACAACAGCAAATAATATTGTACAATATTATTTATTTATAATCTATTATTTTTATACTATTATTTTATATTAACTAAACCAATAAATAATAGATCATTTAATGTGTTATTAATATTCATGCAATTGTAGTCTAAAACTATAATGGTTTTATTATCTTAAAAATATGACTTATTAATACATAATGCATTGTGTCATTGTGAGGCAGTCATAGATATGCATATGTCCAGGACTTTACAATTGTTTTCAACACTGTTCAGCCAATCAGATTTTAGGATGGAACTATTCATTTTATAACAGAACAGAATAGAGTAAATTCAGATATATGCCCTTTGTGAGGTCATAAAAACTTTGGATTTGGTAATCGTATACATTTAAGTATTTAACAAATGTAAAGACTCAAATACAGCGCAAAGCAACCTGGCAGTATGTGTATTCTGAACATCACTTACATTAAAGTCATAAGCATTAAAAATTTAGGTGTTCTATTGTTCAAGGAGGAAATTGGAGAATTGTATTTTAACTGAACAGTGTGGAAGATTTAACAGTAATAAAAACACATCCAGATGTGGCTATATCATCTCATTGTAGGCAACACCAGCGCACATAATAAAACTACAATACTATGTCTAGACCAGAGGTATTCAAATCACATTCCTCAAAGTCCAGGTCCCACAGGTTCCCCTCCCTTTACCTCGGAGTCAGCTATGATGAAAAAATGGCCAACCAGTTGCATCAATCATTTAATCAACTACACGGAATTACCAAATCCAGGACAGGATTTAGATTTGAGGTCTAGATTTGAATACCACTGGATTAGCGCATAAATTCTCATAAAGTACCTTCTATTCTTTTTTCTGATATTATTTTAGTGAGTAAACACAAGTAACATCACAGGTGGCAGCCAACCAGTAAAGTAAATAAATTTTAAAAAGCTGTAGAAAATGAAATCTCTCAAACTAACATTTGTGGTTCTATTTGTTTTTTTCCCAGTAGTTCTTTAACCACCATGTATAACTGGCCAAAGAGAAAAACAAATGTTATGAAATACACTGGGCTCACCTACTGCCTAGTGTGACAAACCACAACAGCCATGAAAACCTGACAGATGTCAAAAATAAAACCTGACAGATGTCAATTAAATAGCTTGTAGCAATCTGTAGTTATCAGAACCTCACGATCAGTCCCATTAACCAGAAGTAATGTCCCCTGTGTTTCTGAGACAGCAGGGGACATTTTACAAAGCAGTATTTCCTGGTTAATTGGCTGTAATAAGATAGAAGTAAGGGTGTACAGTATGAGTATCCCTTATCTTGTTTGCTCTTGGACAGCACAATTTTGTGTGAAGTTATTTGGCTGAGAAAGTACCCCATGGTACTTTACCAAAGCCTGTAATTGTTCGGCATTCATACTGGAGTGGGCAGAGTGTGTCTGTGTATATTTGTATGTGTGTGTGTGTGTGTGTGTGTGTGTGTGTGTGTGTGTGTGTGTGTGTGTGTGTGTGTGTGTGTGTGTGTGTGTTGGAGACCCTACCATACATCACTTTCGCCCACACTAATTACATAAGTGTGCCATCTGACAATTTAACAACACACAGTATAAAAAAAACTCCATCATCATCATCAAATACACACACGCGCGCACACACACACACACACACACACACACACACACACACACACACACACACACACACACACACACACACACACACACACACACACACAATCACATGTAGCACAGGCACACTCACACATGACACACAAACTCACACATGCAAATTGGAGACCAAGCTTCATGAGTCACCTGCCCCCACCCCTCTAAACACACACACACACACACACACACACACACACACACACACACACACAAAACGGAAATGTGTGTAGGTCATACTAGTCACATTAGACCCTCTTGCACTCCTTTACACTCATACACACACTCAGTTGCTCACTCACTAGCAAAACACACACATATGCAAGAGAGACTGAGCTTACACAAATCACCAGCCCCCACCAAGACCCACATACACATACACATACACAACAGAAATGCATGCATCATATATACACACATACACACACTCAGTTGCTCACTCACATGAGCATGCAGAGAGCCTGTCGACTCCGGTCGCCCCCACACCTCTACACTCAGACTATTGTGTGTTGCTGTATGGCGTGTTCAGAGTTCCAGCCTGAAATATCTTCACTAGCAGAGACCATAGGCAGCAGCCAGTTCATTACAGACAGGTTATACACACAGTCCATTGGTTGGTTCATATATGTGTATTGTCAAGGTAGGCCAGTCATCCAGCAGGAGGGACACGCCCACTCCTGCTCAGGCTCGCACTACACACCTGCGCCGCTCACTATCACCTGATTATTAACACAACACACCTGTTGCTTTTTTTTCCCTTTTATTTAAGCCCACAGGTATCTGAATTCAGCGCTGCGCGTTAGTGGGGTAGAGTGACTGCCAAACGCCATTGGCATGCTGACTTCTCCTTTCGTTTGGATTTCTTTAGGTTCCTTTTTGTCATGGACAGTAAAGGCTACCCTACTGAAACCTCGCCTCTTGCGCCTTCTATGCCGTCCACGTCACATGTATATTTGCCTGGTAGATATAAACTGTGGCAGATTAAGTAGCCCTTCTCATATGAGCTAAATAGATAAACACCTTAAGTTTAATCACTCAAAACTTTTACATCCTGCCTTACCAATCTAACCTTGTGCTTTCACCATTCATATCAAATCATCTTTATCACCATTTAATTCAATCAAAAGGTATTTCATATCCATAAATATAGGAAACATAAAAGAATCTAAAATAGAACATGAAATCATTTAAAATGGGTCTCTCTTGCTCACACTCTCTTTTTATCTCAGACACACATATGCATGTATTAACACACTACACACACACACACAAACATACACACAGTGTATAATAATATGCAATAAAAATACACCTCATGACTAATTCCTGTGCATTCTGCCCTGTGGTGTGATTATTGTGGGCTTTGGACTGCAGAGAGAGTGAGTCATGGTCGCCATGAAAATTGCACATCTTCTTCACATGAATCTAAGTGTCTTTCCTTACTCCATGGTGACTGGTTAATGAATTGGGAAGGCTTTGCCTAATGGGAAGAAAGTAGACATCTCTTGCAGTGTCATGCTCAAAATGTATTTGATATGAATTTATTTTCTATATGAAAACACATTCCCAAAACAGCCACTGAATTTAGTGAAACTTTGCAGTATTTTCTAGAAATTAGATGCCAAAATCATATAGACTGACACAATGAACTGGCCCCAGTGTGCACGAATACATTTTATGAGCACCACACAACCAAGACATGTAAATTGTTTGATTTCACAAGTAAAGTATGCCTTCCCTACTGATCTTGATGAAGACAAGCAACCAGATGTGTTTACCTGTGTGGTCAACTACTGTAGTAAAAAAAAATCAACCTATTTCTTTCAACACACATGGTGTGGAACGAATATTTTCTCATGGAGGGCATTTGGATTCAGTCTAGAATAGCTATGTGTGTGCGCATGTGTGTGCCCACACAGGTGTGCTGTCTGACTGAATCATCAGTATGCTTCTCTGAAGTGCCTGCTGTTTATCGTTTTATTCGTCTCCCACCTCCTCAGTCTCCTGACCACACACACACACACACACACACACACACACACACAGAAGATGGATGAGAAAGGGGCTTAATTTACCTGCAAAATAAAAATACGAGCTGATATGGGAGACAAATTTGGCACCCCAAAGGGCCACACCTCACCTCTAGGAGGAGTTGTTTGCTGGAGTTCATATGGGCACTGCAGCAAGGAGTTCATCACGTCAGCTTCTTGCATGGTTATGTAAGCCATATGTAAGGTTATATATGGTTGTTCCTAGAAAAAGTTTTTCCAAAAATGTTTTGTTTTAAAATAACTCTTGGCCCAAAATGTCTACTCTGGATCAGATGTAAATAAATTGCAATTAGTTTTGTGTAAATGTCAAATACTCACATACATTGTTCAGTTTCAGCCCTGTATAGCAGTGAACTGTTTATCACTTTCAAAGTGCTAAAATAATCTCAGAAAGTGTGGTTCTATAAAGTGGTTGAGACAGATTCAAAATTAATGCTGTATGAGTTAGTTTCACCCTGGACATTTAACTTTGTGGCTGAGATATCTGTGCTTCTCTCCAAATGTGCCAATGGGCTTTGAAATAGGCTAGCTACTGCAAAAATCAAAAGGGCAACCTAGCTAAACACTGGCTATGAAGACAGGCAGAGACCCAGACTGGTATGTCCACAAAGACATTAAATGGTTACCTCATGGTCACAAATATGGGATGAGATCCAGAGTACTGGATTATTGGAAAGTTTAAAATTAAACATTTGTTATTTAGGCCATTTCATATTTACTGTATATGCAGCTAAAAATAAAGAATTATTAAGGACTTACAAGGTCAGGCACAATTTCAGTAGATTATTTTTTTAATGGTTTGATTTTTAATTGTGAAATAGACTGTTTTGCATAAAAGGGATCTGTGAGCAAAGGTTTTCATAAATAGGCACTGGAACACACCCATGTTACTAAAAGGCTCAACAGACACGTTACCTCAACAAAGATATCCGCCTAAATGAGTTTTTACCACTTAGGAGAATTTGGATGATTGCTCAATTAGAATCGTAATTCAGTTACTAATTCAATACGACTTCCTTACTAGCCATTGGATAACTGATTACATCTTCAATTGAACAAACATTCATTTGCTTTTTTTTTTTTAAAGTCAGCGTGTCACATGATTTCGATCACATGATAAGTTCACCATAATCAGCCGACTAACGACACGGGATAGGAGTCACAAGTTTGTGACTGCAGGTGAGGAAAGTCGCGGGCTAATTAACTAGGGTTTGGGGTTTTTTGTTTTTTTCTTTCTTCCCTCCTCCTCTTGAGTCTTGTTGTAAATTGGAATCATTGCATCTCGTTGACTTTCGAGACTTTAGTTTTGACGCTGCCGACAAGTGACTGAAAGGAAACGCGATGAAGGAAAAGGTGTTCTTGCTCTGTTTGTTAACGCTTTGGTTTGACAACTCACTCGGTGATACACCGGCTAACTGTACATACGAGGAGCTTTTGGGGACGTGGATTTTTCAGGTCTCAAATGTCGGGCAGGATAAAAGCATCAACTGCTCAACAGTCGGTAAGCGGAACACGTGCTTGTTTGGGACACCTTTTCTTGTCTTAAACGTGAAAGGTTCTAAAGTAGCTGGATGGGATAATGTAGCTTGCTGGATAAATTTACCCAATATTTGTCACTGAATCTGATATCTTTGGACTGGGTTTTGAGTTGTGTGTTTAAACTTGTTGCAACAGGCCCTTCGGTGAATACTGTAACCGTTCATTTGGAGCACTTATCGCTGGCTGCGGATGATTTCGGTAATACCGGATTCTTTACGCTCATCTACAACCAGGGCTTCGAGGTGGTCCTCAACGACTACAAATGGTTCGGCTTTTTCAAGGTTGGTGTTTAATGTCACGGTTGCACACCGTTGTTTCACAATAGTTACTTTCAGTTTCGGGTGACTCCTCGTGACAAACACGGAACGGAAAACTAACTTGCAGTAAAACTGACTGTTCCGCGTTAGTGTAGGCTTGTCCTGTAACGGTGTTACTTTAAACGCTATAGCAAGAACTCTGACTCCATACCCAAGTTGTTTAGCCTTTGCATTGCCTCTCTTCCCCCACCTTCTAGAGTTCTGCGCAGCTGACTTAAGTTTATTCATGCTGTGATTGAGGTGGGGGAGTTTGCAGTTCTGCCATATTCACCCAGTAACTTGAACAGAAGTCCAGCAGCTTCAGAGATTAATTCCTAGCTCATATATTTCTTTGAAATGTGTTCACCTTTTGAAATTGGTCACTCCTTGTGCCTCTAGTATTCCCAAGAGGGCTCTGTGGTCACCAGCTACTGTGATCAAACATTGCCTGGTTGGGTGCATGATGTCCTAGGAAACAACTGGGCCTGTTTCACTGGGAAGAAGGTGCAGCCTGTACCTCCCCGAGTCATTGCAAGACCACTCCTCAGCCTCTCACAAAGCCTGTGAGTATTTCTTTCAAAGCCTAACTGGTGTGCATATGTCTTTTGCACAGGAAATGTTGTAGACCCTTATGCATGTTTTCAGGTTCTTGCAGCTCTATAAGCATGATATGGACTTTGTGGAGCGTATTAACTTGGTGCAGGACTCATGGAGAGCCACAGCTTACAGTGAACATGAGACTTTCACTATCCAGGAGCTTATGCAGAGAGCTGGGGGTCGTGGGTCTCGTGTCCCAAGGTATGCACACACTGCCATACAGAGGAGGGGGGTGGGCTGGGTCACACACCCTGGTACAGCCCCTAGCTGAATCTGGTTTTATTTTACTAATACTCAACTACAGTTTACTCTTGTGTACCTGCTAAACCTAGCAAATATCACACTTGAATTAGGCATGTATATAGGGTAAGCCAAAATGAATGACCAAACTGTTGTACTCGGCCTTCTAGGACCAGAGTTGTGCGCACCGTTTTGCTCAGAAGTTAAAGCTCATGAAGGCTTCTCCCCCTCTTCCACTAACTCCACCTTCCTGTTGCGCAGGCGTGTCAAGCCAGCGCAGGTTGATGTAGAGCTTGCCAAGATGGCAGCAGCTCTACCGCAGCACTGGGACTGGAGAGATGTGAATGGAATCAACTACCTCAGTCCGGTCCGAAACCAAGGTGTCTGCATGCCTTGATTTATGCCTCGTAAATGGCAATGCCCAGATTGAGCTGTCTCTGCTGGAAAGGTTACTGTGGCATTTTCAC
Organism: Electrophorus electricus; assembly: GCF_041902795.1. Lineage (NCBI taxonomy): Eukaryota > Metazoa > Chordata > Actinopteri > Gymnotiformes > Gymnotidae > Electrophorus > Electrophorus electricus. The sequence continues at coordinate 8,101,072 of NC_137513.1, forward strand.
CTGTCCAAATGAGGGTGGGCTTGTGGGATGGGAGGTGGCTTGAAGGGTTTGGTGCCAGCAAGGGTAGATTTAACCTCATGTACCAGGACCTTGAATTTCTCCTACAAGGTCAGAATCTCAATCAGTAGAAAGTCTGCCTGCAAGATCAGAATTTCAATCTAGCAAATCCTGGATTGGCAGTTATTCAAACTCCTTTTCAGTTTTTGTGAATGCTGGTATTTTGATTTTAAATGGCAGGAAGTGGTCTCTAAATTAAGGCTTTATTCAGGGTTTTCAGATCCATAGGAGGCTTTATATAGGACCAAGTGCTTCTTCCACATAAACTATTCCAAACAAGTGTTGGGTCCCTTGTTTCTCATGTGGCACTGTTCTTGGTCAAGAGTTTTCATGATTCTGGTAAGAGTTCCTAACATGTACACACCTGATGTGTGCTTCTGTCTAAGGAGTTAAGTGAGCTCTTGCACTCAGAGGGAGCTTGTGAGTACTATGAAAGCCACCACATCTTGAGTGACCATTTGGTGCTTTTCCAGACTGCTTCTGATTGCTCAAGAGGCCCAGAATGGAAAGGGAGGGTGTGGGATTTGAAGGAAGTTAGTTGTCAGTTGAATTTTTACATAGCAAGACTAGTTGACTGTGTAAATGGCAAGCTCAAGTCAGTGGGGGAGGAAGGAATGTCCTTGACTCCTTGTTTGGTCCCCATTAGAATCATGTGGCAGCTGCTACTCCTTTGCTTCAATGGGGATGCTGGAGGCTCGAATCCGAATCCAAACCAACACCACCCAGCAGCCCGTCCTCAGCCCTCAGCAGGTTGTCTCCTGTTCCCAGTATTCACAAGGTACACTCTCTGTAATTTGCAAAGTACACACCGTGTCCTGTTCTCATTCCTTGGTATGCAGCCCTTTTTCAGGGTTTTAAGACCCATGTGGAATTGAGTGAAAATTGATTCTGATGTAATGGTCTAAAAGCCTTTGTGTGTAATGGCAGGTCAAATTAGAAGCTGTTTAACCCAGCAGGCTGAAACCAGACTAGAATAATTGCATAACTGACATTTATATACTATGCACAATGTTGCTGATCTGTGAAACTTGTGGCATGAATTTGACTGCCACATGCAAAGCGGTGTAGAACCCATCTCATATGCTTAACTTTGCCTGTTCAGGTTGTGATGGTGGATTCCCCTACCTGATTGGTAAATACATCCAGGACTTTGGTGTTGTGGAGGAGCAGTGTTTCCCGTACACGGGCAGTGACTCGCCATGCCTTATTCCGTCCAAGTGCATGCGTTACTACACTTCCGACTACCACTATGTGGGTGGCTTCTATGGAGGCTGCAGTGAAGCAGCCATGATGCTGGAGCTGGTGAGGGATGGCCCAATGGGTGTGGCCTTTGAGGTCTATCCAGACTTCAAACACTACAAGGAGGGCATCTACCACCACACAGGCCTTCTCGACACCGCCAACCCCTTCGAGCTGACCAATCATGCTGTGCTGCTAGTGGGATATGGGCAGTGCCTGAAGACTGGGCAGAAGTACTGGATTGTGAAGAACAGCTGGGGCGCAGGCTGGGGCGAGGAGGGCTACTTCCGTATCCGCCGTGGAAGTGACGAGTGTGCCATTGAGAGCATTGCTGTAGCTGCTAAGCCAGTTGCTCAGCTGTGAGACTGGGGCAGTGGGGGGGGTCAGATTTGTCTGTGAAACTGCAAATGCGTACGGACCTCTTATTTACTGATCACTTAATTGTTTTCTAAATGTTGCTGAAGGGCATGTTCAACGCCAGGCCTCTGCTGCTGTGCTTTTTGGCTTATTCAAGGGAAGATGCTAAAAGGGTGTTCCTGCTAAAGGGGGGAAAACTGGCTGCTTTGCTCCCATATATACCGGTGATGGCTGGATCTAAAATGCTTCATGTAATGAATTGCACATTAACTAAGGGGATGCAGGTCATGTCTGAGGGTGCAACCAGTTGCCATTGTGAAACCACACTTTCTCCTCAGTGCCTTCTGTAAGTGGTCAGTTTTGATTGATTTAAAAAAATTTTTGGCCAGTATTTGGAAAGGGATTTATTTTTCCAGTGTTCAAGCATACCTACAGGATAAAGCCATGACTAATAGCGCTTAGCCAGAGAGTGTAGTCTCATTTTCTCATGTTTGGAAGCTATGCTTTTAAATTTAAGGTGTAGTGGGTTTTTGGTTGGGCAGATTTCGCATGATATTCATTTTGGATTACGGTGGTTGGTGTTTTGCACCAGAAAACACTTGACTTCACATCTTTATGGTAAATGAAAAAATAAATAAAATCTAAATTTTATGCAAGTTGTCTCTTGTACTATTGTAGGGATTAAATACTTTGAATTGTGTGCACACGCACTTTTTTTGTAAAGGCTGCTTTTTAATGTATTGAGTTGACTTTTGGCTCTCGGGTTGAAACGTCTGCCTCTTCTTTCTGGAAAAGGTAGGGGTAGTCTTGTATAACGGAACTGGATTCGCTTTCTCCCCCCCATCCATTTGTTAGCCTTCATGTCTAAAAATATAAGCGGGAGGCATTCGGAGCAAAGTCGTGAACTTGAATTGGGCTATGAAATTCACTATAAGCGTCTGCACAGGCACGTCACTAGTTTGCGATTTTTAGGACTTTAAGATCCCACCGAGCCTGCGGTTTGAATGTCGTAAGAGCGCGCGACCTCTCCGCCTCTTCTCGTCTAGGTCTTATGCCTCCCTCGCGAGTCACAAGTTGCGGCTTCGTGTCTCCGTTTGCTTTCCCCCCACGGCGCCGCGGGGCGTTCCATTAGCGAAATCCTGCGTTAATTCCTCTCTTGACGTGTGCAACCCTTGCTTCTACCTCTTACAAATATTAGGAGGCCTAGGACGGCACCGTTTTTAGCTTCCGCCATGCAAAACAACCAAAAAGAACACCTTTACAAGATACTAGTTATTGGGGACCTAGGTGTTGGTAAAACCAGCATAATTAAACGCTACGTTCACCAAAATTTCTCGTCGAACTACAGAGCAACTATCGGCGTGGACTTTGCATTGAAAGTTTTGAACTTGGATCAAGAAACGGTCAGACTGCAACTCTGGGACATCGCAGGTAACGATAAACTTGCTCAAAATGGTGTCTAATTCGCTATATCAACATTTCGTATGTTTCTGACACTTTGACCTATAGCATACGTTTACTCTTACAGAGCTTTGCAGCTGTTTAAAATGAGGGTTTTATTCCTCATTGTGAATGTAGCTCAGCAGCACTTGATCTACTCTTGTCCCACTGCCAGTTTGTTCCCGGAGGAGTCCGTTGAACTTAACCAGAAAGAAAGGCTGCTTCGAATTGTGAACAATTTGGTCTGGAACAAAAGCCATTAAATTATTTTTTTAAAGGGCTGCTTACTCGTTCTCTCGAACTGAAATGATAGCTACGGATTTGTAAAGCTCGTGAAGGGTTTGATATTTTGAAATCCCCCCCGGAAAGCTCAACACCTGTTGTATTGTTATGGAAACGTATCTGTAAAACGTGAATTTATGCCGTTTTCTAGCCCTGAAATCTAGCACCGGCAAAAAAAAAAAAGTGTCTAAGTTACTTGTCGAGCATAAAAGTACCCAAACAAATATTCCGTTATTGTGTTATCCCTACTGAAGATGATCTTGTGGAATCCTCACGCATTTGTGCCTTAGGGAACCTGTTGCACCCCAAGGCCCCGCGCTCGTGTAGCGCTGTGCGCGACGTCATGTGTCTCGCTCATGTGAGGGAGATTTCAAGTTAAATGGGGGGGAACAGTTTTGTCCCTCTGATTAAAACCAAGTGAAATTACGTCGTGAGTTACACCAGGTTTTCGGTCGGCAATAGCAAATAGATTCGTACACATTAATCACTAAAGTATCATAATTTGAGTTAATTTGTTTAAATAAATGATTGGGGACGCACATCTGTTGTTTTAGGACTGCTCCATTTATTGCCCATTCCGTTTGTTCACATTTCTCACTTTAGTCTTATCTTTAACTGTTACCTTTGATCATAGTCAGAGAGAGAGATTGACAATACCAGACAGGTAAGAAAAATCATCTCAGCAAAAGCATGACCTTCTCAAACCCACTTTCTTTTGTGGAAGCATAATACTCTTTTGAAATTTCACTTTTGTCTTTGATGTCACAGATGAAGTATTCTTCACTGGAATGACATCCTTCTCATTATTGACTATGCATGATCACCTTCACAGCAATAAACATAGTGTGTCAGACAGTATGTCTCACTGTTTGGCTCAAATGTTTAGTATTACTGGTAATGGAAGTTTTATGACATGTTTTACATGTGACAAGATATGCAAGTGCATAGCCATGGGCTTTTGCCTTTATCAGAAGCTAACACTAATCTATCATGAATCAAGACAATCAGTATGACATTTCAACTGCAGGTTGCTTCTGGAATCATTGGAGATTTTTGTTTGTCTTTGCCTTGTGTCATGCAAATTGCATAAGACTAGATTGTCAAGCATAATCTATGTCAAGCATAGTCTGTGTATTTGTGTCATAACAATACAAGTATCTGCAAGAATGCAAGAAATAAAGGAACATTGCCCATCTTTGGCCCCTGTTACTGCTGGTTGACAGTGTAATTCCTGGCATATAATGTCCTTCTCTGAACGTGTGAAGTGATTTAAAGTTTTTAACATTTTTTTTACTCATCAGTATAGCTCCTGATAGTGATTTGTGCCATTATTCCAGACATGCTGCTTTCCCCTCAAGTGCTTCCTCAAGATTTTCATCACTGACTCACGAGTGCAATCCAGAGAGTGAGTCTGAGATCTAAATTATGGCTCAAAGTTCAGAGAACAGAGGTTGAATATATTCCGTTCAAATAAAGATTTACAGCTAAAACCAGAAAATATGCATTCTGGCAATATCTTTTGTTTGTTTTTTATAAACAAGTATAAGCCTGGTGCTTGTCTTCTATCTGAAAATGTGCTGTATGAATATAATTCTCAATCTTATATGAATAATGAGCATGAGAGAAAGAGTGTGTGTTGGCTCTATTAAAAAGTAGACTTGAGTGTGTTTGCTCTCTTAAAGAGTGTCCTATTCAAAGGTTCGCTGAGCATAATGCATCATGGTAACCTCGCATGCTCATATAGGAGCGGCGCTAAAAGCTACTTAAACTTCTTACCAGTTTAAATTAGATGAAAAGGTATAACTATCCACTGAGGAACAGTGACTGCACCTTAGAGGGAAGTATTCCTCAAAGGGATTATTATAGTATTATAACATTATTAGGCTATGAGACCACACACAGGGCATCTGAACAAACCCTGAGCAAAGTTTGCTAGACGAGTTCTCTTGTCACCAGCTGTTATTCTGTTTAACTTACAGTAGACATGATTGTTGCTATTAGTGCTGAAGTTCTCAGTACAGTATTCTGGATCCCCCAGATGTCTAGAGTTGAGTAAGATCATCTTGCCTTGACACACTGTTCAGTGATGACACAGTGGTCAATCACTAATGGTGCACTTATCACTAAAACCTGGACCGGGTCTGAATTCAAGGGCCAATACTGTCGAGCTGTTCTGGCTTTGCTTATGTCAGCACAACTGTTCTTTAAACGCTGTGACAGCACCACCTTTTCTAAATCAACATCTGTAGCTGTGGTAGAGTCCTTTCTGATTATCCTCTAGGGAGAAGTCTGGACCATTCAGGTTTAAAAAAACAAAAAAAACCAAAAGACCTCCTCTCCGTCTGCTGGTTGCAGGCCAGGAGCGCTTTGGCAACATGACGCGGGTCTACTATCGTGAAGCCACAGGCGCCTTCATTGTGTTTGACGTAACACGGCCGCCCACCTTTGAGGCGGTGATGAAGTGGAAGGAGGACCTGGATACCAAGCTGGGTGCGTCCAGTGGGAAACGTGTGGCGGCTGTGCTCCTCGCCAACAAGTGTGATCAGGGCAGGGACGTTCTCACCAACAACGGCATCGAGATGGAACAATTCTGCCGGGAGAATGGCTTCCTCGGCTGGTTTGAGACCTCTGCCAAGGTAAATGATCGCATTGTACCATTAGTCAAATCCTGGAGGTCATGGGAAGCTCTTGAGGTCAGGCTAGATGATGTTATTGATGAGCATGGTTTGTCATCAGCGTTGGCAGTTTGATGATGATTATTGTGATTTCAATCATTTGCGGGATATTTGATTACAACTTTGCTCCCGAATCATCCTTTTTTATTATCAGCAGCAGCCTCGACATGTTTCATAGTGTGTCTTAGGGGTGAAGAAGGGGTGAAGGCAGTAGCGAGACCTGGACTCAAGAAACGCTCTTGTAATAATATACATTTGAGTAGAGTAGTAATTTTGATTCAGCTGATGTAGTAATGTTCCAAACATGATTCTTTCTGATTTCTTTCTTCACCTTCCATCACAATAGATCCACAATATAACAAGACAACACAAACTGATTTTGTTGGTAGCAGGATTGCAATAAATACATTATTACAAGTTTAATAGGCATAATCTGGGATTTTATTATGAAATGTGCATGATGTTACAGCCTCACATGAAGGTGCTGTTCCTCTCATGGGCATGTCAAAGTAAGAGGTCAAATGTTAAAGGTCACGTGGGAACCAACAGACGCTTGCATTATTGTGACAGTGAGAAAGTGAGACATGCATAAGTTTTGATTTTCACTTTTTTACTTCCTCTTATGTTCTCATATATTGTTAACATAAAGTCTCAGTCTTCATTAATGACACCTTCATGACCTCAGTCAGGTATTCGTGTCCTTGGTCAGGCATGTGAGAGCAGAGAGAATGGGCTCTTAAAGACTTGGATTTACAATCAAAAAAATAAATACGAAAACTCTTAATGATTTAATTCAAACAGATGGAGGTGGACACTTACTTTAATGTGTTGCTATAAAAACTCTTTTACTTAAACACATTTGCAGCAGACGATTCCACTTGCAGAGTTTCTCATGTGTTGCTCTCTTTCTGTCAAGAACTGCATGTAGAAGCGCTGACGACCAGCAGGAAATCATGCAGACACTTCCTGCTGAGTCATAGTCTAATGAATATGCAGATAGAGCGAGTCATGAATATTCAAAGATTAATTAATATAGCTCCTGCAGTTTGTGGTTTGAAAGGATGGGTGTGAAAATTTTGTTTGTGATCACTCACTCTCTCTCTCTCTCTCTGTCTCTGTCTCTGTCTCTTTAGGACAATGTTAACATAGACGAAGCAGCTAACTGTCTAGTGAAGCACATTCTAGCTAATGAGAATGACCTGATCCAGTCGGAGGTACCAGACACTGTCTCCCCCAAACTGGAATCTGGGAATGGGGCATCGTGCTCTGCCTGTTTCAAGTCCTAGTGCTCCCCTCTGTGAACCTCCCCTCAACTGCCCGTTTAAACGCTCATAATATAAACACAACATTCAACTATTATGTGTGAGCATGTATGTGTTTCAGTGTGTTTCTGGTTTGTTTATTCTGGGGTAGACCAACCTCAAGGTGACAATGAACTTAGTTGCTGTATCCATGGCAACAGACTTGAAAAACACTTTACAGACCAACAAGAATATTTAAGGAAACCTGAACACTTCTCTTTCTCTCGCTCTTTCCCTTTCTTCTGCACTCTTTTCTTTTTCTCTCTTTTGCTCTCCTATTCCCGTTTTTCTCCTTAATCCAAAAAATGTCAATTTATTACTGAGCATGTGCGTAGTTTAAACGAAAACACACACTCACAAACAGCATAAATGTACTGTTTACGCCAGCAGAATGGATATGACTGACCACAGGCTTTATTACACCCTCACAACAGAAGGCAGCCGCCACTGATTTACAGGCCTCTTAAAGATCCAGACAGCAGAGGCCAAAATAAAGTACTAGCAAAAGGTGAAGCTGTCAGAAGTGGCAGGTCTGCCATATCGGTGTGCCCTATGTGGATATGGTATTACAGTTTCCTATAGGGAGGGTGTCTTGGTGAGAATGATGCACAAGCGATCATTTATTTAGAATACTTATGGATATATTCGCTGTCTATCATGGATATTCTGGTTAAATCTTTGCTCAGTTATAGATGAAAAAATTACCTAGCATAACAATCCTGCCATCGTAATGGTCATTTTAAGAACCAGGGCCATAACAAGTCATCATCAGACCCATATGCAAAGCTTTTAGACTGGGTCCCTTTATCACAAAACATCCACAATACAAGGCTAGGAAGACCTGACTTAGTCAAAGTTATATCAGAGCAAATAAAACAATGTGTACGAATGAGCCTTCACGTACAGGATGGAGATTTCATCAAACATCAGAAGTGTTGAAAGTGGCTAAATATGAAACGATTCAATGAAGACTACACTGCCAGTCACCGGTTTGGACAAACCTACTCTGTTTAATTTTAATATTCTTTGTATTTTAGAAAAACAGTGAAGTTCACCAAAACAGTGAAATAATACATGTTGTGTTAAACAAATATGAACTATTTTAGATATATGATTCTTCAGAGTAGCCACTCTTTAGTCAAATAGTTTTGGATGTTCCCTTGATGTTCTTAACTGACTTCATTATTCAGCCACCTTTGGTACCTTGAAGAAGTTCTCACATATGCTGAGCACTTCTGGGGCAATTATTAGTGTTTTTTAATTGTGTGTGTGCTTGTGTTTTGGAAGTCATATATATTCTGTAAACCTTTAATTTATATCTTAAAAGTCTTACAAACTAATATAAGCATAAACTACTTTGCTTTATGACTATGAAAGACAGATTTAGGCAGGTGTGTCCAATCCTTTGACTGGTACCCTAGTCTTACATGCACTTTTCTCTGTTGTGAGAGGTATAATGAATATATACATATATATTGTATACTTAACCTGTTGATAGTAATCTGAAATTTTATTTTGTGCCTAGATAACTTGTTAGCTAGCTAATGAACTAAACTTTGAAAGTTTGAACTAATTTATGTAATGTTAACTAACCCAATAATAACAGTGAAGGCTAGGAAGGATATCTTCTAAGGTCATATTTCTATTCATATTCAAGCTAAATTTCCATATTTTAAATAATTTAAACAGTTTCTTCAACAGCAAGTTATTCTGATGTGATACTTTGGACATTGTGTCTGGGCACATTTCGGCATTAATAATAACAGTGTATAGTTTTGTGGACACAGGTATATGCTTCCTCAAGTGTCTGCACATATTTCTTTCCCATAAGAAATGACAGAATATTTTACTAGCATATGTAAACATATATTCTGGTAATAATTAGCCTATAATTAGCATACATTATCCTACAACAGAATAAGTAGGGGATAACCAGAAAAACAGGTGCATTTGCATTTCAACCAAAAATACTGCCGCCAAATTAGTTAGGCTGTTCTCAGAAGAAAATAGGAATTTGGAATTGGATGGCTCACAATCAGTGGCTCTTTGAAACTGTCAGTGTAACTGTCAGTGAATGACTGGGCATACCAACATGATGGTGTAGTATCTCAAGGATTATGACGTCATTAGCGAGTCAGTTCTTATGGTGTGATTAATCAAATCAAATCAAATAAAAAGTCATTAGTTCATTATTATAGGTCAGCAGCAGAGTTTCTCACTCTAGGAAAGATAATAATACTGTTTTAAATGTTTGCTTCTTATCATTTTTGAAATGAAAAACATGTCAATCATCCAAAACACTACTATTCTTAATGTTATTACCCCAAATGTTTGCTTCTTTTATTTATTTTGAGAGTATTATAGTGAATTGTCACATTTTTATGAAAAGGTATGTTGAATATGAAATTGTGACATGTACATAGCACTGTGATTAAACAGTAATGTACTTATGAGTGCACACAGCATTGAGTATTATCTATACAGAAAGAGACAATAAATGCACACTTTTATCTGTGACTGTGTGTGTGTGAGAGAGAGAGAGAGAGAGAGCTTGTGTGTGCATGCTTGTAGTGAAATGAGGCTTCCAGATTGTAGTAAATCAGACAGAATTTTAAAGTCTTGTCATTTTGTTTTGTGTGTTTGTGTGGGGGGGGGGGGGGGGCACTGCAGTAATGAGATTAGGTTTTTGAGGTTTGTTACAAAGACTTTCTTGAGTGAATGTTGCTGTCAATGTTGTTTTCCTGGCAAAGGTAATGTGGCATGCACACACGTACCAGAGTTCTCACAGATCACACACAAGATTTATTATAACCTGGGGTTTTGTGATGTTTGGAGGGTGAGCCATAGTAAAAAGCAAACAAACAAACAGGAAGTCATAATAACACAGAGGAAAAAGAGAACAGAGAAAAAAACACTCGGAGAAGCACAACATTACATCTCACAGACAACAAGGTAGACCAGGTAAGAGCACACACCTGGGAACAATAACGACTAGGACTGACAAGCAGGGCATAGACACAGGCGGGGTTAAGACGTAAACAGAAGCACATGGAGGTCCTGACAGGAAGGTCAGAAGCAGGTTGAAAACGAGGTGGAGCTGTGAGGTAAACAGAAGACCTGACAGGGAAACAGGAAGAGTGGAGACAAAACGTGACAGGTTTACACAGTGTGCCTGTATGTGTGTGTGTGTAAACAAAAAGTGTAAAAAAGTGTTTTTTGTTTTCAGTTCTGCCTTTTCATTTCTTCTCTTCTTATTCTCCCTCATCCTTTGTGTGGTCTAGTAATGTAAGAAGAAAGTCAGTGAGACAGTTAGAAGGTTAGAGACAGTTCTCTTTGGTTTTTCGGAATCAAACTTATGTGGCCTATTCATCACGTATGCTCTCTCTCTCTCTCTCTCTCTCTCTCTCTCTCTCTCTCTCTCTCTCTCTCTCTCTCTCTCTCTCTCTCTCTCTCTCTCTAAGCTCAGCTGCTTATATATACACACCTGCATTTAACAAAGCCTCAGACACAGATTCAGTGTAGCTTCACAACATAATTCCCACTAAGATTTTCTCTGGCTCTCTATTTTAAAGGTATTGATTGCGTTTGTGACTTCTTTTCACACACTTTTATTTTTCCCTCCTTCAATTTGCACTTGTTCTCAACTGTGCTCCCTTCCCTGTGTGCTTCATTCAGCTATCGGTAAAGGGTTCAAACCCTCCTTCTGCCTGCTGTTTGATAATCCATACTGATAATCAATTATGAATTGGATGTGCAGGTTTTGCACATACTTATCAATAACATAATCAATCAGGGATCTCATCAGGAGTCTATTGAGCAGCTGCTATAGTATGCAGTAGAGTGGGATTGGTCAAGAGATTAGAGAGAGGGCAAAACAAGCCAATCCAGAGCTCGAGTAGACGCTGTCAATAGCTTGAATTTGTTCCTTTAAATGTTTTATCAAGAAAACACATTCTTATGCCTTTATGGATGCACTCTGAGCCGTTTGACTGCAATATTTTAAAAAGAACACAATCGATAAAGCCTAAAGGGCAGTAAGGCAGCCAGTAAAAGATCAATGATGATCAATACCTTAATCAATATGGATACTTGGGTGAATTAAACTACCGTGTCTGCTTCAGAGACATCATACACACACTGCACGGGAGATCACTTAGATTTTTTACGTTCCACATTTCAGAAAACTGAAACAAAATGGTCAAAGTTATGGTCAAAGTTACACACACACTTTTCTGAAATGCGGAACGTAAAAAATCGAAGTGATCTCCCTTGCAGTGTGTGTGTAACTTTGGTCAAAGTTATTTAGTGCTGCCTTTAAGGTGATTTTCTGTCTTAAAACACATGCCAAGAATAGCATGATGATGCTGGTTTTTGAAGTGGTGTGTGTGCGTGTGTGTTTTGGTAATGATAATGGAAGCAGACTCTCTGTCTCCGTGTGTATGGGTGTGTTCGTGTTACTTGGTAATGAGAGCAGCCTAAATGTCTGTGGCCAGCCCATTGATTGGTTACACCTGTAGTGTCTGTAATATGTCTCCTTCAGCCTAAACAGCCCTGACAGAGTGTGTGAGTGTGTGTGTGTGTGTGTGTGTGTGTGTGTGTGTGTGTGAGAGAGAAACAAGTAGATGATATGAGTGATAAAAGAAGGACATTTAGGGATACCAGTTTTATTAAGGGCACACAAGAGATTATAGGTAATCATGCATTGAATGTAATTAATGACATGGTCCTTCAAACCAATATAGATAATGATGTAATAGATTTTAAATAAAAACTAAAGGTTAGTCTTCTCCTGCTCTCTTCCTCTAACTCCTGTGTTCTCTCTGTTTTGGCCTGCTACCTTCAGCATGTCTCTCCCTTTTCATCTTTTTCATTCTCATTTTCATACTAAGATGAACACGTACTAATGTGCATTCAAGCGACTGACACTCGCTACGCCGCGGCACCAACCTACCTGCCCACACACGCACGCACACACACGCCTGCTCCGGTCCTTTAGCTGGAGACAGTAAGTCTGGGGGATGAGACTAAATTAATGGCATCATCTGAAACAAAAAACACGGAGTACAGAGAAAGTGTGTGCATGTGCATGTGATCTCTCTCTCTCGCTCTCTTTCTCTCTCTCTCTCTCTCTCTCTGTGTGTGTGTGTGTGTGTGTGTGTGTGTGTGTGTGTGTGTGTGTGCGTGCCTGTTTTATATTAGCAATGGCTGGATGTCTCAAATGTAATTTAAGAAGAATGCAATGAAAAAGACAAGAAAAAATATTACCTAAGATTATCTAAGAAATAAAAGGGTACTATAAACGTCATTTGATAATATCACAAATTAAATTGAATAAAAAATGTTTAATATCATGAAGAGTGACATGGGATTAGCTTGATGAAGATTTATTGTCATCATTATTTTACTTAGAATTTCCAGAAAAAACCCAAAGGGAAAAACTGCAAAAGTAATACACGATGGAACAGGTTTCTTTAAGAACCTTTCAACCCAAGGGTCATATCGGACTCATGCTACTTTTATAGCAGCAGTGCCATCTAGCAGGTGTTTAGTGGTACTACAGGTAGAGTGCTTTTCTCTCTCTCTCTCTCTCTCTCTCTCTCTCTCTCTCTCTCTCTCTCTCTCTCTCTCTCTCTCACTCTCTCTCTCTCACACACACACACACACACCCTGTTAAAATTAATTTCAGTTAAATTCAAAGTAGCTTGATTCCCATAAACACTTGGCAAAGCATTTAAAATAATCTATATCATAAATCAATCAACCGATTGGTCAGCTGGTCAATAAAGTTAAGATGGTTATACTGAAGCAATTTCAACATGAGATCTTATCCACAATGTGTGTCTATGTGTGTCAGACTTGCAGTAGAGTGCTATTCTATAGTTCAAAACTGCACTATAATAAAATCTCTTTTCCTTCGTCAAAAACAGACCAACACAGACCAGTTCTGTTTCAAGATCTGGCATAAAAGGAGACGTGGGTAGACTGGCTTTTTGAGCCTAGCTGAACTCAGGCCATGGTGGTCTGATTCTCATGGATGTCTCAGTTTTATGGAAGCTCCATTTATCTAGTAAAAGGCCCAGGCTGGGCCATGGATCTGAAGCCGATCGAGCCCTTGTTTGAGTGGGAGGCTGCAGCAGGATCCAGATAAAGCAGCAGTTTCACCTCTGTGTTGTGAAGCTTTACGCCGGGGGCTGCAGACTGCATTGCCTACAAAGTTAAACCCAAAGCAGGTGCTGATGTGTATGCCGAGGCTTTAGCCTGTTTTAATTTTAATATCAATTATGCATCATAAATTGTATTTTTTGGCCTGTGTTTTGGTGTGTGTGTGTGTGTGTGTGTGTGTGTGTGTGTGCCTGTAGAAGTAATCCTCTTTTATTTGAGAAACTAACATTCTTTCTCTGACATTGCATCTCTCATCCTTCCATCACTCTTTCTCTCTCTCTCTCTCTTTTTCAGTATCTCTCCTCGTATATATGCCCTACGGACCTGTCAGGGAACACAGTATATTAATTAGAGACCTTTGCACAAACCACAAACCCGTCTGTCTCTCTTTCTCGCTCACTTAAATACTGAGGCACCCACACACCTCTCCCTCTCGCGCTCTCTCCGTGGCTGTGGTTTCCTGTGTAGTAATGAGTATGTGTGCGTTTGTGTGTATCCAAGCAGGGGGCTAGGCACTGCACTGAACCCAGCGTGAGTCCCTTTTTCTGGGTTTGGTGTGGCAATGTCAGCAGTGTCTTAGTTGAGCAGTGGAAGTTGGAGCAGAAGCACTGAAGGGGGGGGGGGGGTGCTGGACAGTAACCATAGCAACAGAACATTCCAACACATCTGTGTACTGCCAGCAACGATTTCTTCCGTGAACCTCTATCTGTCTCTCTCTGTCTCCTTTTACATCATTTTTTCCCCCCTCTTTCTTTCTCAACCTCATCATATCTATGTCTCTGTCTCTTCCTGTCTCTTTTGGATCAGCAAACATAAACCTCCTTGTGGATCGTGAAACAGGCGAGCAGTTTGTGTTTTTTTCTTAAGACCAAGTCATTGTCAAGAACATTCTAGAACATTCTACATGCTCTTCTCTCTAGAAATGTGGATATAATTTGGAATGAGTACAGACTAAGGAAGCTTGAATACCTGTCCAGTGTGCATGTAGAGGTTCTCGGGGTGGGTTGAGGGTGTCAATACATCTGATCTGTCCCCTTCACAGTTTTGTCCTTCTCCAAACTTTTATACGTATTGCACTGGCTGTCTTCAGCTTGCAGCTGGTTTAGTACTTGAACCGGAATGAACCCGTTCCGCCTTCGGAGAGCGGCTCTGCTGTGGTGACACAGCTCAAGCATCCCACACCCGTCAGCCGGAGATGAAAGGGCCAGCGCATTGGTGTAGAAATGCAGAGTACAGCCTCAAGCCCCAAGTCCACACCTGCCTGGCGTTGCTTACCGAACACCAAGCACCGGCCTTCACCGGTCACTGGCTTACAGAAGAGTGACCTGTAAGAAGAATTGACAAGTTCACTGAACTGGTGCAAAATGAGATGAATGTTCTAGTGACCTTGTGATGAAATAGTCTCACTGAGTTACCTTTGGAATGTTCTGGAAAGAAGCAGTCCCAATGCAAAGGTATTTTACAAAGATTACCCTACGGGCACATACAGTAGCAGCATTCCAACCAGAGTATGTACTTTGAGTATGTTTTGGAGTCCTGTTGTACCATTAGCCAGGGTGAAGGATCATATTATCCAGAGATTATCCAGAGTAAAAAATGGACATGAAATATAAGAAGTGAACCTTTTGAACATGTGAGGAGATGGGGTTTTGGATTACAGGAACTCAGAGATTAAAAGTTGAGAACTATTGCTGCTGTACTGAACTGGCGTGTAGGTACATGGGTGTGTATGTGGCAGAGACAGCAATTGTAGAATAACCTATAACATGGTAGAATAACCCATTACATGGAAAGGAGAATTAAGTTTCTTTCAATTTTGAGCAAATGTTTTCACTCTGCAACAGCCATTATTTGGGTGTGTGTTTAGGGGATTTCTATAAGGTTGCTATCAGCAGGTTCCCATCTCTGTCAACTCAGCTGGAAAATGGAGAGCTCCAGAATGACCAGACACCTCCAGCAACCTCATTAGGAGCTTCAGATGAAATAAACACTCTTCTAGAGAATTTGATCCACTAAGATGACCAGGCACTCTTCTTCAGGTAATATCACAACTGTGGTAGCTGGAAGCTGGAGTGTTAATGGCTGAAGATTGAGGCTCTAGTGCAAGGCTCTAGTGCTAGTGTACAGCTCTGTAAGGGACTTGTGCTTTTAGAAATAGTGCCCCCTAAATAAATTATTTCCCATAAATCTCTTATATCTTAAACAGTGAATCATGAGAAACAAGCATGTGTATGTGTGTATTTATGTGTGTTTCATTCATTCATTCATTCATTCATTCATTCATTCATTCATCAGTTCTTTTTCTCCTTGTCTGTCTTCTCTGTCTCCCTGCCTCACACACACACACACACACAAAAGGTACAGATGGCATCAAGCCATGCAATTTTATATTCTGATACTGTTCAAAAGATTTAAAGTTAAGTGGGTCGAATCCCCAACCCAGTAATCCATGCTCACTGACTCACACAGACACTTTGCAGTCAAGTAGCGTATAGAAGAGTGACATTTGGAAAATTGATGCACACACACAGACACACACACTTCTATGTGCTTTCATAAATTTGTGAATAGAAGGAAAATTAAATATTTTGGAAGTGTTTTTAAACAATTACACATCTTTAAAATAAAAGCATGCAAAAACATGCACATATGCAAGAAGACCAGCAAATTTGTCTCATCCATTATTATTTTTACACTCACACAGACACACACACACACACACACACACACACACACACACACACACACACACACACACACACACACACACACACACACACACATTCTGTTTACCCAGATCCTCTACACTTCTGCCAGTCAGATCATTGGACACTTAAAACCCCAGTGAAGCCTTAACAGTGTAAGATAAGGTAAGGGTTGTGTGTGTGTGTGCATGTGTGTGTGTGTGTGTGTGTGTGTGTGTGTGTGTGTGTGTGTGTGTGAGTGTGTTTGTGGGAGCATGTCTCTAAATAGAAATAAGTGTTTGTTATCTGTCATATGAAAGATGAATGGATGGATGGGTGGATGGATGGATGAATGAAGAAACTGCATTTGCAGTGTAAAGGGGAACTAGAAAAAAAAAAACAGTACACCTCATTGTTCATTTAAAATATGACATCAAATTAGCATAACGTCAGGGGAGCCAGTGGGCAGGCCAGGTGCACTAACGAGGTTGTCACCTGAAGTTGCACCAAGAGAACACAAGCAGAAAGTTTGGGCGCCAGACTTCCTATTACTGCCATAAACAGCTGCTGATGTCACAAGGGCCGTATGTCTCCTAAAACATCCCTTATCTTATCCTACTTTCTCTTTCATCCTCTCAGTGTCTGTCGTGCACTCTGGTTTCCTTCCTGTCTCTTTCTCTTTGCCCACCTCTCTCTCTCTCTCTCTCTCTCTCTCTCTCTCTCTCTTTCTATCTATCTCTGTCTCTCTCTCTCTCTCTCTCTCTCTTTCTATCTATCTCTGTCTCTCTCTCTATCTATTTGTCTCTCCATCTCTCTGTCTCTCTCTCTCTGTCACTCACTCTAAAATCCATGTGATTTGTTGCCGGGGCTGTCTGTGTGCCTGTTCCGCTCTTTGTCCTCTGGCACCATTTATTTTATGTTCTGCCTCACTGCAAGAATCCAATAACACATTTCAAGTCTTTGAGATAATGTCACAAGTGTTTATCTCTCCTGGACACCTTCATTAAAGGCACGGAACCTCTGAGATTGGAGTTTGATTATAATTCAGCTCAAAGTTTTTTTCCCCAAACACCTCTGGCTAAATACTCTCCTTATTTATTATTAGTGATCCAGATATTTATAGTGTATTTGAATTTTATAGGCTTGAAACACTTACATGTTAATAGCAGATTGAACAGGAAGAGGTGGATAAATACCCTTCCTCTTCTCTCTCTCTTTCTCTCTCACACACACGTCATTTCCACACGTCATTTAGACACTCTTTATTCAACCATCTGCTATTTTATTGGTCTGATATATGACTAAAGCCAGACAGCAGAGAAACTGTTTCACACAATCGCACGCACACACACAGGCACACACACGTACACGCACATGCACACGCACACACGCACACGCACACACACACACACACACACACACACACACACACACACACACACACACACACACACACAGACACACACACACACACACATTTGCATTATTATTAGAGTCCATTACTTAATATGTGTTTGGTAGGGTCAGAGGTTACTGCAGGACTCATCCTAAAGTGATAAAGATGTTGTGTTGCAGAGCGCATCATCTGGGATTGGCAAGTACCAGCCTTCGGCAGGACGCTGAAACTAAGGTGGCCCCTGACACAAAGGAACTCCAGTGGAAGGGATCACTGAATGTACCAGGCTGTTTTCCAGAGTGCTTCAACTTGACAGCAGCCTGAATCCCACCAAGAGTGAGTGAGAAAGCATGAAACAGATATGCACTTAAAGGAGTTTTGCTGATCATTTGTTGATAAAAACATTAAGAGTCTTTGACTATGATGCTTTATTATGCTACATTAAGACAAAGTTTTTTTCTGAATAACAATGTAACTATAAATACACACACAGAGACCTTATATCCATAAGATACAGATGCCATTTTCTGATGGTGCCACTGTAAGTCATTTACTTTGTATGTGTGTGTGTGTGTGTGTGTGTGTGTGTGTGTGTGTGTGTGTGTGTGTGTGTTTGTTTGTGTCTGTGTCTGTGTGTGTGCACAAATCACTCACTGTGTTGCCGTTGGCATTAAATCTTTTGGGTTTGTCTTTGCTACTGGAGCTCATGATCCCATTTAAAGAGATTTTGCTTTTGTAATGGGTTCAATGTTTCTAGTGTCCAGCCAGTACATATCAAAACCCCTAGTGCCCAATTAACCCTTTCAGTGTTATTATTGTTATCTATGCCTGTGCCTCACTCAGCAAAGAAATTTGGCTGATCCTTCCTACAGATTTGCTTCCCCTTCATAAACCCACTCTCTGCACCTTCATAAGCCCACTCTCTGCACCTTCATAAGCCCACTCTCTGCACCTTCATAAGCCCACTCTCTGCACCTTCATAAACCCACTCTCTGCACCTTCATAAGCCCACTCTCTGCACCTTCATAAGCCCACTCTCTGCACCTTCATAAGCCCACTCTCTGCACCTTCATAAGCCCACTCTCTGCACCTTCATAAGCCCACTCTCTGCACCTTCATAAGCCCACTCTCTGCACCTTCATAAGCCCACTCTCTGCACCTTCATAAACCCACTCTCTGCACCTTCATAAGCCCACTCTCTGCACCTTCATAAGCCCACTCTCTGCACCTTCATAAGCCCACTCTCTGCACCTTCATAAGCCCACTCTCTGCACCTTCATAAACCCACTCTCTGCACCTTCATAAGCCCACTCTCTGCACCTTCATAAGCCCACTCTCTGCACCTTCATAAGCCCACTCTCTGCACCTTCATAAACCCACTCTCTGCACCTTCATAAGCCCACTCTCTGCACCTTCATAAGCCCACTCTCTGCACCTTCATAAACCCACTCTCTGCACCTTCATAAACCCACTCTCTGTACCTTGCCCATGGTCTGTCCTCTTCACCAATAAAGGAAAACTCCTGTGTCTAAATAAATAAAGAAAAACTCCTGTGTCTAAATAAATAAAGGAAACTCCTGTGTCTAAATAAATAAAGGAAAACTCCTGTGTCTAAATAAATAAAGGAAACTCCTGTGTCTAAATAAATAAAGGAAACTCCTGTGTCTCCCACTTGTGTCTGCTCAGGTAGCTGCATCTTCATTTACATTTGGCAGGTCATCAAGAAGAGATTGATAGATCAGAGAGAGAGAGAGAGAGAGAGAGAGAGAGAGAGAGAGAGAGAGAGAGAGAGAGAGAAATTGACTAGAAAAATGGATTAGCAGGAGAGAAACAAATAGTAATGGATGTGGGAGAGAGAGGCCGAAAGAAAAGGAGACGAAGAGACAAATTGAGCCTTGCATTCATTGTGTGTGTGTGTGTGTGTGTGTGTGTGTGTGTGTGTGTGTGTGTGTGTGTGTGTGTGTGTGTAACAAAAACTATGTATCAGTCATTTTTCCTTTCTGTGCAATCAGTTATTTTAGTTTTTGATTTTGTTTACACAAACCTTCACATTAAAATTATATTAAAATGCTAAATATGCTTAGCATACTTCATTCATGTGGGCGTTTAAAAATAAAACTTGCAATAATGCTATATATTATTGTTTTGTTTTTTTTGTTGTATTAGTACGATGAGTCAGCACCAAGGGAATTCTTGTCTTAACAGCAAATTATTTATGGGTCAGTGTGTCCATTCTCTGAACAGGTCAAATATGAGCAAAGGCATCGTGAAGGACCCCTGTCCGAAACATTCTGTTTCTCTGGAAACCTTGTTTACTTCACTACAAATTTGAATATCGCTACATCTCTTACTACAGTACACTGCAGTTACCAGGAATCTTCTTTAGATTTATATATATGTATGTTTGTGTGTGTGTGCACTGCTGTCTGTGTGAGTGCATGTATGGGCCTATGTGATAGTTACACTTTGTGTGGGCAGACAGTGTCTCAGTCTAATAGGAATGTGTGTGTTTGTGGCTGAGTAAAAGAAAGAAACAGAGACACACACAGAGAGACGGAGAGACTTAACTATAACATATATATGAAGATTTGGAACAAATATGGAACCTGTTTTTGACAGAATTACATGATTTGCACCCCCCCTCCCCCACAAATCATATAATTCTGTCATGAACAGGTTCCATATTTGTTCCAAATCTTCAAAGAGAGCAGAAAATACAACCCACACATCAAGAACCAAGAAGCTCAGGCAATTAATCTTAGGCCATTACCGCCCACATTTTATACAGCTGATAAGATGTGTCTATCTTTTCTGCCTCTCTGTAAGGTTAATTATTATACGGTTCAAGTTAGTATAGAGCACAAGCTTTCTTAGAGACATGGGGAGAGATTGTGAGAAGAATTTTGTGTGGGTGGGTGAGTGAGGGAGACAGAGAAAGCAGGAGAGTTTGAGAGATAAGGTCATTTGGATGGACAAGATGGACAATGTGCATATGTTATGGACCACAAAGAACAAATTACTCTGTGTGCATGTGTAACAGGGACACTGTGAGAATCAGACACAAATAAACAGAGAGACAAGAGAGCATATTTTATTCATTAGCTGTGCTTTGCCTGCTTGCCCTGCTACTGTTTCGTTTTTGCATTAGATTAATTGTGCCCTTGGTCTGATTCATGATGGCCAAATTGACCCATAATCTGTCTGAACTAATGTGTTTAATCAGGGTTAGATGCGGATGTCAGAGTCTTCGGATTCACAGCTGCAGTGAGTATAATAAGAAATTAGTGACTCATAAAGGTTTTCATCGCTCGACACACACACACACACACACACACACACACACACACACACACACACACACACACACACACAGGAGTATTACTTAATATTATATCAAACAGTCACATGACACTTTTGAAGGTCCCACACCCAAGCCCCACTTTACCTGCCCAACACTGGTTTTGGCTCTGCCAGGGCAGGCCTAGGGTTGGTTTCCCAGGATGAAGGATGAAGCCTAGTACTGATTCACCACTAAAAATCTTTTACAGTCTAAATACTTAATCTGGTCCCAAGAAACCTGCTCTGTGGGAAAAGGTGACTGGAAGGAACAGCAGTGGAACAATCTTGGAGTGAGCTGGAGTTTCGGAAGGATCTGTGTGGATGTGTTTTAAATCTACTAAATGTGACGCATTTAGTGAAGTTTTAGATCTTCCATAACTCTCACAGAGATCATGAATAGACAAGCCCAGGAAAAAAATAGATTTTTCCTCTAATTTGGTTGGTTTTGTTCTCTTCCACACTTGCTTCTGTGAGTCAGTTCCTTATTCAGACTGCAATAATCAAAATTTGTCACAAGGCTCCAGTTTTGCCACCGGTAACTTGAATACATTTTTAGGCAGCTTTATTTAATCCCCCCCCCCCCCCCCCACACACACACACACACAAACAAAATGAGAGATTCTTGTGCTACAGCTAAAGCTACACTGATATCTATGTATCACCGTTTCATCAGATAATTTTAAGGAAAAGAAAGCCTTGGATTTCAGAATTTCCTTTATGTCTGTCTACTCACTCTGACACCTTGATTTACTTCACTGACACTTCATTAACATTTGTGTCTGGCAGACACAAATTCATCCTTCAGTATCAATCATCATTAAGGAGTATGGACTAGATGTACGGACTGCGACCACTAAGCACATGGTTAAGAGCATGTTTCTACCCACAGAGAAGCAATGAGAGCCATCGCAACAAACAAGATACCATTATATCTCACTACTTTGCAGTAGCATTTTCCAGTAAACAGGAAACAGAAACAAAGACTCTTAACCTGGTCTAATATTGGCCTCTGTTGGTCAGAGGTGCAAAGTACAGCCAGCAGGTTCCCCTTCTCTTGGAGAGACTGACTTAGAATAAAAAGAAAATGGACAGATATGTACTCGACAGAATAATTATGGGGTTTTGAGTTCAGACTGAGATTATGTGCTTCAATATAGATTTTTCTTTGTCAGAGAACTGATGTGCTAGTCCAACTTTGTCTTATCCACATTTTTTTTCTTGTGGAAATGCTTTTTCATTTTGGAGAAGCCCTTGCCAAGATCTTCTGTCTTGTCCAAAGAAAATGCACTGCCAACCTTGAATTGTCTTTTACTTTCCTGTTCTCTCATGATCTGTATTTTTCCCCCAAGTTGCCTTCCAGCATCGAAAATGACGTAACTTTTATCTGGGCTGTGGGAAGGAGCTGTTGACAGTCACATCCCTCTGCAATGCAGAAACAGGCAATAGGAGACCTGAAAGGTTTACCTTGGCCCTGCAGTCTTGACCTGTGACCAAATCTACAAGCACATGTATAAATGATTCACTGCTGAGAGGATGCATCATTTTCTGGATCATCATTCTCTGGATCATTGTTTTCTGGATCACCGTTCTCTGGATCATTGTTTTCTGGATCATCGTTTTCTGGATCACTGTTCTCTGGATCACCGTTCTCTGGATCATTGTTTTCTGGATCATCGTTTTCTTGATCACTGTTCTCTGGATCATCGTTCTCTGGATCATCGTTCTCTGGATAATTGTTTTCTGGATCATCTTTCTCTGGATCATTGTTTTCTGGATCACCATTCTCTGGATCACCGTTCTCTGGATCATCGTTCTCTGGGTCATCATTTTCTGGATCATCGTTCTCTGGATCATCGTTCTCTGGATCATCGTTTTCTTGATCACCATTCACTGGATCATCGTTCTCTGGATCATTGTTCTCTGGATTAGCCTCTGCTCTTCTCTTCCCCTCTATTTTCTCTCTGCTTTGACACCTGTTTTTCAGGGCTGTTGCTGACCTTTATCTTCACTCTCATCTCCTCCCTGCACCTCCCTTCTCTCAGTCTGCTTTCCTCTCATGGCTTGTGTCTCTTCTCCCTCTTTTTCTCTCCTCATCACTCTGGTCAGCTCCATTAGACTCAGACCTATATGCATAAATCAGTAATCAGATCATTCATGTTTCAAAATCTAAAGACTCTTATACTGAATGCAGTGCAATGCTCTTTGATAACACACTTACCAGTACAGTGTTTAACCTCATTGTTTCTCTCTTCTATAAATGCATGACAGCATCAATGCTAGGATTAACAAGTAACAGACTGTTTAATGATTTATTTCAGTTTTTGCTACATTATGAGTTGATGTAGAAAACGCCCTGTTATTCAGCCTGTTTTAGGACGACAGAGATGAACTCATCTGTGCATGTTGAAACATATCTTTTATCTTGTGTTATCTATTTTTACATGACACAATTTGTGGTTTCTAGTTAAAAGAAATGAGAAATGATTGCCAACAGGAGCCTGTAATTTCACCCATTCCAGTGTTTATCAGAAACGGAGTACATGTCAAATACTATAAATGTGTCCAACCTGCAGTATATAAGATGTGATTCACAGCTTTTGAAGAAAACTAAGTAACTAAGTAACCTACTAAGTAGGCTCTTCTCAATATTAGATATTACTCAAAAACAAATGTCCTTTAATAAATTGTATTATTATAGCGTTTGGGCTTGATTTTAAGATTTTAATTGAAACATGGTTAAATGAACGTAGTGCTGCAACCATATTAATTGATTCAGCACCACCAAACTTGTCTCTTGCACCAGCTGTAAAGGTGGAGATACAGCTGCTCTATTTAATGGTTCCTTTCAATGCAAGCAGTTATCATTAGATTAGTTTATGTGCTTTGAGCATCTCTATGCAGTTCTGACAGGGATGCCAAGAATATTACTAGTATACAGTCTACAGGCCTCCAAAGTACAATGCAGATTGTATTGATGAATTTGCAGAATGTTGTTTATTTCCACTGACTTTGACCATTTTATAATTGCTGTTGATTTTAAGATACACACACTGACAATATCAAAGACAATTATTGTGACGTAGGCAGCACAGATGAAGCGAGGCGGAACGGACTTGTTCTTTATTTTCCATTAGGATTTCAATAACACAAAACCACTCTGACGAATCCTCTTCGTAGTATCAGCGTTGCACCGACGGGCACTTGAGGTCTCGACCGCTAATGCGCAGCGCTATCTCTCCGAACCTGCAGGAATTTAAAGTGACAGGTAATGAGGAGCAGGTGTCTCCTGTCAAAAAGCAGGTGATTGTGAACGGGGCAGGTTAGTGGTTCGGTCCTCGTCTGGAGTGGGCGTGTCCCTCCCGGTAGTGGACTGGCCTACCGTGACAATTATGCCAAGGGCATTTTGCAACATAGTTTAAGCATTAAGTTATATGAAAATTAAAGTACAGCCTTTTAATTTAATGTTTACCAAATTAAATTAAGTGACTTTAGTTCCACTGAATACTATATACCACAGTGTTACATGTTCATGTCAGTAAAAGGGACTCTGTGTTTGAGTAACAGGGTTTTAAAGTGTTTCTTATCTTACTGTTAGGGTTGGTGGACCAAAAATAAAATGAGTCCATCTTTGTCAGATTTATTTTCAAGGAAAATCGATCATCAGGATCAACTGATGGGTACACGAATAAGTGGGGTGATGTGCTCTCGTTGGGTGAGCTGAAGCTTGTGTATGTCACCATGATGTCACCCATTCACCCTGCTACAAGGGTTCTGAAGACAAAGTGAAGGCCGCATTAATCATGCCTGAGGCATCCAGAACACTGTTTGAGAGAGCAATGGGCAGCAGAATATATGCGTACTTTGAAGAAGTGCTGTAAAACTGGCTTGGCTCCCCAACTGCAATAGAATAAAATCTTTACTCACTCACAGTGTGTTGTATGTGCAAGCTTTGGAGAATAAGGATACCAGCTACTCTCTCACAATCAGAAAGTCTACAATTTTTATTTATTTATTTTTTTTTAGGTATTTAGGTAGAAATGTAGTTTCTGATCATATTTCATGAAAACCATGCCTAACAATGTTAATGATGTGAGCATAAGTTCATATATTTTTCTGCGCCAATGTTCAGTGTACCTCAAAGAGTACACTCTGTTGGATTGGTCCAGAATGCTTCACACCCTTGCCTGTACAGTGCCCTTACACAGCCTTGCACCCCTGCCTGTACACATCCCATTTCACTGAAAAGTTTTTGCTGTTGCACCACAGGACACACATCCAGTGATGTATTACTGGCCTCTAGTGGAAGGTTTAGACAGACTCCAGACATACTAGCAGTGTTCCTGCTACTGTCAGTTAAACACATCTTGTGTTATGGTGTATAGCAGAGCCACAGTTCATACTACAGCCACTGTGACAGAGATGAAGATGATTATCTAAAGATCAAGAAAATATTTACTTCCCAAAACACAAACACACACACTGCTTATATTTACAACAATAAAAAGTAATCTTTAATACAGCTTTATGTATTTATTTACTGATTTTTATCCTTAGATTGTATTTATACAGTGTTGTATAGAGCACCAGAGTGCTGTGGAGACCAATAACACAGTTGTCAAGTTTCAGCAAACCTTACTAAAGCTCCCTTCATTAAAGCAAGCTTTGCATTCTCCAGTGATACAGCAATAGAGACGAATTTCTTTGTTTACTTTGGCAAAGCATTCACGACGCTGTTTTCTAGACTCACTGCCAAAAATCTTTTTGAAAGCAAAAGCTTCTGGACCTTGATGATTTTGGAATATCTTGAGTAAATTGAGAATGCTATATTTACTTGAACCACATAGACAGGTACCAAGGCAGGGCGAGTTGTATGTGTAGAAAACTACACAGCTGTCGTTTTGTTGGTTAAGGAGGTTCTCCATGGGAGATTTGCCAGTACCTACTCGCCTCAGCAGCCGTGACTCAGAGTGAGCGTTATTCTTCGGCATTGCCCCAATCATTGTTTTGCTTTCATAAATGTCTCTTTTATTTAAGCAATCTTTGACAGTTTTTGGGTCATTGCCTGCAAGGAATTCTTTATCCTGATCAGGAAAAAAACCTGCAGCACACTTTTGAGCTGGAATGTTGATGGCCACCGCATACTGAACATCAGCACCAGGACTAAACCTGTAATAAACAAAACAGTTGACTCAACTGTTATCATAATTATTAATAATTATATATTATTATTAATTATTAATTTTTATTAATATCATAATTCACAGAATTATCTATTTTCCTTATGTTTGTATAACTCATAAGGCACATGTTTTTACATAATTACATTTGTATTGCTTACGTTTTTTGAATGTAAGTGATAATGTGAGCCAGAGTGTTCTGGTCCACATCTAGAGCGTCGGCTCCTCTCATGTACAGGAAGAGAACACAGAGCATGAAACAACCTCTCAGAGCTCCACTGAGTGCCTGCAGTGACACAATACCAAAGGCATGAAAAGAACCAACACTCACTATAACAACAGCCCGGTCCATTTCCCAAAATCTTTGCAGCATTACGGCTGTAAATATAAGGTACAGAGAGGATGTTCAAACTGAAGCCTTACTCCAGCATGCTAGTAATGCTTGTTGTGCTGCAGTGCTTGGGAAACCTGTGGCATTCCCTTGAGAACAAGTTTAACTACGCCAACAGGTCTAACATCACTATGCATCATATGTTCACCTGGCTGCATGGTAATATAGAAGTGGAAAGTTCACCTCTATATTTACTCTGAGGTGTTTGATGTATTTGATAATGCTATACATCTAGTTCACAAAAAGATGCAGGTCTCATATACATCAGAGGAGGCATAAATGGATGTGATCTACTAATCTAGATGTGTACTAATCTAAGAACTTGTTCAACTACATAAGGATACATATGTACAGTATATATTTTTAGACTGAAATAACTTACCATGGTTTTGTTGGAAACTGCAGAGCAAATCAAGCAGATAATGCAGAGTTGAATCCTTCTGATGAAACTCATTCATATTTATACTGATCATGACCCCACCTTCTACCCAAAAAAATTTGTAAAAATGCACGCGCACTAGTCAGTCTTATTGTTAATTGACAGGTAGACTTGCAATCTTACAATCTGTTATAGTAGTACTTGGTACTCATTTACCAGAATACATATATGAGTAGAAACACCTTTGTGTGAAACAATAACTTTTTGTTTGCTAAGAAAGAAAGAAAAAAAATGGCTCTGAATATTATATGAATACAAAACTTAATCCATAATCAGATAAACGCAGTTCCCACTTAGTACAGGCTTTGGCCATGCTGATCATTCCAAATTTAATGATAATTCCAAAATTATTAGTCACACAAAACCCACTGTTCTCGTTTTAAAGATAGTTCCGTGGCTGTTTTTAAACAATATAGCCCCGCCCAGATCTTATAATATACATGGTGTGTAAATGGAGAATGTCCTGATAGAGATATGGAGATCAACATATCGTCACGATACAGCCCCCTCTTCATAGACGTCTCCCTGCGTTCGTGCATGCGCGCGTGTGAGTTCGTTTGTGTGGCACACCATGTGTCACGCCTGTTTGTAGTTCTGGTCCTCGTTTGCGGCTGTATAAAACCCCTTTTGTTCTGCTGTCGGTGTTTAGCCTGCGAGTTATGTCGTCTTTGTTGTTTGGTTGAATAAACGTATGTTTCTGTTACAAGCAATTCGTCACCGTATCCTGCTCTGACTCCTCGCGTTACACATATCAGTTTTGAAATGCATTAACTATTTAAATTATGAGAAAAGGGATCTTAAAGTCACATTTATTCTGAATATTTTATGGTTTAATGTGGAGTAACATCGCTGAGTGTGCAGCGAGATACTGATTCTAAGCATTCGGTCATTTAATCAAGTTCCATAGGGTTTGAGAGTAACAAATGATAAGTGTGGGAGATTCACAATAAATCTACATAATAAGTTTGCAATAAATCTGATGTGATCTCGTGTGGGAGCAAGGTGAGGTTACTATATTATGTGGTTTAAACCCCAATTGCTGTGTCAGGTAAAAAACATACATCTATCATTAGATACTACTGTATCTCAGGTTTAACTGAATTTCTTTGAAGCCCACTAAACACATAGTTTTACTGAGGTTTAAAGCAAGATTTTTGTAAGTAAAACTCAGATACTTCAATATTACATACTATATACAATAAGTACTATATACTTTCCACCATCATTTTTTGTGGACTTCATGGCATATTTTAATTAAATGCTATGTTGCTTAATTAAACACACTGAGGTAACATACTCAATTAGAGGAAGTGCAGTCATTAGTAGGGTTTCTCAGAATATATTGTTCACAGAACCTAAGATGACCTGTGTTTAGGCTATCGCTATTACTGACTCAAAAGGGGAACTGTTGCAGGTTCACATTTTATCTCAAACATTTTCTTATCCCTACCCACAAACACTTACTCACTCTCTCTCTCTCTCTCACACACACACACACACACACACACACACACACACACACACACACACACACACTTCTTGCTCATGAACGCTGGTCTGCATTTGCATACTATGCACACAGCGCTTCACACATTACTGTGGACTTTTTCACAAGAACATTTAAAGGTCTTACTGACCTTAATCAACCAATATATTTCATTGAGCACTTTACATTTAATAATACACCCTTTATTGTCCTTGTTAGATCAGTGGAATTCAGCCAGTGTTTTAGAATCATTAAGAATGGTTTGTGCAGTCATGCTTCCCCTTGTCTTCATAGCAAGAGCAGGCATGCTTTTTTCTGTATTCTTGGAATACAGTTGGAGCATATATACTTCTGCTTTATGCTCATGGAAAGTTTGCAACAGTACCACAAATAGCATTGTGTCACTGCATGCTTATGCTGACCTTTAATCAAATAGTCTTTTTATTAAGGTTGATACCTACAAGTGTGAGGGGGCATTTACTTTTTACTTTTGTAACCACAATGCTTGACAAGAATTGCAGGTGTGAAAATAAACTCAGATCATTCTAGTGTTTTATTGCGATGCTTAACACAGCCTATCTCATGTATGTAACACATATGTACATAATATCTTTTATTTTCTTATTGTTCCTTTATTTTATCTCCTTTTTACATTTTATTATCTTTTTATAAGCGTTATTTTACAATGCATTGTAAATCCATTTCATATCCTGTAGATGGCGAAATTCTATTTCCTTTTTCCCGTTTCACCACCGAGGAGGCAGAACGTGCAAGAGAATCTGCGTACGGAAGTAAACTTATTCACTGGAATCTGAGCGAAACATTCAGCTAATATTTGAAGAATATTTGTAATGTTATTTATTGTTATTAATGCTCTACAGGAGTGGATGATTTTGTTTTGACTGAGTTTCTACGAACTTCTGTGTACAATTCTAACTTGGATGGCGAGTCAGTCGCACTAGATACTGAATGACGTACGCAACGATCAGGAACTACTACTATTTATCAAGGACGGTTCATCTGAAAGGGACTCGAATAAGCACAAACACTGGTTAACATTAACCGGGCAGCTGTAGGCCCTGTATTGGTTTTAAAAGTTTTATTATTTTCTTTTCTCTTTTCTCATTGTACTGGGATAAATCGCTCTAGTGACGCATGCATTTTGCAATAAATCCACATTCATTCACCTTATAAATTATTGGTTTTCTGATCACTGTCTCCCCTCCTCAGAAACTAATAAGTACTAGTGTGTTGCAAGTAGTAGTCATTCGTACTGTGAGTAACCACTACATACAGTAGCAATGATCACTGATCAGTTACATTTCATGTCAACTCGAGCACTGTAGCTAAGAGATTGGGAGAGAGAGTAAATTAATGACGGAACGAATGAATAATTGTTCTGGATACATACGGCCGTATTCAGTTGCAATCCATTCCTGTATATTTATTAGTGCCTTTTCGGGGTTTTTTCAAGGCATGTTCAGCAAAGGCAGACAGAGGTTTTACAGCAAACCATCTAAAAGCATTTTCTTGTATGATAGGAATTGTCACCTGATTAGATGTTGCTGTGTAGATTTTGCACTCCTGCCTCTAGCACAACGTGCGTCCCACATTATGGTTTGTGCTGTTTTGACACAGGTTATGCAAAAGTTACACTCTGCATGGACAGACTGGCTGGAGCACAACCAGTGCATTCCAGTAGAGGAGTTTTCAGGTCCTGCTGTGCCAGTTAAACAGATTTTTGTCTGGATTTGCATTTAAAATAATAAATGAGCTAGTCTTCCACTGCTTGTAGGGAGAAGTGTATTTAGACTGATCCCTGCTGTCCTGTACACCACAGTCTTTACCTGCAAGCTGAAAATAAAGCACAAGATGGTCTCTAGAAGAAGTGTCTACTTTTGTAAAGCATTCACACTGCTGTATGATTTACTCACTGACAAAAATCCTATTGAAAATCAAAGCTTTTGCACCATGATGATCCACAAATATCTTGAGTGCATTTAGAATATTTATTGTCATTACATAAACAGGTACCCAAACAGGGAGAGTAGAAAATTACACAGCCATCTTTGTTCTGGTTCAGGCGGTTCTGCATGTGAGGGATGCTAGAATCTCCTAACTTCAGCAGCTGTGACTGAAAGTGAACATTAGTCTTTGGCTTTACTACAATAAGTATTTTACTTTGATACACTTTTAGTTTTTTTTACATTGTTTACATCATTGTCTGTGAGAAAGGTCTGGTCAATTTTAGGCTTAAAATCTTTGCCACACTTTATCAGCTGGAATGCTGATGGCTAGTGAATACTGGACCCATAACAAATGAAAGAACTCATGATAACTTTACACATTTATACTAACTTTTGATTAGTAATGCTACTGAAAGTCTTTTCCATTTAAAGAAAAATCATTTTCATAACATTTAAAAATTCTCATTTTATTTGACAGTGTTTTGCTTACTTTTCTGAATGTAATTGATAACGTAAGCTAGTGTTCTGGTCCACCTCTAGACCTTCAATTCCTCGCCTGCACAGAACAAGAAGACCAAGCAGGAAGCAACCTCCACTGAGGACCTGCAGAAGACGCAATACCAAAGGCATGAAAAGTGTTGGTACACTATGACACTCGGCAATGGCATTTCTGAAAAGATTTGCAGCACAATGAATGTAAATTCACAGAGGAGAGAGAATGTTCAACCACAGCCTCATTTCAGCATATAATGAGGAAGAAAGTGGATTGGGGAAAATGGGAGATAACCACATGTATCCATATGTTGTAAATGCCAATATCAATACTTATGACTAGTTACTCTACATAGATTGATTATAAACGACACAGTGTATCTATAAATTCAGGACACAGAGGTGAGCCATTTCCAGAAAAGAATAATGAGAAGTTTAATGCACACATGTAGTACTATGTGGATTTGTGCTTTAGCAGTAATGGATACATTAGTAGTCACATGCAACTCTTTACTCAAAGTCAGAATTTTTTACCCAAGTAGAAATCTAACTAGCCACCAATCATTTAAATAACTACTGATATTTTGAGTTTAAAGCTGAGTGACTCATGAGGGTTCTTAACCTGCTTGGCTGTGTCCTTGAAGGCTCCATTTTAAAATTCAGCTGTGGTTTAAACCCCAATTGCTGTGTCAGGTAAAAAACATACATCTATCATTAGATACTACTGTATCTCAGGTTTAACTGAATTTCTTTGAAGCCCACTAAACACATAGTTTTACTGAGGTTTAAAGCAAGATTTTTGTAAGTAAAACTCAGATACTTCAATATTACATACTATATACAATAAGTACTATATACTTTCCACCATCATTTTTTGTGGACTTCATGGCATATTTTAATTAAATGCTATGTTGCTTAATTAAACACACTGAGGTAACATACTCAATTAGAGGAAGTGCAGTCATTAGTAGGGTTTCTCAGAATATATTGTTCACAGAACCTAAGATGACCTGTGTTTAAGCTATCGCTATTACTGACTCAAAAGGGGAACTGTTGCAGGTTCACATTTTATCTCAAACATTTTCTTATCCCTACCCACAAACACTTACTCACTCTCACACACACACACTTCTTGCTCATGAACGCTGGTCTGCATTTGCATGCTATGCACACAGCGCTTCACACATTACTGTGCACTTTTCCACAAGAACATTTAAAGGTCTTACTGCCCTTAATCAACCAATATATTTCATTGAGCACTTTACATTTAATAATACACCCTTCATTGTCCTTGTTAGATCAGTGGACTTCACCCAGTGTTTTAGAATCATTAAGAATGGTTTGTGCTTGAGAAGAATTGCAGGTGTGAAAATAAACTCAGATCATTCTAGTTTTTTATTGCACAAGTTTAACACAGCCTACCTCATGTATATAACACATATGTACATAATATCTTTTATTTTCTTATTGTTCCTTTATTTTATTTCCTTTTTCATATTTATATGTTTATACTTTTCTTAGCCAAAATGTAAGGAATGCAGAATATGGATTTTCAGTGTAGCTACTGTGAATATGACAATATAATATTGAGTTGAGAATTGTGGTTTCTGGAAGGTTTTTTGGTTCTTGCTTAAACACTATAACAAATGCCTTTTAAAGATTTTGTGAGGTAAGACTAACAGAATTAGGCTTTTGGAAATTAAACATTTTACAGTAGCCTTGACCTATAAGGGTACTGTCTGCTTTTGAAAACAAATGAACTCTTGTATGCACAGACTAAAACAACAAGATCAAACTGTTGCCAAGTAGCAGCTAAACTAGTGAACAACTTAAGAATGTGCAACTGAAGACTGCATACACATGAAAATGCTTATTTTCTCACACAAAGGACCCAGTTCAATAAACATGTGGGTCAAAATGGTTTTGACACCACACACTAAGCACATACATTCTCCAAGAGTTCATTACAGGTTCACAACAGAGGCAGGGCAGCTGTGAACATGCGACACCTACTCAGGGGGCCCGCTTGAATTCATGCATGACTACACCACTTAGGACGAGAGCACTAGGAACTGTATACTATAAAACATTCATTTTAACGAGGTTGCGGGTTTCCAGTTCAGGTTGTGGGCAATCAGACACTATAATGGGAATTGGAATAAATGTTCCAAATATAAATATGTTCCCATATTTAATAACATCTACTTGAAATGCATATTTAATAGCATTGTGAGTATTTGTGGAAAACAGTGTTGGGATTGCTCTGCTTCATTGCAGACTTTCTCAATCTAGCAATTATGGCTTCCACCTCCTCAATCAGTTTATCCAAATCACTGTTATGTGAAACGTCATTATTAGTAAAAGGAGTGTCACTCTCCAGGAATCCTCAACTTAAAATTCACATCCGGATGTTCCATCTTTCTGGAAGAGTCCAGTTCCACCTGTAGGTATGAGTAGAAACAGTGTTGAGCAGCATTTAAATACATTTGTAATTTGTAGTTTGTATTGGACTGGAGAGGAAACAGAGATGTAATATGTATCAAGATACGTTTGGGATTAGTATTGTTTGAAAAACTGAAACTAGATTAAAAGCTAACCTATACCCTTTTTATCATATAGCCTGCAGGCCTAATTATGTTATAAATCTTTTCTATCACCCTGTGCCCCCAAACTTCAAATGATCAACAGAAATAACAGGATCTGACACAATAAGGTACCACAGAACCATTCACACTGTGCTATCGAAGTAATAAAGTCCAATGTATTCAGTGATTTTAGCTAGCGTTGATTCTAGTAATAATCAGTGTTACAACTCAGCACGCAAAGTCACTGAATAGTTGACTGTTAATTCTATAGTAAGCAGAATTAAAAAGCAAAAACAAAAAACAGTATATTCTGCTGTAATTGAAAAAATGACATGTCCTAAATGTGTCCTAAATACATTTACATTATTATTTTAATTAATTTCTAACATTTGTAATTTATATTGAGAGACATTTCAGCGTACTTAAGTACAAACAGTAAATTAGCATCACTGTTCACCACAGTTGTTTTTCCATTTTTTGTGGCTTTTGTCCCTTGCCTCAGTATGGCTTTAAATCATTTGTCTTGGTTATACTGTACATACCATGTCTGATTCAGTTCTCCCAGTAGTCAAATCATTCTTTATTAAATACCTTTTTCTCTTGTCTGCTAAAAAAATAACAGAACACATTTTATATGCATTGTTTACATATTTAGAATACTGTTATGTAGATTACACACACACATACATACATATATACATATACATACATACACACACACATTATATGTGTGTGTGTGTGTATATATATATATATATATATATATATATATATATATATATATATATATATATATATATATATATATATATATATATATATATATATATATATATAGATAGTTCATCCATTCTAACTCTTCCTACCAAAAAAGTAGTGGCTGTCATAACTAACCCTTAAAGGAGTCAGCATTTGAGGTGGTGTTCCCTCTCTTAAAATCTTTCCAACCACAGCAAGTGAGCAATAGCATAAGCTCGTGAATATACTGTCTGTAGCAGTAATCAACATCTGGAGAAGGTTTGGTTTATCTACATCTCACCTACCAGACTTCACAAACTCAGCTAAGTATCTTCTCATATTATCTCAATTATCTGAAATGTGTTTCACAATGCCTGTCCACATATCCCAGCAACCTCACTGACTCACAACGCTCAGCACCATCACATATCATGGTAGCAGGAGGGCTCTGGAACTGCCAATCTTCTGTCCAGAAGGCTGACTTCATCTCAGCATTAGCATCCCTCCACTTCCTACACTTCTATCTTCTTTCTCTTTGGATACAGTTACAAATTCTTTCATTTCTACACTCTCCTCATCAATGAATCTTCTGTGCAATCTCTCCTCTAGACCTGCTAAATCCTCCCCAGCTGCCCCCTCGCTAACAATTCCTCCGTTCCACTCCTCCAACCAGTGTGCATTCCGGAACATCCAACTCTCTGACTTCTTTTTCTCCTCTCTCCTCAGATGAAATTCTTCAACTCCTGACTTCCAGCGATTCTGCTGTTCCAGACAATTGCAAGAGGTCTGCTTCCTTTCATCTCTGTCATCAACTCCTTATCTTCTTGATACGTGCCTACTGCATATTCAAAACCGCCAGGGTGGTACTAATCCTCAAGAAGGCCACATTTGACAGCTCCAGCATTACCAACTACAGAACGGTATCACTTCTCTCTTTCGAAGTCTATTCGAAGCAGCGACAACCAAGTGAAAAGTAAGTTTGTGGGATACCATGGTTTTATCATGTGATACAGAATGAAAGACGGACCTATTCGTGTTCTGCATTCTTGCGTATTTATTTATGCTAGGCTGTACGTAGCGCAGCCTTAAAAGCGCTGATAGAAATCCCATTTAACACATTAGAGGTTCTGTCTAAATACTATTTTGCAATCCCATTCAACATAACGAGATGCTGTATAATACAACTTTGGTTTCTGGCTAATTACCTACAATTAGAGTGTTATTTAATTTCAAATCACACTTTGTATGCATGTAGCTATAAACATCACGCTTCAGATAAGATTAGAACAAGATAGTTGACCAGCATTACAAATGACCAAACTGGTCGCCCAGTATAATCAGATTAAGATTTGACCAGTATGACCATGCTGCTCGATCCTGCTGGACAACCTTGAATCTGGTTGGTTCAGTTGTTCATGCTGACAGACCCACTATCTAGTTGGTCATTGTAGTATATCAGCTAAACCATCGAATTTGAACCAAAATGATTTCCCATACCTCAGAACTTCCTTATGTCGGCCCCTTGCAGTCCTTGCGGAGATGATGAACCTCAGTGTCGTTCTGAGGATTTACAGAGACAAAGTGGGCTAGCTCCACCAATTTGACTATGGCAGTCGAGAGTTACATCACACTGAACAGTCTATCTGGAATTTAAGGTAAAATAAACTAACAAGGTTTCAGATTGTAAAATGTCTTTAGTATAAGTGGGACACATTTTTTGGTAAACTTTGTTCTTTAAAATAATTTACTTTTAAATCTTGAGGCTGCAATACTTGAGGTGCAGGTGTGTGCAGGTGTGGCCACAAACAAATATCCTCCCACCTCACGTGGTGGGCCAAACCACGTGACTCGCGGGAAGGCGAGCGTTCCGTGACAAATTTAAAATGATACATTTATTTTAAATAAATTAACTTGTATATACGTATTGTATATAAAACTTTCAAAAACGAAAAAGGTACTCACATCCTTGTGTTGAACACAGCCAAAACAAATGTATGTCTATTCCGACTTATAGCTATTGAGAACAAAATCTAAAAATGTGAACAATCCTTCCAAGTAGGGTTAACTTTAAAGTGAATCTTGATTTTCCTTAGAGTTTGTCGTTATGGAAAACTCAACCCATAAAAATTCTGTATTCCATAGTCCATGGCTTTTTGAAAGTCCTTGTTATTTTGTGAGATTGGGATTTGGATTGTGTTTGCACAGGTTCTTGCCAATGGAAATCGTGAGCTGCACTCAGATGTTATCTCTCCAATAGCCAAAGACTCTTCAAGGAACACTAAGCTTCAATTGAAAGATGTTTTCTATAGCATCTGCAGTCAGCTTGGTTTCAGTATAGCACACGAAATACTTGTAGAGTGATGGATGTTGTTCTAGGGCATTGATTATATCAAGTGTTGCTTGTCCTTTCTAGAAAGAATTAGCATACAATAACTTGTAAACACAAAAAATAACATTTAGCCAACATTCAAGACAAACTGTTAAACCAATGCTCTAGTATCTGGTGAAATTGTAAATACAAAAAGGAATTTTAAAATCTTAGAAGACAAATTGATATATACATAATGTGTACAATATGTCAACTTTGCTTCGTGCTTTGTAACTGTCAGTTATAGCCACAGGTAACAATAAATTGTACACATAAAGTACTTTGCATCTAATTTATGTGCATTTCAGCAACACCATAGACTGAGAAAATGTAACGCTTGACTGAAACGTCTCAGAAAAGGTTGCCACCATATTAAATTTTGCCAGCTATCTTTTTACCTTATAAGTAAAAAGTATACACCGATTAACTCGGTAATTCCTGCTCGTATCAAAAGCAAAAATAGATGTTTTAAAGGCTTATATGCTTATGATTGACAGTAATGAGCATTAGTTAACTGTTTGATGCATACAGAGCAGTGCTCAAAGTGCCAAATACATAAAGTTCTTTGGGGGATGCTTGCTCTCGTTGTCGATGTTAAACGTATTCGTGTTCATATTCACCGCTTATGTTTTATGTTAAACGTATTCTTATTCATATTCACAGCTTGTGTTATATGTGAGTGCCGTTGTCTTCTTATGTCAATAAATATCTGTCGGCGTCGATGGAGTCTGCGCGTCCTGCTCCTCGCCCTGTGGCACTCGGCTGTCACAATCAATCAAAGTACTCTGTAAAGCTGCAAGTAAAATGTACTGAACACTGCACTTTTCTCATCTTTTTAGCAACTCTACAAATGCCAAAAGCAACGCCCTGCCCCCAAAACTCTCCATTTTCACCAGCTGGTTTGCATGGCAAATTTCCTTAAAGAAACACCTGTTCCCCTCAGCTCTGTGCCACTGTGCCACACTGGCACAATTTAAGAGTCTAAGATAAACACAAGGCTCTAACAGATCACAGGAGTCTCAGTCTAGAAGCGCCATCCTAGGAAGAGCAAGAATACTGCACCACCTGCAGACTCTTAGGCCTCTGATTGACGGTCCAAGTGTGTGTGTGTGTGTGTGTGTGTGTGTGTGTGTGTGTGTGTATAAGCACATATCACATGCCACCATTTAGCTGTCCATGCAGTTTAAGTTCAATCCTACCACGCTAAAGTGCACGACTGACAAAGAAAGATAAAGTAAGTGAGATCTGACTTTCTGTGACATCCCGAGTGCCGCAGGGCAAGGAGCAGGGTGCACAGACGTCTTTAATAAATGTCTGTCGTCGTCGAGAGACAAGACACAAACGATAACCAACAATGGCACTCACACATAAAGCAGTGAACAACAGGATACATATGATACACGGGTACAGAACTATGAACACTAGAATGATCATGAACACCAAAAAACGAACATAAACATAAACACTGAACAATGACAGACAATAACTACCATGACACAGGTGTTTAAATACATAAATGAACTATACATGTAACAAGGGGCTGGCATGCTGGATTGTAGTGGCAACAAAGGCAGTCACAGTGAAAACACATGGAGGGCTGTAACGTGATAATTGAGAAGAAGGAGAATACCATGAAAGAACCCCCCACCCCAAGGGTGTGGCTCCTGATACGTCCACTACCAGGACAGTGACCCCCAGGGCACCGTAGCATGGCAAAGCCTGGTACCCACACAGCACAGTGCAGGCTAGGAGCCACCACCAAGGGAGTTCTTTCAACAAGTGAGTTGAATTTGGTCATAAAGACCTAAATAAATAATAGCCAATGCATAGAATTTTTTAAAAACAGTATGCTTATTAAAGGCTAATCAGGCAGTCCATGATGAGTGAAAATGATTGTACTTGTAATTAAAACAAAGAAAATCTGAGGTGGTGACCACACTATGATGCCCGATCCTGGAGCTTGGCCACAGCTGGAGCATATAATGTTCAGGCTACAAGGCTGTGGTGCTGTAGCTGGAGCAAGTTGTCATCTCCTCTGGTGGTACTCTTGCATGTGCTGGGCACATTCCTCCTCTAGATGTAAGATTCCAGTGTTGCCAGTGCTAGGTAAAAAACTCACGGGGCGGATACACTTTCTGCTACAAGTGAGTGTTTCTGGTGCTCTTACAAATTTACTGGGTTTTTGAAGGGTTAAAGAGGTTATATGGATAATAACTGATGTAATATTGTGATGAGAAAATATTTTGTGTTTTCCAGGTACAGCCACAGACCATGTTTCTAATTTAGTTAAATTAGAGAACTGGCCAAGTATTCAGTACTGTGTGTCTGCATTCACTTACTGAAGGTCTGTTTCAGAAATAAAAGTTCCATAATACTGGCATCTGGTAGGAGATTAATTAAATGTCATTAGTAGGCACCTTTTCTGCATATGTTTAACAGGGCTCATATATTAAACAGGGCCCATGATTAGCTTTCCACAGTCATTTAAACACAAACTGGAATATTTTATAGATTTCTTTTGTTTAATGTGGTTCCTTAATCTTTCCCACATTCCAGTAATTTTATTAAGTGCACTCAAATAGAAAAATAAAGATGCAGACTCAAGAATTAATTGAAGAGAATAGCAGGCTATGTATTTATTTGCAGTTCAATATAATGTACAAATGAGGCATTGTCCAGGGAATGTCTAACAGTCATTCAAAGAATCCACATTTTTATACATATTTCAGCAGAGAAGACCTTTCCAAGAAAAGAGGATGTTAAAATGCACAAAGATTTATCTATGCTTTGAGAAACACACTTAATATGGTTGAACATTTTGGCTTTAAACCACAAAAACATTCATGCTCTTTTTATTATTTTATTGTGATTTCTTATTTAATGCACTTTTAATGACAGCAACTGGCAAATCCAGTGCCCTTTATATCTTTCTGGCTGGTAAAACTAATTCTGATTTTTTTGGGCCACACATTTTTTCTCAATTCTATTATTTTTGTTTACACAAAGGGTACACTGAGTTGCATCACAATGGTAGAGAGGCACTTTATCATTTATAGATTTTATATTTTCTTTCCATTTAATAGAGTTATTATCATGTTGCCAAACCTGCCAGAAAACAAACGCTTTTGGACCACTGTGAACTTTAATCATGTCAAGGGCAGGGATAATGCTGTAACAGTTATTAGGTGTTGAGCAGGTCTTAACGCAGGGGGAGTTGTAGGTGTAGAAAACTACACAGCCATTATTGTCTGTATTCAGGAGATGCCATATGGGTGGTACCTCTTGATTGGGTAACGTTGAATTAATGAGCAGGAGATATTCAGAGTGGTAGTTGTTGTTAGATCCAGGGATTGGTTTTGGTCTGGCAGCAATCAGACGATCACCTATAAAAACTTTATTCACACCAGCCAAGTTGTTTTTCACTACATCTGAAGGATATTGATCAAGGAAGTTCTGATCAAGGTCATTTGTAGAACACTGTTCAGCTTTGACATTGATGGCCACAGCAAATTGTTGACCTTCAGATCCATATCTGAAACAAAGCAAAAGTGCACAAATAATTTCACCAAATAAAAGGTTACAATAATGGGGTTACAATAATTGGGTCATAACAGATTTTATTTATATAAAAGTAGCTAGATCTCTAAAATTAATTATTCACTGTTCACTGAATACTTTCTATTCTTATTTATAGCCTAAATGCAGGTCAGTAAAGGACCAGCACAATAAAAAAATATGAACACTTGCTATTCTAAATCAGAATTTAAAAAAATATTTCTACTGCTAGAATCTCCTTTTGACTGAGCATTTCTTGCCTATGTATATATTTTAAATCTGTGTTTTGGTTATGGACAGTTCAAATTAGTACTAAGATTTAGTGCTTGAAGTGGGTTTCTTTTTCCCCCCAATATCACCACTGCATCTGCCAGTACTCTGTATATCATTGGACCATGATGGTAATAGCATTTTCAATCAAATGAAAAGTGATTATATACAATTTAAATTTAAGGTACAATATACATAAATAATAATAATAATACCTTTTCCAACTTATTGGATTTTGGAGCCATTATGTAATGGAATCTGTGTTTGAGATCAAGTTGATTTAAACTAAACCACACGACCCTGTGTAAGAGTTGCTATAAAATAATTCAGACACTTTTTGTTCGCATAAGATTTCATGTAAGTA
Organism: Electrophorus electricus; assembly: GCF_041902795.1. Classification (NCBI taxonomy): domain Eukaryota; kingdom Metazoa; phylum Chordata; class Actinopteri; order Gymnotiformes; family Gymnotidae; genus Electrophorus; species Electrophorus electricus. Next base: position 8,141,836 of record NC_137513.1, read on the forward strand.
TCCCATGTATTTCTTGGCTGCATTTAAACTTCGGTCGGTCTTAAATGTCCTATCCCAAATTCCATGTGTATATGGCGTAAGTGTAGTTTGCGGGGGGGGGTCATATGTCCTGCCAATAAATCCTGTTCTCACTGCTCTTATAATGTATTAGGTTGGGTGGTGTGAACAGTGTCCCACCAAAGGTGAAAGGAAACCTACACCACTAGTATGTGGTAATTATTGGTTTTAAATTCCAGTTGTAAATGTTTAGCTTACTTTTCATTGAAGAATTTGATGATCTTATGAAGATTTGCAATGTTAGCACACACTGCAGGAAAGAGCAGGAAGAGAAGGAGATGTTTCCTCAGCGCACCAGGACACACCTGTATTTCACATTTATATGTTTAAAAATACATTCAGTTAAATGCTTTAATGTTTGTTTATTTCTATCCATTTGTATATATGCAATTGCTACAAAACACTATATGTCCACTTGCTTTTATTACGCTGGTTAACAAAGCGTCACGTTTGGTCCCTCCTAGCGTCTTTACTGTGTATGCTATTTTATTTTCTGAACCTGTCTGGATTGTGTTCCCTGTCTGGATTCCCTTGTTGTATTTATTAGCCCTGATATGTTTTCTGTTTGCGTCTCTGTTCATGGATATTCTGGCTTTCTGACCTTGGAACGGACTGTGGATTCTGATTATGGATTTACCCTCAATAAAGCTCGCTCTTCTCTGTGTTTGCATCTGCCCATCAGTGTGTTATACATGTGCTCAGTCATTGCTACTCTTCCGATTTCTTTTGTTTTTATTTTGTCTTAACATTGTTCTTTTCTTTTTTACTTTTACAAAATATTACTGCGCAGCACTGTGGCTGACACTTGCCTTTTAAGTCTTCTTTCAATAAAGCTGACTTGACTTATTTACAAATAAGTAATAAACCCTTTGTGTAAAATTGAATTGCTCCATCATTTAGAAAACATGCCTGATAGAAAAATTCCAAAAACAGATTAAAATTCAGCTGAAGTAATATAAGCTACATCTATTTTAGTTTGAACAATAACAACAAAAAGTTATTATTTATTTGTTTCTTTGTTTATTTTTATTTTTGTGGTGCAGTGCTATGTCATTGTATATCTACCCACTAGGAATGAACTCTAACTGACCTGACACAGACAGACATAAGGAACAAAAGCACACATGTTGTTAGGATGTCATTTAGCCATTTTGAAGCAGCCTCTTTTGGTAATTTTGTTACCTTTTAGCAGTCCATTATAAAATGTAGGTGTCAAAGACATCAAAAACTCAGTCTAAACTTTTTAACTCTTTAAATGCAAGACCTATGGCAGGTCACCTAACATAGATTGACTTTTACAAAAGAAAGTGAAAGAAAATATGTTGAGAGGGATTCAGAATAGTTCTTACCATGCTGGGATGATAGGGTGTAGCTGTCGAACTTTGCTGCAGTAGTGAGGGTTTTGTTTTCCGGAATCACACAGGAGCACTCTAGAGTTGTCCTAGTAGATAGAAGACAACTGCAGTGCATTTATAAGTAGGACACTTGTCAGCTCTTTGAAGTTATGTAAATTTAGGTCACAGTCCAGCCCCTTGCGAGATAAAAAGAATACTTCAATAGATCACATGAATATATCAACATCTAAAATACTACTACTAATAATTATTATTAATATTATTGTTAACATTCTTGTCATGATTATTATTGGCATTATCATTAATGGTATTAGTAGTAGTATTTTAGTTATAAATTATAGTGCCAATGACATGCTGCCGTACTCCACCCAGCTGAACTCCGATTCCCATGATGCCTCAGAAGATCATGGGAGATCAGCATCTTTGGAATATTGATATCACTGCACTCCTTATAGTGTTTGAGTAGAACTGTGACTATTCTCTTCAAAGTTCTCTTCTAGTATGCATCTAGTAGGCGTACTGAGCATTCTCATTGCATTGCTGTTCTCGTGTTTTATACCCGGCCTGTTCTTTGGATGTCAATAGTATGGTTTTGCCCTTTTTGCACGTTGCCTGTTTATTGTTACTCTGGTTTAGACCCATGCCTGTACCTGACTATGATTCAGAAAACCTTGCCTGTTCGTTCTGCCTCTGTACGAGCTGACAACTGCCTGTCTGTGGATTACGTCTTGCCACTGTCTTTCCCCGAGTAAACTGATACCCAACATCCTAATCCGCAAGCGTCCAAGTTGCCTTCAGTCATTCACTTACATTTCACTCACAGTGAAGGTAAACTTAAAAACAAAATAAACCAAAAATTGTTGAAAGCTTGCAGCATTGTTAAAATACTCAGGCAAGCACCAGAACAGTAGAGTTGTCTGTGAAATACTACAGCCATTTTTATTGGCTTCAGCTGCATTCAAGGCAAAATGTGATGCTGGTAGCCTTCGTTAGATGACAGTGGCATAGCAATTGATTTAATCGTATGTTGCACTTGGTCTCTGTTTTGATTTGTTGCTATGCCTACATCAGGAGGTGTGAATTGTGTATTGCATTTGCCACACCACCTGGGACTTACGTTTATCGTTTTTAACCCCTTTTAGTTTCCATGTCCATTGTCAATCATTGTGTTGAATTTCTTTTGTTCCAGTTAGTGCACATTTATGCTCTGTTTTGTTTTTCTTCATTTCGTTAAACTCTTCAGTTGGAGACTCATTTATTCTATGCCTGTGACACTTAGCATACAAACAAGTTTCCCCATCAAAATTCAGAGGCAAATGATAAATGGTAGGTAATATCTCTCACTGTTGGTTTTTGTAGGTTGCATTAAGTAAGACTGTGTAACTTCTCAATTTTATTAATGCTGAATCATTTCTTAATTTTCTATGACTGATTACTGTCATAACCAAGTAGGTCCAATTTTTGTTGAAAAATTAGGTTAAAATGTTACATGCTATTATGCTATATCAAACATACAAAATAGTCTGTAGATATTCCTCAAAAAATTAACTTAAATTTAAAACGTGGTCCTGATAGTTATTTTTACAAGGAATTCAAATTTGTTTTAAAGATGTTTCTCTCAGGCACGGTTTTAAGTGAAATTTACAATAGGTGGATATGAATTATTCATAGTCTGTTATTACACATACAAATATGTACAGTTTTGTACAGGTGTATGAATTTTGTGAATATATGGCCTCAGAAGCATCCCTCTTATGGGTTTGTCCTACTTAGTTTGTGTGTTATGTTTAAGATGAGGTTTTTCATATCTACTAAATATTGTGCATATGACATAAGCCACAAGCATTGCCTTGGATTTGGTGATCACTTTGTGATCAATACAATCTGTGGGACTATTCCCAGCTCTTGCAAAAGGTATCTTACTGGACATCTTACTGTTCGTAATGTTTATCTTGTAATTAAGCACCTGCATGTGGTCTAAAGAAATCTAAATATATAAAATCAACAACAAACCTTAATTTTTAGAACATTGAAACCTTTGTAATATTGAAAATATGCCTCAGTATGGGACATGCATTGCTGCATGCTATGAGTTCAGTTCTGCTACTTTTTCTAATGTTTTTTTTGCTTGTATTTTAGCTAGGTAGCGAACCATTTTCTTTATTTTTGTACGTTTTTTTATACAATTTGCCATGCTGTTTTGCTTTTTTCCTGGATATGGGTTCAATAATGGCCTGTCACATATGTATCCTGCCTCTTCACTTTTATTGCCAGCCCTGATGTTACAGGATAAGTAAGATGGATTGGAGAGAATGGATCGCTTTAAAAAGCACAAGCAATTCTTCTGAGTGTAGGAGAAATGGCTTCTGAAACAGATGAATTCTTGTTTACACAAAGTAACACAACAGGACCACACTGCTGCTGAGCAGCACCTAAACTAGTGAACACATTTCAGTTAAGAATGTGCAAGTGCAGATTACATACACAAAAGATGCTTATTTTTTCACACAAAGGATCCAGTCCAGTAAACTGGGTTGACGTGGTTTTGACACCACACACATATACTCTCAAAGTTTTTATCCCAGGTTCACCACAGAGGCCCAACAGCAGTGCATGCACACAGCAACTGAGAGCTTCTGCAAAAATAGAACTAAATAGTAACAACTTCAAATGTAATTCCAGTTCACAGACCCAGACCCTTAATAATTATAAAACTGTGATTTAATACATTTACTACACATATCAATAAAAAGCTGCAGTGAAATGAAAATTACATTATTTACTAAGTAATTGATACAGAATTGCTGGCACTGTGAAATAAAAAGGAGATAAGGCACAAGAATGAGTGAGCTTTTGGGGAACCAAATCCAACCAGCACTGGAATCAAGAGTAGTGTATGAAAAATGTACAAATCAAAACTACTACTCCTGTTATTATTATTCTCGTTTTTGTATTAAGATTACTTGAAGGGGAAATTTAAAAACATGTACTTTATGTTTCCTCTTTTGTCAAGATAATGGAATTGAGTTAACTGTTTTATTTGATAATATAGAAATATAGAGAACAAAGGATTTGGAAAATATTTACCCCTTCCACAATACATTTGCAGTTTTTTTACAATCATTTTCACACGTGTCTCAATACAATCTTTACTTCTTCAGACCTCTTCACACAGTGTGCGTTTGAAACACACACCTCAGCACATTAGTCCTTTCGTACGAAATACACTGTAAACCACCAAAACACTTCATATTTCGTCCAAAATTGCTTCATGTTGCTAGAACATATGCTTTCTCCCACAAGGCTTCTTGTCACTCAATGTACAATGAACTTATAAACACAAACAGCTTGTAACATTGCAAAATACATATTTCATGTATTTCCTTTTTGCGTTTTTGCAGCCATAAATATTTCAAGCCAACTAAAGAAACTTTTGATCTGTTGGTTTACCTCTCACAAGGTAATGACTGAGTGTGTTCCAGTAAATTTACAGTAAACTGTAAATAAATGAATGTTTTACTGTATCAGCAAGCCAGAATAACAATATTTACCTTAAGTATAAAACAATATATGATAAAGAAACAAATCACAAATGCCACAAAAGTATTCTTCAGGGAGTTTACTGTATTTTGCCATATTGTTGCTCAAAAAAGAAAACTATATACAATCAATAACAAATACAGTAATACCAAATACATTTTTTCACTAAATACAGTAGTTTCCACATATTTGTCTGCCTATCAGTATCAGAAGTCTACTGTTGACCTGGTCCATCCATCCTGTACACTTCATTTGGCCATAGATTTTCATTAACATCACACCGAATTTTATCTGTGTAGGTTGTTCGCTGAAATGACATCCAGGTATTTCAGCAGTGAATGTATTGCAGTAATAGTGGAAAAATCTCTTCAGTGACATTAAAAAAAAAAAAAAAAAGTATTATTTGTATGTTACAATAGAATTCTGTTCTTGGTGTATATTTGTCTATAGGTTTATGTGCTGTTGTTGTATGCATGATTTTACTTTTGTCCTGCAGCCAAGCATAGTTTTAAGCTTTGCATTCACATTCGAAAAAAAAATTCCCTATGAACATCAAACCAAAATTCCATCTCAAAAATTCAGTTTACAGATCTTGTGAGTCGGCTTGCAGACAGAGTTTCTAGTATTTTACTGCATGGCACTGCCCTATAGCGAGACTCAGTGTGGTCATCAAGCTCACTGCCCGACTATGACCCTGGAAACATTCAGTGATCATTTGGATAATCCTATCTAAATGTATCTCAGCCCTGATTTTTAATGTCCTATAATATAAATGTCCTATAATATAAATATTGTACATATTTTAATACTTACTTTTGGAGCCATGTTCATTATCACTGGTCCTTTTCAACTAGCCCTCTGTCTCTGATTTTGAGGGGCCTTCAGCGCATATGGTAGGAGCAGGCTTGACAGAGTTTCTAACTGAAGGCTAGGGACCATCATTTCAAAACAGCAGACTCAGGCACCTGTGGGGGTTAAATAGAGGGGTGATAGATGAGGGACAATTGGAGGAGATGATTCAAGAAAACTGTTGATTGGGACCAGTGAACCTGTGCTGTGAATATGCAACATGATTGGTGAATGTTATCTGTGAGTTCTAGCTGGGTACCAGCCAGGCCTGACAGAATGAAAGTTACATAATCAGTACATAATCAGACTTTGTACTGTGTTTTTGTGTGTGTGCATTATGAATTTCTCATCCTAGTATCTTAAATATATTTATTTTGTAACCTAATCCACAGGCAAGATAAATAATTCAAATAAAATTTGTGTTGATAAGTAAAAGATAACTACTTTAACAATCTGCTGGTATGAATCAGACCCAGACACTGTTTTAGGATCCATATGCAAGGTTAACTTTACTGAAGAATCAGACTAGGGCCAGAGGCAAAAATCAGAAGTCAAGACAATCCAGGTCAAAAACACAAAAGTAAACAGAGGCTTTCAGCAGTACTGAAGGACTGGGCAGAGATCAACAAGCAGAACACGATAGCAAAAGATCCAAAGTCAGAAAGACAGTAATGCTAACAAACGCCTTGGTAAGCGCATTTAGAGTGTCAGCAATAATTCGCAAAGATACTGAAGTCATAGTAGACTTAAACAGCATGGCGTTGATGAACTCTGGGGACCTCTGATGGTCAGTTGTGTGTATCGCAGCATCGGCCCTCAATTATTTATCAACAGTCCATCATCCATGTATAACTTAGTAATTGTAATTACAATATACAATATGTGGCTACTCAGAGAACTTTAAAATTTAGTTTAAAACATTAAAATCTAATTCAAAATGTAATTTGTTTTGGTAATTGATGTTATTTAATTTCAACAATTGAATAGTTTAGATACAGGAACATGGACACTTTGGATTCAGCACTTTTTAAAATTATAATTCTAGATTGTTGTGTCCTCTTGTCATTAATGTTTCAATGTATTTTAGATTTTTGATGTTATTATTGTTATTTACTGTTGTTTAATGTTTAATGTGGCTTTTGGTGGGCAAGACAAATTCCCTTCAGGGCAAAAAAAGGTTTTCAATCAGAGAGGTCAAGAATATTCAATTTTATTTATCCTTTATACCTTGTAAAAGTTATAAAGGCTAAGGTTTTATAGTGGAGAATAACCAGTGCTTATGTTCAATGCAGATATATTGTTTACAAGATATTGTTTACATGCTTGACTGTGCTTTGCAGTAAAATGTTAGGTAGGCCTTTGTTAAAGCCAGTATTACATTTTTGCAAAGTTTAAAGGTAAAGCACATATTGTTTACCTCTTGGCACCCCACCAACAATGTCGGTTTGTCTGATGTCTGAGAATTTATGCTGAGATCTGAGTCTTCTTAATATGTAGGACTTCAACTGTGCACTATGGACTTTGTACAAACAAAAGCAAACAAACAAAAATGTGACATTCTCCCTTTTCTTCAAAAATGCATTCTGTCCTTCAAATAATTTCTATGTGCTTCTCATTTTCATTATGTTATGTGGGTGGCACTAATATCAGCACTTTACAGATGCAGCCTGCAGCACCTCTGGAACACTGTGGCATGATGGAGGGTAATAGCCAGAAGTTTTATCCAATTCCTTCCACTCTGTTCCAGACGATGTCAAGAGATCTGCTTCCTTTCATCTCTGCCTTCATCAACAACTCCTTATCTTCTGGACATGTGCCAGCTGCATTCAAAACGGCCAGGGTGGTACCAATCCACACTCGACGGCTCCAGCATTACCAATTACAGACTAGTATCACTTCTCTCTTTCCTCTCAAAAGCCCTCAAATGAGCAGTTTACAATCAATTATCTCTTTGCCTCAACCAGAACCAGCTGCACCCAGGTGCTTCTGCAGTCTCTTGTGATCTCAACGCTAGACTACTGCAACTCGCTACTTGCTGGTCTTCCTCTAAGAGCCATCAGAACTCTACAACTTGTCCAGAATACAGCAGCACGACAAGTCTTCAATCTTCTGAATGTAACACGTTACTCCACTGCTGCGCTCCCTTCACTGGCTTCCAATAGCTGCACACATCAGATTTAAAACCTTGATGCTTGCCTAGAAAGCCAAAAATGGACCAGCACCTCCATACATGAGGTCAATGGTCAAAGCCCAATCTGTACCTTGAGTACTTCAAACCTCAAGTACAGCTTGGCTTGAAATACCATGCTTCAAGTCTCTTGGAAGACAAGCATTGAGTCTATTCTCTGTCCTGGCTCCTAGATTATGAAACGAACATCCGCTTGCTGTTTGGACAGCAGAGTCCCTTGCAGTCTTCAAATACAGACTGAAGACCCATCTATTCATGGAATATTTAAATAAGCACTGAGCCTGCTCCTATATTAACTAACTGAAACTAGGACTTATTGTAGGGTATTGTTTATTACACTGATGTTGTCTAACAAACTCTAGCACTTGTTTATTGCCCCTATCGTCTGAAATAAAATGGCTTCTGAAACGTTTGTTTCATAAAAATGTCTTTTTTTTAAAAAGTCTACAAAACGGTTTTCTATTTTTTGCAAGGGAAAAAGAACAGTAATTAGCCTTTGACAAATTAAAATGATATCAAAGAGGGTGCCTTGACTTGTAAGGGCACTGGTTTCTTTTGAAAACAGATGAATTCTTGTTTACACAAAGTAACACAACAGGACCACACTGCTGCTGAGCAGCACCTAAACTAGTGAGCACATTTCAGTTAAGAATGTGCAAGTGCAGATTACATACACAAAAGATGCTTATTTTTTCACACAAAGGATCCAGTCCAGTAAACTGGGTTGACGTGGTTTTGACACCACACACTACATACATACACTCTCAAAGTTTTTATCCCAGGTTCCCCACAGAGGCCCAACAGCAGTGCATGCACACAGCAACTGAGAGCTTCTGCAAAAATAGAACTAAATAGTAACAACTTCAAATGTAATTCCAGTTCACAGACCCAGACCCTTAATAATTATAAAACTGTGATTTAATACATTTACTACACATATCAATAAAAAGCTGCTGTGAAATGAAAAGTACATTATTTACTAAGTAATTGATACAGAATTGCTGGCACTGTGAAATAAAGAGGAGATAAGGCACAAGAATGAGTGAGCTTTTGGGGAACCAAATCCAACCAGCACTGGAATCAAGAATAGTGTAGCATACAGGCTGAGTGGGTTAATGCTGTTAAAAAACACAAGTCAATCTAGATAAAACTATAAGGTTGTCTAAGATAGACCTTATGTATTTTGTACCTCTAGGCATCAGCATTGATCCTTGTATTTCTACAGTATTCTAGATCATTGTTATATTGGACTATAACCTACTGTACTGGCTAGGATGCATTCTATGAGTAAATGACAAAGCATTTTTGTAAGTCGCTCTGGATAAGAGCATCTGCTGCATGCCATAAATGTAAATGTAAATGTAAATGTAAGTTTGAAGCTGAAACTGAATCCATCACCTGCTGGACTAAAGCCAAGCGTATTGGCATGAGATACTACTCATGAGCTACTACTCATTCTACTCGTATAGAGAGAGATTCAAAATTGTACTAAAATACAGATTTTCCAAAGAAACCGAACATTTCAGACAGATGTCCTTCATTAGCTGTGCAATGAAGTGCTTATGAATTTGTAGGAAGAGGAACCAGTTTATAAAAGTATAAAAGTAGATGTTTAAATCAAAACATTCTTTCCATGGATTCTAAAGTTCCAAGAGTGTAGATGAGTTCTTTTTCTTTGAGTTTCCTCATTTCATTGCTGCCATAGCAATGATATGTCATTGCAGTGTCCATTAGTATTATGCCATGCCATTGGAAACAACAAATCCTTATTTCTGATGGTCTAAAGTTGTTCAACAAAAAGATCAGCAAGCCTTCTCTTGGTTTTTCCAATATAAACCTGATTACATCTCTTACAAGAAATACAGGAGGCAACTCCCACAGTAATGTATGAGGATGAATGGGTGATGACAATTGATGCTTTTGTGCCAGTTAGTTTAGCGGCTGTGTTAATAAATGTACATGTAGCACATCTAGAGCGGTTGCAGGCTACAGTACCACAGTTGTTGTCTGAATGGTCATTTATCTCTCTCTTGTTGAGCATGTCTTTGATGTTGTCTTGTCTGTAGGAGGATCCTTAAAAAGAGATGCAGGCTCTACATCACCCTGGAGGATTCTGAAGAGTTCAAGCATAATATTAGCCACTGTTTTATGAGCAATATTAGTAAGTAATACAGAAGATGCCACAGAATAATTTAAAGAGTTAGTATGTATCATAATAAAAATGGGCAAAAATACAATAAAATGTATTGATGCAAATTACTGATATATCTTCAACAAATTGATCAAAACAAAATACAAAATGAATGGACTTAATATTGTGATGAAAAAATTGAATTTTATTTTAAATTCTGTAGTTTTTTTTTATGTGCTTTTCAGGCACACCTTGGTATAATGATCACATTCGCAATTTAAAACAGAACACTCGAAAAATAGAACGTAAATAGTGCCACACTAAACTTCCTAGTCTTCCAGCTCACATGGAAAGAGAGCCTTCTCAAGTATATAAAGTCACTTATTAGCACTCGAACATGTTATCTCTAGACCCTGATAGAAAATAACAAAATCTTAGTTTTTCATTTAGTACAATTGCACATCTAACTAGAAATAAAACTCACACCAATGTGCAGATTACAACATCACATAGTTGTAATGAATTCATGATTTTTTTTTTCAATGAGAAAATTAAGAACATTCAAGATAACATTTAGAGTACTAACATGGTATTGGGCAGCTACTTAGAGAACAGAACAACCAAGCCAAAAAAGACTCTAGAAGCCTTTACTCCTATCCAAGAACCTGAGCTTACATCTCTGATCTCACACTCAAAACCTTCCACTTGTTTACTAGATTCACTGCCCACACACTCTTAAAGAAATCCTACCTGAAGTAATTGAACCTTTACTAAATTTAGTAAACTCCTCCATGAACATTGGCTACATACTTAAATCATTCAAATTAGCAGTAATCAGACGACTTAACAAAAAAAATCCAACCTCGACCCACGTCAGCTGTCAAACTACTGGCTGATCTCAAACATTCCTTTAATTTCCAAGATCCTAGAAAAAGATGTAGCTTATACCTGAATCTGAACCAGATACATGATATCTTTCAGTCAGGGTTTAGGCCTCCTCATAGTACAGAGACAGCACTAATTAAAATAGCTAATGACCTGTTGTTGGATTCTGACCAGTGCTATGTTTCTTTGCTTATATTGCTTGATCTGAATGCAGCTTTTGACACTATAGATCACAACATTTTACTAGATAAACTCAGAAATGTTGGGATTTTGGGTATAGCCTTTCCTGGTTCAAATTTTATCTAGCTGATTGCTAAGTTTGTTAACATAAATGGAGACCTTTCAGCATACAACGTTAGCTATGATGTCCCACAAGGATCTGTTCTGGGTTCTCTGCTTTTTTCTTTATATATGCTACCTCTAGATCACATTATACATAAACATTATGCTAGTTTCCACTGCTACGCTGATGAACCACTACATCTGCTTAGATGAAAGCAGGCTCTTTTCTAGTACCAAGAATAAGAAAATCTACCACATACTTTGGAATAACCTACTGTAAATGTTCGAGACTCAGACACAGTCTCAATCTTTAAGGCTAGGCTGAAAACATATCTGCACCGTCAGGCATTTTAATAACTACTTCCCATCTTAGGTAAAGGTGTAGATCTATGGGTCCATGGGCATGATGCAGTCACTTCACCTCTATTTTGTCACTCAAGTTTGTTGACTAAAAGCGGCAGAGTGCTGATGTTTCAGGGCTCCCTCATGCCTGTATTTCCTTCTGGCTCTATCCTGTTAGCTGTGTTGCCATAGTTAGATCTGCTCGAGTCCATCGTCGCACAATATAGTTCCCTAATTTACACACCCTCATACCTGGACATGCCCTGGAAATGCCTAAAATCTATTCTCTCTTTCTGCCGAGGTACACCTACCCCTGATGTCATGTTGGCACTGAGCCTCAACCCGTCTCAGCCGCCATGGCTCTTCCAACCACCCCCTGATGCCACCTGCTGTAGGCCACCACACCTCCGCCCCAGTCAACTACTTCTCCTTTGCACGTGATGAAAGTTCTCCTGCGGGATGGGTTTCGGGCATGCACCTTCAAGAGCAGACTAGGACTTTTAGAAAACCTGACTAGACATTGATTGTTTATTTATTTATTTAATTAATTAATTAAAATTTTATTTTTTTTATATCTCACTACTTATTCTGCTCCTTATTGTTTATATTGTTGCTATTATAACGTCCGTTGTTGGCCAGAGGGGGATGGGCCCCCCTTTGAGTCTGGGTTCCTCTCAAGGTTTCTTCCTCATGCGCTAAGGAGTTTTTCTTGGCTTGCTCACTGGAATTTTGGACTCAGGCATCTGCAAAGCTGCTTTGTAACAATGGCTGTTGTGTTAAAAAAAAGAAAGAACCACTATATAAATCTGACTTTAATATATAAAAGCTACAATAGGAACTGGCCAATTTTTGATGCCAGTTCATTATAAAGCATTTAAATTTTAAAACTATTGTTCGTTTGTCTAACATGTTGACAACCCATTTACAGCTTTGCTGTCAATCACATCTTAAGCATTACATACATCGTTATCGTTATTGGTTTCTTCAGACTATATTATTTATATAATCCGGCCTTAATTCAGTCCTGCAGATTCAACATTTTGGGATGCATATGGGATCACAAATCCCAGATTGTCCAGAAAGACAAAAGAAGGCACACACACACACACACACACACACACACACACACACACACATATATATATATATATAGACATATTTAAATTTAGCAAAGTATAAATGTGCTCTCACAAATGCAACAATAAGATTATTTTGTTAGTAACTTTCCACAGGCTCTAAGAAATTGCAGTTATCTCAAGGCACTGTGAACCATATTTTTGTACGTATATAGAATATATATTCCTCTATGCGCCCCTGTTTTCTTTTTCCTCAGTTTGGACAGAGCACTCTCAACCATTTCACTACGAGTTATATTGTGTATGACCTTGTATGTGTCAAATAAACCAAACTTGAAACTTGAAACATTTCTGTGGAAGAGAGAGGAGAAGCCTGCAAGTGCAGCTATCCACCAGTAGATGGCAATACTGCAAAGATTATGCATATTCACATTTTTTCAGTCCCACATATGCTGTATTTGCAAAAATGGTGGCAGATCCCTCACTCAAGAACGCCATCCATGCATCATTTTATCATCAGCAAATTTGAGGTTGGTCATGAGCTAAATAAATACCAGCGTAATATTGAACCTTTGTATACTGTATGAGCAAAGAATTCCATGTTAAAATGTAACAGATACCAGTGACAAAATTTGCACATTTGATATAAAGGATAAATAGGAATATGGGGCAAATTAAAATACTTTTAATGGATTTTAACAGATGTATTTTTATGATCCTTCAGTGAATAGTCATGGTTAATGTTTTTTTTTGTTTGTTTGGTTTTTTTAAAATAACCAAGGCAGCCCACTGAAGCAAACCAGGAAAAGAGTTGGGATTTTCTACTGGACGTATACTGATCTCACTTATACTCTAATCCTGTGCATCTGGTCATATTTTTTTTAAACATAATAACGCTTTCCATTCTCAACCACATCATTGCTCTGCTCCGTGGTGATATATACAGGCTTTGTTGATAACAAAAGTCTTCAAAAGTCATCGTCAGAAGACAACAGAAATCTTTGGAGCCTTTGATCAATATATCGCATTATTTATTTTGTTGCTTTGCCACAAACGGCATGTCATGATGACTTGTGCTCTCCTGAAAGATAAGATGTGATTTTCTCAATAATAGAATCCTGTCTACATCTTATATTTAATAATCCCAATCTGAACCATTTTGCTGATAATTAAAAGCACAGAAAATTTGGAAGTGCCAGAGTATTTTGGAATACCTTTTTATGATGACCTTTTTATTCCTTTCTGTCTGCCTATCTACAGAACTGGGATAGAGCTGTAAGTGACCCTTGACCTTTGCAGTGCCACAGGCTGTAAGAGCAGGGTTGAAGAGACTCTGTTTGAAGCAGTTAGGATGGAGAGGGGAACCTTCAGAGTCAAAATAAGATTCTGAAAGTAAAAAGGTGGGGGGGGGGATATGAAGAGAGTCATTTAGCTTCTCTCTCACTCTCTCTATCTTTTCCATCCACACACCCACAACCACACACACACGCAGGCTGCATTGTGAGACTATACAGAGTTATTCCATGTAAAATGGTTAGTGTTGGAACAGCTCAAGATGAACTGAACTGAAAATCATTCTGGAGGTCTTTGAAGGTCTTTAAAACCACATGGAAATCATAGTGTTGATTTCCCTACTTAGTGTGTGTGGTCTGTCACTATTAATGAAACACACGATACATGACATTTTTAGACTAATGTCCTTGAACCCATACATTTCATGCTGTTTCCAATCATGTGCTTATGTAAAATAAAATACATTCTGCCTTATAATAAAGCTTTTATTCTAGTTTTTACTAACAGAAAAATGACAGGTGTTTGCACAAACATTGCTCAACACCTGTCTGTGTGAAACAGTTTCCAAATACTTTCTTAAATGCCCAGCAGAGCTTTTTATCCTGCAAAGTAGAGAATATATTTTGAGAAAAGACGAGTCCTCAGAAATCAGGCATTTACGAATGAAACATCATTACCAGGGGCTAGCAGAGAGCTTCTGGCACTGGGTCCTGCCTTACACACATCTTCCAAAAGGAATGGAAGTTCCAGAGGGCTGATCTCCATGTGTTTATTCCCTCCACTCCACATAACCTTCCATGACACACCCTTCCATACTTCTTTGGAAAGAAGGACATGCTCTTTCAGAACAAGTGTGATTAGAGCCTTTCTTTCTAAATATTTTTGTGATTTTCACGGAGGATCTTGTGATATTGGAATCTTGTGAAATTGCGTGTACAAATTACCTGAAATAAACTCCCCTCTCAAACAGATGTTTTCTTGAAAGTACTATAGACTGCAGGAAACAAATCTCAGCTAGGCAAGTTTAAAACAAGAGTGTAGTTTTTAAAAAACACCCTGATTACATGACATAAGCTTTACTGTAAATGCACATTTATTGCTTAAGCTGAATTCTTCTTGATGCTTGAAGAAGTCAAAGAATATGTTTCATGCCAGTATGTAAGGATTTATCATCATGTAAACAAAATGGTAACAGCTTGAAAATGTTTCTTTCAATTAAGGCAGCATGATTTCAGCTCTTAATCTCTTTTATTAAATGCAGAAATGCAAACGTCCTGCGTTTTGTTTTCCATTTTCACTCACCATTCAGATTTTCCTACTGAAAAATACAAAAGGAACAGAGAACACCAGGCTCATATTTTCATCCCTATTGAATACTGGACGTGGCATCATGGATAGATGTTGCAAAACAGCTCTGATAACCCCAAAGCATCTCTTCAAGCAAAGGCACTGCTGTTAGAGTGCAGTAGTGCCCCCTGTTTCATGAACCAGCCAAGTCATGGACCAGCAAGGTAGCAGTGGATGCTGTGATGCCATTAGCAGCCATTAGCTTGTGCTGTGTTTCACAGTGTGCTTCACAGCATGATATTCTCCCAGGTCAGATGTACTATCAGACAACAGCAGCAACGGGAAGCACCAGTGAAATCGGAGCAAACAGACAAAAGGGACGTAAATAAAAACGGTATGGATTAATTCATCATCTCATCACCTGGCTAGGGGGAGCTTTATTATTTAGAAATCTGGCCATGGAAAGGTTGCAGCTGGGATCCTGATTGGACTCAAGATGCACCTCTTGTTTCACAGCAACAATGTTAAGGGGAAAAAACAAACGACAAAACAGGACAGAATGTGCAGAAAGAAAGAAAAGAGTGGTTTTTAAGCCATCTTAAAAACAAAAACTAGCCATTCCTTTTTGCCATTTGTCTTTTATTTAAAGCATGTGGGTGAACTGAGGGGGGATCAAATCCAGCACTCGCTTTGTTTTACATCATACAAACGTCTGCTTTCATTTCAACCCAGAGACGGGGATGGGGCGACTGCTATCAGTGGTGTCTCCATCTGACCCAGCACAGTGGCCCCCAACCATGGGCAGTCAGGGAGTCTGTCCACAGCGACAGTTCTGATTCCATTTTACATAGTGCTCACATACAGACTTACATTTTTATATATTGCACTCTGATTCATCTTTGACTAATTAAATCTCTGCACCATCAGAGTCTTTCATACAAATCGTCTTTTGAAGAGGTCTGGCAAGCAACCATGACTTGGAGGAATTCTTCAAGAGAAGGTTCTAGAAGAAGGTTCTGTGTTTCTGTTTTCTCACAATCCTCACCGAGTCAAAGCTGTATGTCTATATGTATATCCAAGTTCTTTATTTGCGTGCGTCTGCGTGTGTGTGTGTGTGTGTGTGTGTGTGTGTGTGTGTGTGTGATGATTTTGCTCACACCATGGCAGTATGACACCACGCCCCAACTTGGGCAGTGTTCTTCAGTAAAGATTACATCATGACGTTCCGACTTCCACTTGTTCCCTTGAGCATCCTGAATGCGGGGCACACATAGCCATGCTCCGGTTCACTGCCACAGAGTTCTTGTAGTACAGCCAATCAGCTCAAGCGATCTCAGGCTTCAGACAGTGCAGGGACCCTGCAGAGAGAACAAGAGAAATGAATGAGTGAGAGAAAGAGAAAAGAAAGTGAGAGAGAAAATTAGAGTATAAGGTGAGAGAGCAACTATCATTAATGATGGTTCACTTTGGATTGGGACATTAGTGCTACTGAGTGCATTTGTAAACAAATTAGGCTAAAAAAAACCAGAGACGTATCAATCCTTAATCTATAAACTCACAAAAGCTCGTCTTAATCTTTAAACTCACAAATGGTTGAAAGATTGAGTTATTCAATTAAATGTATTTGTTTAAATTTTTCGTTATGATTTAAATTTGTGAATAACATGAAGACCTTGAGTGACTAAATAGGAAAGGCACTCAGCCACTTCACTGGATTTGTGCACAAAAAGGCTTTAAAACTGAGCAACACAAATAAATACATGTGAGAATATTCTAAACATGGCCTGCAAGCAATATTTTTCCACACCAATAAACTTCATCTCCATTTTAGCCAACTTTTACTCAGCAGTCCATGGAAAACTACTGCCTGTAACCCCATATATACAAGAGCACATGAAATATCACGTTTAGAGCTTATGCTTATTTTTTACTTTGCTTTGGCTGTACAAATACGTGCCAAATATGCAGTTAACTTAACCTAGAGTAATTGAAATGAGGAGGAATGCATTTTCCAGGAGCCTCAGCAAAGGGACAGTTTAAAGATGTGGACACGTTGTGTAGACCCAGAGGAGCCCGGTGTCTTCAGCAGTCTGGAGCTGAGAGTTTACCACAGGGCAGCGAGGCTATGACTGTGTTGTGCTGCAGGCATGAGCACAGAGTGCCACCTTAATCAGCAGACAGTGTTTCTGACAGTCAGTGAAGCCCCACCACGACCTATGATTTTGACGAAAGTTACAAGATATTTGACAGTCTGTGACCATGTGATAACTGATAATAAGCAGTGATCCTGCTTACAGTTTTGATATGCTTCTTCACTGGAGATATGAAGCATCAGTAAAAAGTCTGATCACACTCTGGTTTATTAAAAAGATCAAACTTTCTGGAACACACTCATGCCTCTGTGACATTTCAGGTGGTGACAGCAGCTCAAACCTCAGAGAAGAAGAGTCACGGGTGTCAGGGCCTTGGGCCCCAAAGCAGCCCTAACCCTGTGTAATACTATTGCCAGTACTGTACTGACCTATAGCAGCTTGAACCTCAATATACAACTGATCCCATGCAGCCTGAACCCCAATACAGTACTGGCCACGTGCAGCCTGAACCCCAGAGCAGAGCAGTTGGCTTGGGTCCCTTGCAGGTGAGTGTGTGCTGGGAGCAGAGTGAGCAGTGACATGGTTGCCTACACACCTGTTTCTAATCCTGACATTGCCAGAGGATATTATTCAACCATGAAACACACACACATGAAACGCACACATATATAAACACATTCACATACACATACACACATACATGCACATTCATAGCCATAAAAATACATTCACACACAAAGACATGTATGCACATAGATGAAAACACACACAGGCATATGCATTCACAAAGCCCCATATTTTGCCTTATACACATACACACACAATATCACCCACATTTGACTAAAAACCAAGCAGCAACTTAATAGAGCAGGAAGATCACTGACATACAGCAATTAACTCAGTGTGTGTACTGTATGTATCATCTTTTCTCCATTCCTAATGTCATGCTGCAGCTGATTGGCTGCGAGGTGAGGTGAAGGGCATAACGCAAGTCTGATTGGACAGCTTGTGTGATGTCAGAGAGTGCAGAGAGAGTTTGTTATGAAGGACAAGAATGATGGGTCACCCCCTGCTGACCAAAATTAGAAACTTCAGAAGCCTCAATTACAATCAAACATATGACATCTCTTTGAAGGCTAAATGCATGTCTGTAAAACATTAATGCAAACGCAAATGTCTGCCATTCCGATGAAATAAAAATCCTGTGTGTGTGTGTGTGTGTGTGTGTGTGTGTGTGTGTGTGTCTGTTTTAAAACATATATGCGCCTACATTAAACAGCAAAAACAAAGGACAAAGGAAGTATAAATTTGAAAAACAGACATTTCTACACATCTGACACGTATGTATTGTAAAAAATAAAACAAGAAACAACATTGAACAAAACACTATACTAAGAGTGAAAATGTAGCTGTTGTAAAACAAGAAAAAAAACAGGTTTCAGGTATGAGGACACAGAAGACAGTCAAACCCTTTTTTTGGAATACTTGGACTGTAAGTTGTTAAGCGTGGCTATTGACCTTACTCTGCGCATAGGGATTGTACTGGTAGGTGGCGCTGTGCTCTGGCCGGTAGGGGGCTGGGGTGTAGGAGGCAGAGGGGCAGTAGGGCTGTGAGCCAGGCCCCAGAGGGCCAACACTGGGCACGTGTTCCACACGCGGAGAGCAGCCCGTGGCAGGACCCGTATCCAGGGCTCCGGAGAGCGGGGAGAGGGTGTACTCACCCTGGGCCTGGTGGGGAACGCCTCCAGGAGCCAACAACCCCATGACCTATGGAGAGAGAGAGAGAGAGAGAGAGAGAGAGAGAGAGAGAGAGAGAGAGAGAGAGAGAGAGAGAGAAGGTAGAGGGAGAGAAATTGTGTTGTTTTATCTAGTCAAAATTACTATGAAAAAATATTTGTCTGGGATGTCTGATTTTGCATAAATAAAAGTAATCCAAACAGACCAATAATAGATAAGGACACTGCAGACCGATAATGTCAGATAATATCACCTTTCATACTCTCTTTTCCTGTCTTTGGTCTCACACATGCACACATACATGGACAGAGAAACACACAAGCACACATATGGTTGTATCTAGTGGGATCTATGTGACCTGCAATTGATTAAAGGAGAGATAATTAAATTTAGAGATCATTTTATCTGATTCTTGGGAAAGAATCTGGCCCCGGGACCTGTGTGTATGCGTGTTTGGGGGGAGAGAAAGAGAAGGAGACAGACAGACTTCGAAAATGCTGTTTTATGTTATAGTCATGCTGTGTTCAAAAATGGTTCTTATCTCTGAATACAACTTAGTGGCAAAGGAAAAAAGTAATATTCTGTAAACATCAATTAAAATGTAATGTAGCCTGTCTCCCAGTCTAATGAAGTCCTGAAACAAGGCACTTCTGTCTCATAAAATAACTCTTCGGAATAATTAAATACACAAGGCACAACTATCTCACTCTCTCCTTTTCTCTATCAAAATGCAAATTATCAAAGTAAACGTATTGTTATGTTCACATAGGCACTGATAATATGACCTGTTTTAGTCTCCATTTCTTATAAAAGTACATACACACAGAAACACACACACACACACACACACACACACACACACACACACACACACACACACACACACACACACACACACACACACACACACACACACAACACATGCATATGGTCTTGCTTAAACTATTTCCCCACAGATGAATATGGCTGGAGTTGCATTTCTTGTGTCTCAGAAGCATTTTCTCAAAAAATTATCAGAGTTTGGAGTTGCCTGGTTTAAAGAGGAAACCTAAACCAACTGAAACCAGCAACTAAAACAGAGAATTTCATGGAGCTCATGCATAACAGCCTGATGGATCTACTCTCTCTCTCTCTCTCTCTCTCTCTCTCTCTCTCTCTCTCTCACACACACACACACACACACACCAACTCTCTTCCTTTCCCTCTGTTCTTTTCCCTCTCTCTTACCACCATCTCTCTCTGTAACCTCCTTCTCGCTTTCTCTCCATCCTCTACTCACACACGCCAGTGAGAGACAGCACACAATCCTGCCATATTAGGAAAGGTTTTTTCCCCATCCTGCAGTAGTGTGTGGGGATGGGAGTGTGGGTATGTGATTTCAAAGAACTAATTATAAAAGAAATAATGAAATAGAAAGAAAAGAATAATGTTGAAGTTATTGATTTAAGCTCTTGAGCTATCTATATGAGCCCAAAGAACAATACAGACATGCCTGAGCCATGTACACTTACACAAACACCCACACAGTAACTTAGGCTGACTTGTCAGGGGATGTAACACCTGCACTCCACTATTAGTATGCTCGTTTAAAAATGGAAAACAGATGGATGTCAACCACCGCATCTTTCAGGGCAGGAAAGTGGTTAGTGTGCATTAAAGATGTGCTAATGTGCTAATACTGACACATAACTCACTATACCACTCACTAGAGCAAAAACTAGAGCATATTCTAGAATGATTACTGGAGCAGTCACTGACATGTTTTCTAGATTACACAGAAATTCCCTCACGAGACTACAAAAAGAGTTGTTAACAAGAGCAAAGACTAGAGTATACACTAAAGCACGCACTAAAAAGTACTCACTAGAATGTTCACTACAGCATTAACTAGAGCACTAATTAGAACACATTAAAGCACTCACTAGAATGTTCACTACAGCATTAACTAGAGCACTAATTAGAACACATTAAAGCACTCACTAGAATGTTCACTACAGCATTAACTAGAGCACTAATTAGAACACATTAAAGCACTCACTAGAATGTTCACTACAGTGTTCACTAAAGCACTCATTAAAACACACATTAAAGCACTCATTAGAAAGTTAACTACAGCAATTCACTAGAGCAGTCATTACAGCACACAATAAGCACTCACTAGAATTTTCACTACAGCATTCAACAGAGCACACCCTGAACAGTTCATTAGAGCAGACACCTGCTTTTCTTCCAAAAAAACACTGGGGCTGTTTCACTATTTACAACATTTATACTAGACTTTAGAATTTCATATAGGTGCAGTTCATAAATAAATAAAATAAAAAATAGCCTAGTGTTTCTTTGCTTTCTTAATTGTGTGTGTGTGTGTGTGTGTGTGTGTGTGTGTGTGTGTGTGTGTGTGTGTGTGTGTGTGTGTGAGATTGTGACTGTGTGCGCTACCTGTGAGGATAGTCTGTTATTGATAGTTGAAGTGTGGTGGCCATTGTGAGTGGCAAAGCCTTCTGAATACGGAGTGTAACCATGACGACTTGACAGACAGTATGGGGCTCCACCCTCTTGATCTACCCCTCCAATTGTGTGGTGGGCTGAAGATGGGGGCAATGATTGTGGGAGGGGCTGGGGCCTGTAGACTGTGCTGGAATCTTCGAACAAAGTACAGATATAATTATTGTCACTCTGCATACTTTTATATAAACTCTTTTCTTCAATACATATACTACAGTGTACTGCAGTGGTCATCTCTGACCCTCGAAACCAAACCTGATCCTGGATGTTGTAATCACTGGTAGATAATTGAACAGTTGATTACATTTTTAAGTAGCTTTTTCATTACATCTGCCTCCAAGGCAAAGGGCAGGTAGAATTTTTATATGGTCCAGACTTCCAGGACTTTGAACACCTCTGCATTAACTGCTCAGTTAGCTACTAGTGATCACACAATTGCAGTGTAAACTGCATAAATTAATATCTTTAGGCATTTAAAAACATCCAGTAAAATTCCATTGTTGTAATCTGGGCGTTACCCTGAGGAAGGCTCGTGGGCGCGTACTGGCTTTCTGAAAGCTGATAGGGTGACAGGCTGGACATGGCTGAGGGTGTGAATCCTCCAGGGATCAGGTGATTAAACATCATGAGCTGATTGGCTCCTGCCTGTTTCCTCCATCGGGCTCGTCTGTTGCTAAACCAGACCTAACAAGTATACAAAGAGACTGATATTATCAATCTGATTCTTTCCTAATTTTGTTTTAGCCACTAATACACTTATGAAAGTTAACAAACGGTAAGTTTCGAAATGAGGCTCACACATACATGTGCTCTATAATACTTTTAGTATTTGCAACAAAAAAGTGGGCTATAAGTGGAATTGTTGTTTAACTGTGTGCATGTATGTGTACATTCAACTATACTTATTCATTGGTGATTGATTGTCTGTGCTAAGAACATTTTGCTCCAAATGTTCAGATATTTTTTGTGTGCGTGCGTGCGTGTGTGTGTGTGTGTGTGTGTGTGTGTGTGTGTGTGTGTGTGTGTGTGTGTGTGT
Source organism: Electrophorus electricus (assembly GCF_041902795.1). Taxonomy (NCBI): domain Eukaryota; kingdom Metazoa; phylum Chordata; class Actinopteri; order Gymnotiformes; family Gymnotidae; genus Electrophorus; species Electrophorus electricus. Next base: position 8,164,492 of record NC_137513.1, read on the forward strand.
GTACCTGCACCCTTGCCTCAGTGAGCTTGGCTCTCTGGGCTAGCTCCTCACGAGTGTAGATGTCAGGGTAGTGAGTCCTCTCGAACACCCTCTCCAACTCTTCCAGCTGCTGGCTGGTGAAAGTGGTCCGACTACGACGCTGTTTACGCTTCAGTGGTAAGTCTGGCTCCGACTCTACATCCGAGCCCTCGTCAGACATGCTGCCTATAGTACACATACATGTACACACACACAAACACACAGACACACATCACACTATTGCTCACAGTTAATAAAGGTTCGTGCATGTGAGCTTGATTTTGATTTGAAAACAGGTACTGAAACACTGAAGAATAGGCCCTTTAATAATACAGAGATAGATAACTGATGTAAGAGCTCATACATGCACACACAAATGGGGACTTAATGACTGAGTGAATTTGGTAACAAACCTGACTTGACAGTTTTCAGCATGGTTTCTTTGTATTTCTGCTACTGTGAGGTGTTGGGGGGTTGGTCTTCTTTGTTAGACCAATCCCCCAACATCCCCAAATCCATGGTGGGTGGGTGTGTGTGTGTGTGTGTGTGTGTGTGTGTGTGTGTGTGTGTGTGTGTGTATGCGTGAATGCAAGGGGCACGTGCGTGCATGCAATAAATTCCCCACTGGGAAAGTAGAGGCTGTGTGTCACACTGTATTTATTCCCTCAAGAGATGGGAAACAACAGAGCAACAGTTTAGGCCCCCACCACCATCTGAGAAACCAATCCTCTAAATAAAACACAATCTCTGTTACTCTGACTCATACACACTCACTCATTCACTCTCTCTCTCTCTCTCTCTCTCTCTCTCTCTCTCTCTCTCACACACACACACATACACACACACACACACACACACACACACACACACACACACACACTTGGAGTTTATGAGTATTCCTTTGAATTGCTGTAGGTAAAGATGCCTAGGAAACATGCCCTAGCACCTGCAGTACTGTAGCACTGTTCCAGGCACACCATATTCAAAGAAAACCTTTTTTGTACCTAACCTGCCTGATTGTGCTTTTCAACTGCTTTTCAGTATAATGACCAGTTTGGCCCACCATTACTGTAACGAATAAAACATTGTGATACACAAGAAAAACTAGGAAAGCGTATGACAGGTTTAAACTAAAATTAGTTTTTTCTCTCTTCTTATGCAGTGAGTCCTCCCTCTCTCTCTCTGTCTCTCTCTCTGTCTCTCTCTCCCTCTCCCTCTCTTTGTTGAGCTGATTTGCATGCTCCATCTGTGGAATTGGTCATGGTGGTGGGGGGTTCCAGAGTGGGCCATCACCTGCCCGGTGGGGGGGGACTGGAGGCAGACATAGACGGGTAAAGAGCCATGGAGAATGATGGGCTGGTAAACTTCCACTAATCTCCCCAACCCAACTGATCTTTTCAACCCTGAGGCGACTACAGATGCACCGAATATTACAGTGTGTGTGTATGGATGCATTCATACCTGAAAATACAGCCAAAATGTCCTTATTTAGACAGAGGCACAAACAAACAGCAGAGATTTTAACCTTCACACACACACACACAAACACACACACACACACACACACACACACACACACACAGTCATATTCAGCTCTGGTCAGCTGTAAGCTTAGCCAACCCAGTGAATGTACAGTAGTGAAGTGAAGCCTGTCTATCTCACGTTTCCTTTAGCTGCAGTGTGCCGATCTCTGCTTTATAAACACACAAACCTCAAAGCAACAGTGAAAGCCAGTGAGACTTAAGTCTCCCACTGAGGAGGAGCATATGCAGTCTAACCTGCGGACATTTCAGTTCTGTATGTGTGTATGTGTGGCACTCAGCTATGTAAACGGTGTGGTCACTAAAAGCATCCACATCCCACTTTTTCTTCTTCTCTCAAATTCAATTTCTTAGGCAAACACAATTTTGCTTTCCAAACCCAACAGTCTCATATACAAACCATATCTGCGATCATAACCCTAAAACTATGGAGTCCTCACATATACAATGCAGTCTCTGAGAAATTAAACGGTGGCAGAGTTTTTGTTCCTTTGGTTCTGTGCTGTAAGCACACTGGATTTGAAATGAGACAATGACTCTAAATTTAATGTGCAGGGAGCCCACTTCAGTTTCAGACTGTGTGCATTTTGCTTTTGCTTGTTAGGATTACAGCCTTTTCTTAATACATATTCCACTCATTTTAAGTGAATGAAAGTAACTGGGCTACTGGCCAGTGGCCTGCTTCTTTAGTTAATGCTGTGTCAGCACAATGGTTCATAACCTAAACATTATACATTAGACGTGTCAAAATCAACTACTTTTAGGCTTCTGGGATAATGAGAGAAGAGATAATGACTACATGTAGTACAATGGACAGAGGAGTGTGTGGGCCAAAAGAGAGTCTTAGACATGTGTTCAGTGCTTCACTTTACAGTAGGATGATGGCCCGAAACACTCTAATAAAACAAGTCAGGGCCAAAATGTGCAGTGTTCTGAGCAGGTCTTTCACCCACTGAGCATGTGTTTCACTTGCTGAGAGCAAAGCAGAAGGCCAGAAGACCCAAAACAAGCAGAAACATAATGATATTACATTACAGATCATCCCCAGTGAAGATAGTGAACATCTGCGGATGCCAGTGGATTGCAGGAGTTACAGGTAGTCATTGCAGCTAAGTATTAAACATATATATTTTTAAATGCCTTAATTTGTCATATTATTGATGGTCCCCTGAAACAGGGGGACTGTGTATAAAACCAGCAAAGATTATTATGTTTAATCTGTTAAAGACAGAAATTACTTCCTAATTTCTCAAGTACAGCCGATAAGATCAAACATACACACAAAACAACTGTCTCACTGTTCGGTTACCCCCAGACTACCCTGACAGCAAGCAGCACAAAGTGACTCTGTCCCCAACTACCATACTGACTAGACACACAGACTGCAATCAAACCAGCAAATCCAGCAATATGCTGAAAAATGGACCGATATACAAATACACACAGACATGGGTGCAGACAGACAGGCAGACAGACAGCCAGACAGACAGGCAGACAGACAGGCAAACAGGTGGATGTAGCAAAGTGTGCATCCAAGTGTGCAAGCCAACCTGGAAGTGAGAGACATGAGGAGGCAGAGAGGGAGTGAGAGATGGAGAGGCTGCTTGTGCTCATACGTCTTCTCTGGCAAACAGGCTTAAAACCCAGCAGGAAAAGTCAAGCCCAGACCATATGTGTGTTTTTATCAGCATAGGAGTGTTTGAGTAGGAGAGTGGGGGCCGTTTTGCTATCCCAGGGGCCAGTTCTGTTACCCCAGGGGACAGGTAATGAAGAGGGTTAATAGACGCTCTGACATGTGCCCTTTTAAATACACACACACGCGTTTGCACAGACACACGCATGCACACACACACGCACGCACACACACACGCACGCACACACACACGCACGCACACACACACACACACACACACACACACACACACACACACACACACACAGACACGCACACAGACACGCACACACACACACACACACAGACATGCACACTCACACACACACACACACACACACACACACACACACACAAAAGCCTGAAAAAACCCCTTTTTTTTGGAAGGGCGGGAGACTATTCGTGGTCTTTTTCAGCTTGCGGGTGGCTGAGTGACTCCCCAAGTGTATTAAACAGTGCATAGGACTCCAGCAGATGCCTGCAGCAGAAAGCATGAGTGACAGTTAATAGTCCATCTGCCCCTCAGGCTTTTAGCTGGGGGCTGGCTGGGGGTGGAGAGGGTTGGGGGGGCACTTGACTTCCTAAAGAGCAGTCCTGACCCCTACAGCTGTCCCAAAAACACTGAGCCAGCGCTACGCCCGACTCACTCTCAATACTGCCTCCTCCTTCTGTGGGTTTTTCCCCCTCATGGTTGACATTTCCTTATTTTTGAGGAATGGCATAACAGTTTAGGGTAGCACGTGAAGAAGGAAAAAGCATAATGGATGGATTAATGAATGTTGTCTCAACCACTCATGGTCCAGTGAAAAAAAGACTTGCTGCACTTTTCAGGGAGTTTAGCATTCCTTTACTGAGGGTTAAGAGCTAGTAATCTCACCCTCACCCTGGTGCACACATATGCTATAAAATAGAACATTAAGTTTATCTTTATAAAGTCATTCATAATTTAATAAATAAATAACTATATATATATATATATATATATATATATATATATATATATATATATATCTGTCTGTGACACATAATAATAGTAGTTAATGATAATATAATAATAGTTATTAATAACCATGAGCTTCTCTCAGTCTATAATCTCTGAAGCCATGACAGCGTGCTCATCATCAGAGACGTCACAGGCATGGGACACAAGGGGTACCCCTGCCCACACACACACACACACACCCACACCCACACCCACACCCACACCCACACCCCCACACCCACACACACCCACACCCACACCCACACACACCCACACACACTCACACACACACACGTACAAACACATACTTCTCTCCCAAACAGTGTTTTGTCAAGCAACACATTTGGAAAGTGTTGTGGAAATTTGTAAATGTTCTTGTATGAAACTATAAATGAGAAAGATTTAGTAAAAATGTCAGTGAGGAACATAAGATAGTTTATGTAAATTTAAATGTATATGTAATGTAATGTAAATGTAAATGTAAATTTATGTAGTTAGACCCTAATTGTAAAAGGTACTGGGTCAGTCATCCATGTGGAGTGAATTATAAATGTGCTGTGCTGTAACATAATGTAAAAGTAACCTAACATAAAACTAACATAATAGTGCACTGACATTATAGCTTCTCGTTTGTAAACATTAGGACAAAGTTTCTGCTGTAGGTTTGTGTTCTGCATCCAGAGACACAGGTTGCTACAGACATAAGTTCAATAGCTTGTTAGTTAATGTGTGTAGGATCTGACTTGCTAACCAGGTTAATGGTTAGTGTTACTATTGAACCAAGGACTTGAGCGTGAACTGAGTGCCTACTGTTTTTGTGTGTATGTTTTTAGAATTCTGGCTTGTGCAACAGCCACATTCAAAAATCAAATCTTGATGCAGGAATCCTCAGTACTTTTCAGCTCAACTCAAGATTGCAGTTTCTCTCTAAGATTATGGAAAAGGACACTCCTGCACAACTGTGCCCTCAATTGATTACAAATCATATCCTTGAAAGATTTCAGTCTGGTTTTAAAGCCCTCCTCAGCAAAGTCTGCCTTATGAAAACTGTGCTCTCCTCACCCCATTAGTCCTCAGTAGTGCCTTTAATCACAACAGTCCTACTGAATGTCTTGAGCACATCATTGGACTGTCCGGAACAGTTCTAGACTGGGTTAAATTTTATGTGTAGAAGAACCTTTTCAGATAATGTTGGTAATTGTTTTTCCTTTGTGGCCACTACTGGCTACTACTGAGTCTGCCACCATTTAAGATTAGGACCTATCCTTTTGTTATTGTATATGCTTTCCTTGGGTAACATCGTTCGGAAGTATAAAATATAATTTTATTGTTATGCCAATAACAGGCAACTCTTATTTGCCTCTAAAGGACCAATAAACCTCCTCTCTAAAATGTCTGGAGGATATTAAAAGGTGGATGATCAACAATCTTTTGCAACCAAATGAAGATGAAACAGCTATCATTGTTTTTGACTCTCCCAATCACACAAAAGACCCAGGAGCACTCTCACTATATGCAAAGCCATGTGTGAAAAATCTCAATTACATTTCTAATCCTGACCTCTAATTTGACCTGCAAATCATGTCTGTAGTCGGGCTCGCTTTTATCAACTTAAAACAATTTCAAAAATCAAACCAATACTTTTCAAAATAGCAAAAGTAAATTGGGCATTTGTTTTAGATGAACTTGATTATAGTCATTTTCCGTATACAGGACTAAATAAGTCATTAGCTCTCCTTTAGACACTTCATAATGTAGCTGCTGGACTAAGCGCTCACACAAGCCCAGTTCTAGCGTCTCTTCACTGGCTCCCTGTTTATTACAAGATCCAGTTTAAGTTTAAGATCCTTTCATTTGTTTATAAAGCTCTCTGTGGGCTAGCTCCAGCCTACAGTGAACACTTGCTTAACCCTTGGAGTCCTTCTAGGTCTCTGACGTTTTCAGTTCAGTTCCTTTTGGCTACTTCTCCATCTCAGTTGAGAGGTGAATGAACTTCAGTGGTTGTAGCACTGAGACACTGAAACCAACTACCTCTAAATGTTACGAATGGCTCATCTGTTACCATTTTTTAAATTGAAACATAAAACACACAGTTCAACACTAGCATTTTTTAAATTTGTTTTTTACTGATATAATTTATATTAATTAATGTTATATTTATTTATTTATTTTATTACTATTGAAAGTAGATCCTCTCTGTGTTGGCAGACTACTGCTGTACACTGAAGAGGTCAAGTATAGTCCTGAGGTCAAGTATAGGCAAAAATCCTTATTGTACATTTTAGATATGGTTTTTTTTAAATGCTATAAAAGCCTTATTTATGAATAGGTAATATATAATTCATGTAAAATGCAATTGCCCTATCACTTAAAACCCATATGTGATAGAAAAGATCTAAAAAAATGAATTCAGCATAAAACATACTACAAGGTCCACCTATTTTATCTTGGGAAACAATTTTATTGATTTTTTTTTTTTTTTCAAATTTTGTTGTCCAGAGTCAGCTAATTGATATTTATTGATTATCTAGTTCTAACATTTTATCTTGTTTACAGCATGGCATTAAGTCAACTGCTGTTGTTTAAAATTATCTTTATAAATTAATTTTACTTACTATATTTTAATTAAATGTATAAGTTCTATATGTTACCTAAAAACTATAGAACCGGATTACTTGTCACACCTAATTTACAGGTACGGGGATATTGGTGGAAAAAACAGGAAGCTGTAATTATGGTGGTTGTATAGTGGCTTTCTGTCCACTTTTCAAATGGATGCAAAATCCCTGATCACTATTAATTCTACCATCATCATCATCATCATCATCATCATCATCATCACATCATTATTACTTCACTCCAGAGATTTCCCAACTATTCTTCATACCCTTCCTTTCAATAAAACCCTTTCTGTTACTGTCCCCCCTCATCCACCCCCCGTATCTGAAGTGCCTGCAGGCTTGGACCCGAGCTATTACATTCCACTGTCTATTGGCTAGGGCAGCTATCATTTCGGGGGTTCCCCATTTACTATTTGTACTCATCTCTCTTTGTTTCTCTCTCATGCACTCCCTCACAGTTGAGGCCTGAAATGAATCAATACAAGAAAATATACACAGAAAGGGCCACCTCAGCACACACTGTCATCTGGTCTCTGGTTGTTTGGTTCTAACATTTTAAAATCACATCACACTAGTTCTCTCTCGTGCTCGCTCGCTCTCGCTCTCTCGCTCTCTCTCTCTCTCTCTCTCTCTCTCTCTCTCTCTCTCTTTAGAGTGTGTGTGTGTGCATTTTCTGAGATTGGATTATGAGCTGTTGACTGCACACTCCATGGTACAACATCAACCATTCAGCACTACCACTCTGGTCCTAATACAATTAAAAGATTTCAACCTAAAGTCTGGGTTTAACTGCATTGTATGGGCAAGATGTCGAAGCTAAAATATTTCCCAATTATTAGTTATATCTGGATATTTATTACGCAAAGGTTATATATAAAGTTATACTTAACTACGGTCACAAATCCGTCGTATTAACGAACAAGTGGTTTGTTTTGGAAAGCACACTTTCAAGGAAAATGTGACATTTTACGAGCTTCTACGTAGTTGATGCGATTTATAGAGAGTGTGTGGAAGACTGAGGTTAAATATAAGACTACAGCCGATCCAGACGTGCATCGTAAATACTGAACTCAACTTGCCTGTCTGAAAAGCCTCTCGGAGTGGAACCAGCGGACAACGTGCCACAGCAGAATTATTAAACGAATATGTCCCTCGGGGTAAAATAGAAACGGGAGTGAAAGAGAAGAGTGGGGGCATGTTCGACTCGTAGATGAAAGTAAACTGAAATAAAGACCTCGATCTAATTTGCCCGAGGATATTTCTTTCTTGGTCTTGGGGCACGAGAAGGGCAATGCGTGACGGACGGGTATTGTAGCTGCGCGTATGACGAAGGGCGTGCCCCCATTGTGACCGGCGCTCGAGGCCAGGCACGTCTCGCTGAGGAGAACAGTGGTCGCCATTGACTCAAACGGTCTTTAATAAACTCCCAACGTTGCTGTATGTGACACTGCGCGAAAATCAGAACCATTTAGATAATTTCGGCGGCACTAACAGAGCATTAAGGAGACCCGAATCACATTCACGAAGATTAGTCACGCAAGGACAAGATGTTATCTCATTAGTTTATCATTACAAAGGCTGATAACATGAAGGGGCCTATTTGTAACAAATGTGTTTATTATATTATTTTAATGAGATCGCAGCATATAGCCTAACGACCGGTCGAATAAAAATAGGAGAATTTATTTGCAGTATACAGCCTCTCGGTCTATCTCCTGTAACTTTCAACATAACTCTTAATTATCACATTATCGCTTTGTTTCTGTCCCCTCAAAATAGTCTAATGTAAGAATCTAAATGAACACTTATGAATGGTAATTCATAATATAAAAATTTGTATTGCAATAAGTCTAAATGTACCAAGATCCCAAAAGCAATTGTTTGTGAAACGCGGCCATTTCAAGTCTAAACTTCCTTTAAAATTTTTTTGAATAATTCATCTGTCTGGGTATACGTCTTTCCAATGGATTTTTCTCTTCCGTAATTCTGACTGATAAAAAAGTCGCAGTTTCTTCTTTGTGTGCGTAGCCCTGCTTAAGAGCTGCGAGCTTTTGTCCGCGTGCTGGCAAGACTCGAGTTTCAATGGACTCGCGCGCTTTTGTCACTCAAGTTCATGCTCAAGAGCCCGATTGAGCGCTCAAGCACTGTTGTGCAAATAGGTTAGCCTAATAATGTATATGCAAGTTTTGGTTTCTTTTTCCCACATGTAGTATTGCGGTAATATGTACCACAACACAGTATTAGGACCGTTCTCTTTATCCTGTTTGAATATAAGATATTGGCTAGCATCCGTAATAATAATAATAATAATAATAATAATAATAATAATAATAATAATAATAATAGTTTTGTTGTTGTTGAAGATGGTGACAATGGTGATGGTGCAGATTATTTTATTAGATCAAATCGAAAATGAACTTTCATTTGTTTAAGATATAGAGTTCCCATTTCTCACAAAATATAGTCACCGGCGAGGAAACGTATAGCATCTGGGTCCTCCATAATGGGAAGCACTGATGTAAAGGAACAGGTTATTAATGGAACGTTGCGCACCTGTTCCAATTCTTTAAAACAATTGTGAAGATTTTCCCATGAGTTCACTTAAAGGGACATATTAATAACAACTATCAAAATAATAATTCACAGCAAAACTGTACTCACATCGATCACCCAGGATTCCCGCAATGCTGTGTCTGGCCCTGCGCGCGTGCTCCTCCTGTTCCCGCTTCTCCGTTTCATCTTCGTCTCCATCTTCGTCATCTCCCCTAACGTCGGGTTTCCCTTGCATCAGTCGACTGATGGTGCTCACTATTCCACAGAAATACATCAGAAATAAATAATTACGTGAGTTGGAGATAAAGTAGCTCTAACCCTTGCTTAGCCATTCCGTTTGATTTTAAATCTTAAAAACATAAAAATCTTTAAATACAACAGCACACCACAAATGAAAATGGAAATGTGAAATTTACTGCACTACAAATAATTAAAATGAATGTGCGTTTCCAATCCAAGCATTTCCAATCATAGTCCAAGCTTTTATGAGTCAATAATAAGCATTTCAAAAGTTTCAAAGAAATAACATGAAATTGCTGAGATTGCACGCAGCCGCACGCGTAGGCCTACCCGAAGGCGCGCTGTTGCGTTCACAGATACCCTCTCTAATCAATGCATCCCGTATTTCCCAGCTGAACATTCCAGGATTGTTCCGCTTCAGTTCGTCAACGCGCTTTTCCACGTCAGGAGATGCAGTCTGCTCAAAGAAAAGCACAACAATGTTGCTACTGAGATTTAGACCTCTTTAGACCCATCAGTATTTTTCAGTCTGAAGTCAACCTGTTGTTCGGGGACAGGAGTTGAGGAGTCGGAACCACAGCACATCAGTGCAAATCACCAAATGCAACTTTTGATGTCCTAGACTGCGGATGGATCAGCATCCTGATCTAGAGGGCTCACCTTCGGTTTACTCCCGCCAACGGCTCCGGGCCTAATGGATCCGGTCTCTTGGTACCGGCACAAAATTTTGGAGACGCAGCCGTGAGACACCCGTAGCTGGCGTGAGATGACGCAGGGACGGATGCCGTGATGGGCCATTTCCACTATCTTGTGTCGAATGTGGTTGGGCAACGGGCGACCATTGATGAAAACTCCTCCGAGCTGGTTCACGCGGCCCTGACCGAGAGGAGTGGAGACTGCGAGCAAGAGAAGCACATATATGGAGATATAGATTAGAAAAAGGCAAAGCATAATTCAGTCGACAAACCAAGCATTTCAAAACATACTGGTAACTTATGCTAAACATTTAAGAAGTAGCCTTCATTTAAATATTTATAATTCAATAATTTGCTGACCTCTTGTGCTCGTGGCAAAAAAAGACAAATATTTGACGTTTCAGAGTCTTCATCAGGCAGCAACTGGCTTTGCCTTATGAAATATTATTGTTTTCAATAAGAAACGTGGGGCCCACCCAAAATTCGTGGAACAACATATACTTTATTGCAAATTACAGCCACATAAATGACATATTTAGAACATTTTATTTTATAATTCTCACAAATTAATTTAAAATTTTAATGTACACCCAGAAACGCGATGTGTCCATTTCTCTTAAACATGTAATAATTAGCTACGTTTTTGTTCAAAAGTTTTCGATCAAGTTACCTTCCAGGGGAAATCCGCCGCGTGGATAGTTCTGAGGCAGAGCAGGACGCATCATTCTGGGCACGGTCCCTGTCAGACCGCTCGCTTCTCCAGTACACTTTGGTATGCAGAGTTCGTTGGACTGGCGACCACAAAATGTAACGGTAAAAAAAAAATCCAACACGCTTTGAGATTGCGAGTTTTAAGTCTTACTTACTGAGGAGTTATATGGGTGTCTCGCACAGAAATAGTGGTCATGGAGTTGAGGGATAAAATGTGCACGCTTCAGATAGTCCTGTTTGTAAAGATGGATCACTGTATCCTAATCGAAAAACGAAGCTACCGATGTTATCATCGCCTAGGTTTAATACTGATGTTGTTGTAGTTGTTGTTACTTACAAGCGTTACGACTGAGAATGTATTCCCAAACTGGTGGAACATGTATGAGTTTAGCTATATCCCTCTGTCCACTAGTCCCTGCAGTTAGGATACTCTGATTGGACAACAGAGTCTCACAGCTGCACGCTGATTGGTGAAGTATGTAAACTTTCTCTGTTTTCCAGGAACATGCAAAAGTGAGTGAGAGGTGAGACAGTCATGACACAGTAATATCGAACCGCGCTATGTGATGATCGATGTGGTGTTAAAGTGTAGGCAAAAAAATTGATACAATTACTACAAAAAATGTAATCGAACTTGAACACGTTTCATTCAGTAAAATTTAAAGTCAGTGTTACTGAAGTTAATCTAAATTACACAGATGCATAGAAATACATTAATAAATAAATGAAAAGAAACAGAAGCAAGTCTTTGGTAATAATAACGATTAGGATACTTGAAAATTTACTCCTAGGCAGAAAATGTAGGCTATTTTACTGAGATATGTGCTCATAGTGTAATAGATTAACAGTGTAACTTTGCTCGTATTTTGTTGGACATTTGATAATTAATTTGTAAGGATTTTCGCTAGAATAAAACAAATAATTTCTTTATACCCAAATCAGAACTATTAATTATTCTCTCTCTCTCTCTCTCTCTCTCTCTCTCTCTCTCTCTCTCTCTCTCTCTCTCTCTCTCTCTAACACACACACACACACACACACACACACACACACACAAGCGTCTAAGCGTTAGTGCACAGAGACTTCAATGACATGTGGCTCTTTTGTTGATATGAAAAGAAACTTCAAATGTTTTCTTTGTGCCGTATTGCGGGCATAATGGGACACACGCAGGACGGAAAATACGCAGGGGAAACGGGGGTTCTTTCACGTGCAAAAGAGCCCATTATTCTCTCTCCTTGAAGAGTTAAATCAACTCAATAAATAGACCGGTCCCGTAGGATACAGACTCTACAAATGTATACGAGCTGGAGAAGTTAACAAAAGTGTGTGTGTGTGTGTGTGTGTGTGTGTGTGTGTGTGTGTGTGTGTGTGTGTGTGTGTGTGTGTGTGTGTGTGTTTCAGATGACTAATGTCAACTTCTGTCAGTGGCACCTAGATGGCTTGTTGATGAACATTTTAGTTAAATATTTTTCATTTAAACGAACCTTAAATTCAACAGCAAAATTTTTTATTTTTTTTGTCAAGTCTCACCAAAAAAAAAAAAAAGTAATGAAGTACATGAAGTACATTGCTCACTAACATCCTCATGACAGGGAAAGAACAAAACGAGCAAAAAAAACAAACAAACAAAAAAAAAGCAGCTTGGAAGAATTCACTACAGGGTGTTTTTGTTACTCGGCTGACAATAAATTGCCCTGTTACCGGCCTGACAGTAAATGCAGTAACCAAATGCGTAATTTCCTTTCCTATATAATTGTTTTAAATTATTGAAATATGTAATGATGGCAGTATTGGATGACTGGCAACATATAAAGTTAAAGTGAATGTTCAGACTATGACAGTTCTATCAGAGGAGAAAGAGCAAGATCCTAAACACAGAAACATAATAATGACTTCTTTCATATAAATACATTATTTGATTTGTGTTAATTTGAGTAACTAAATTTATCTGCATTACATTTGTCTTGTTATATCTTGCCTGTTGATAGGCATGGGTATAGGCATATAATAATACCTGTTCACACTACTCATATAATGTGTTAGGCTGGGTGGTGTGAACGGTATCCTCCCCAATAATACCTGTTCACACTACTCATATTATGTGTTAGGCTGGGTGGTGTGAACGGTGTCCTCCCCAATAATACCTGTTCACACTACTCATATTATGTGTTAGGCTGGGTGGTGTGAACGGTGTCCTCCCCAATAATACCTGTTCACACTACTCATATTATGTGTTAGGCTGGGTGGTGTGAACGGTATCCTCCCCAATAATACCTGTTCACACTACTCATATTATGTGTTAGGCTGGGTGGTGTGAACGGTGTCCTCCCCAATAATACCTGTTCACACTACTCATATAATGTGTTAGGCTGGATGGTGTGAACGGTGTCCTCCCCAATAATACCTGTTTACACTACTCATATTATGTGTTAGGCTGTGTGGTCTGAACAGTGACCCCCCCCACCCCACCCCCCATCCCAACCGGGATAGTTTAATGATAAAATCCTACGCCACTGGATAAAAATGTCAGTCAAGGATAACTACTGTAGTACAGTACTACAGTGTTAGTAAACATTTACAAATAGTAACAAAATCTGAATAAATGTTTCTCTCACTGTGTCCCTCTCTCTGGGGCACTTTTTTCAGGATGTCTTTATGAATAACAACAAAAGTATATATTTATTCAGTCTTTTAATTCTCTAAGTAAATGTGTTTTTATGTATATAAACAGAACAAACCATTTCCATGTGCAAAGTACAAGTCAGAGATGGTTCACAACAATGTCTGAGTCATAAAGAATAAACAAAACCACACACAATCTAATCTCTGGGTTATAAAGAATAAAAACCAGTCTAACCTCTAAATAGACAATAGGGCAGAATATATATGGGTTATGTTTGAAGACTACTGTCATTCCTGCATGTCTGTGCAATGAGTGTACTGAACACAAAGCTCCCGGTGATGGTGCTAGGGCCAGTGTTTGTTTGTTTGTTTGTGTGTGTGTGTGTGTGTGTGTGTGTGTGTGTGTGTGTGTGTGTGTGTGTGTGTGTGTGTGTGTGTGTGGGTCAGTCATGTAACACTTCAGACATGAGAAGCACAAACTTTAGACCAAACACTTCCAGACATGTAGCTGCACTGAAGGGCAGTAAGACAATGGGGCTCATCAGAGCTGCCATGGAAAATGCCACAGAATATTTTGTGTATGTTCATTTACTACAAATTTAATATAAAATACAAACAAGCATTTAGTGTCTATTTATGTTTTTGTATTGTTTAAATGATTAAATTATTTAACAAAACAATTTCAGTTGTCTTTTCTCTCTTTCTCTTCTGTATCGCTCATCATCGTTTTGTTTTTAGTTGGACATAAAGCCAAGATGTCTGGGGCCTGGTTTAAGTCCTCCAGCAGTTTTAAATGATTCTGGAAGAAGAAAAAGAAAGACAAAGGAAGACTGTTGCCTTGCCCAGACTCCTGATGAAAGAATGGAGAACTGTAGGGGAAAAACAAGAATGGTTGGAGTCTTTTGACTCCTCACAGAAGCTCACATACCCACACATTAAATTGCCTTTAAAGCTATACTACATGATTGTTTTCATCAGCTTCACTGATTATAACTGTTGTCGACTGTGAATATGGTTCCTTTTAGATGTTTCGAGAACTCAGAGAATCTTTGTAGTCCAAAGTACATATAAAGCATACCACTGTTTACAAAAAAAAGTAGAAATGTGCAAACAAAGTGCTCAGAGCTTCAAACCACGTTTCTTCAGGTTCCTGACTGTCAGATCTTGCTCCTAGAGGTGTGTCTCTAGATCTGGGGAGTGGCAACATGCATCCTAAATGTTCCACTGCTTTGAAGATGTAATAGCAGAGTCACTATTTATGTGCTGTAAATGGCAGAGTTCGACTGCAATGACATACAGGTAGAATTAGTAAAGCTGGTCACTAGATCCCTGCAGTACTGAGCTTCCTGCACAGATACAATTCACTCCTGCCTCTGAACAGTATGCTATATTGTCACAGAGACTAAACACACTCATGACTGTCCAAACCAGATCAGCATCCCTTCACAAACACACACACATACACACAATGCATGGAGACCACTCTACACCCACTCAATACATATTTATATGGATGTTTACTGACGCAAACACACACATGCATACAACACACACACACGCGCGTGTGTATGTGCGTGGGCTGCTCAAATCACTACATGTAAACTACTCCTGCATTGCATGAATACGCCACTAGGGGGCAGCGCAAACCTGAAAGAAACTTCTCACCCTATGACCAGTGCAATTACCTGTCTAGTGATCTTAAACCTTGTTTAAACAATTAGCAGAAATTAAAAAAAACATATTGGTGGAGCTTAGTACTCACAAATAAATATAAAGAAAAAGGCACAGAATAGCCATCAAAAACGTTTCTTACCATTTCAGAGAAATGAAATAAAAAAGCTATCCGCCATAACATTTATAGCCCGAAACAACGTTCAGTCTGATTTTCTATCTCATTACGTAAACTGGATCCTCCCCAGTACTTCCAGTTCATTAGTTATCTTATAGATAATGTTCACAGAGAAACACACGTTTGCGAATCTCTGGATTTACGTTTCTGGGGTGTCAAGGACCTCGCTGAGGTTGTATTGTCCGTGCGCTACAACCTCGTTTAGACACACTTCTGCTCATTTTGAACAGAGAAACAGGAAACCTTGTATAATTAGGCTAACCAGGTGAAACGACGGACTAAATTTGAAACAGACTCAATGATTTTAATCCAAAATCATTGTTCGTTTTTTTCTGAATAATTCATCGGTCATACAATTTGAAATTAAAAATTGTATCAAGTGCTTTAGGCTATATTTAGTTCTGTAGCTTATTGGTCGTATGACGTGCTTAATGCACGGTGCCAAACAAATGCCAGACCGAACTAAATGTTCTTGTTTTCCTGTCCAGTATATTAACAACCTCAAAACAACGCATCACAGTGCGCATTTATAACATACACTAAACGGAGGCTACAGGTGGAAGGCGCTATGGCGCGTTGTGCCCACACACATCTGTCACAGATTTCTGGGTATTAAAATAGCAGTTAGAAAGAGCCACACCTTAATTTTTACAGCCTAGATACTTACGTGAGTAACGATTTACAGAAAAGCCCACGAAACCACGAATGCTGCTAGCGTGTCACGCTTATAGCGATTGTCGGTTGTGGCACGGTCACACCGTGTTTATGCATAGGGTCGATGAGAAGCAAAGGAGGTGGTTTCTTAGTGACCCAAATCTATTGCTCAGCGCTCTTGGAAATAGTTTTAAAGGCCAAACAACATGCCTACGGCTACAGGGGGGAAAAAGCACAGCGCGGGGGGTATAATGAATATGCATACCAAATAAAATTACTGCTAAATTAACTGTAAGCAGGGCCCAAAACACTCCAAGTCAACCAGTGATTTTTACAGTGGACGAGCGCACGCGCGCTCACACACGTACACCAACTAGCAGTAAATATCTAATGATCAGGCGTTTCTCCTGCTGCCGTTATTTGTGGCTGAAGGACGGCCTGTCTCGTGCTCAGGTCTGTATTTCAGCCAGCAGATAAGCCACGTAACCACCACGGACACCATGGCGAGGATGCTTGCGACCGACAGGCAGATGGGTCCGGCGGGCGACGGCGGCCCACTGTGGCTGTGCACAAATATCAAGCCCATGAAGAGCAGCACGAGCATAGCCAGAAACGAGAAGACGACGCACACGCAGCCGGTGGTGAGCGCCAGCCGCTTGCAGTGGTGGCAGCTCTCGTAGCGCGACACCGAGTCTTGCGACAGTGTGGTAGCAGTGGACACGGTAGTTGACGGTGTGGCCTGACTCGTGGTGGACGCCCCGGATGCCTCCTCGCGCCTGAGAGCAACGAGTGCGGGGTGTAACGGCGGCGGATGCGGCGGTAATGCATCTTGAGGCAGAGGGTCCGAGTCTATATAGAGGGGGAAGTCCTCTGTGACCTTGGTATTATTGGGTAGGTTCTGTATCCGGTAATCCGGCACGGGAGTCCTGTGCCGACACACAGGACAGCTGATGCGCCAGGGCCGCTCCTCGCGCAGGTGCAGCGCATAGAGACACTCCTCACAAAACGTATGAAGGCATTCCAGGATCTTAGGAGCGCGACGGTCGAGGTCGAAATAATTGTAACAGATCTTGCACTCATACTCCTCATACGGAAACGCTGTGGCGGCGAGCCCAGGCGGCTCCAAACCGTTGGCTGCTACATCCGCCTCTGCCATAGCATCTCGCGCTGTTCACATCCTCAGTAACACAATGAGTCTCCCGTCACGCGGGATGACGGTGATGAGTTGTTGTTGTTTTTTTTCCCCCCCTCACACCCTTAATGAAAAGGCCATTCTCCTGTAAAAATAAAAAATAAAAACATCCACACACAACGACTGTGTCACGCCGTTAACAAAAAGATTTCAAAACATTCAGTTGAGATACACTGTGTCTCGCGTCCCTCCAATCTGGTCCACTCTGACTGAAACACGAACGCAGTCTTAAGCTATTCGGGCAGCAGTAGTGATGTCATGGTGGCCGCAAAAGGCTGTGGGGTTGTTGTTGTTTTTTCAGGCGCCGAAACGCAAACGTCGACCGAGAGAGTCCCCGGGTCTAGCGGAGAGCGGCGTAGCTCTCGCTGCCTGCACTCCCTCGATCCGCCGTTCTACCGACGACGAGCCCGCAGAGGAGGGAGGGAGCGGCTGGGACTCCAGGCAGATGCGGGAGGGAGAATCACTCCGCGCGCGGCCCCGTCACGCCGTGCATTATTAGACAAAGAGCCCGTGCGGCGAAATCAAAGCAAGACGCTGACACGCGCGCCGGGTCAAACGGCACGCGTCGCTGGAAAAGGTCAAAGTTGAGAAATGTTCTTCCTGTTTACTTCAGTACTATTTGCAAGTCCTTGTTTACATATGTTCTGTGTGCTGTCTTGAGTTATGATTATTTTACGATCAGACAATCAAAAGAAATAAACACATAAAACAACAACAAAAAACCCCATTTAATTAGCCCATTTATAGACTAATTGGCATATGGCATAGATAGACCCAAACAACAGCTGTGTTATCGACGTTGTCATGGAAACCCACCATCTTATGACTCAAGTCCGTCTGCCCACGTCACCTCTAGAACGAGCGGGACCACGGAGTTCTCCTAATTCCGCTTTCCGTGGATACAGATGCTGAGTCAATAACCCAATGAATAAAAATGCACAATGCCCCATAACCTGAAAAACATATCAAAATGTTAATTGGAAAAATCTCACATGCGGGAAAATGTAATCGTCATGTACTGTTATCCTCAAAGTTGGTGGGCATCCGACACAGTGTGCGGATATATTAAATAGGCTATGACTCATTAATGATTGAGCAGCTCATTAATGCGCGCATACACACAGACAGAGACAGAGAGAGAAAGAAAAGGTGTCTTGCGGTTTGCATCGCTGTAACTTAATGCTTTTCCTACACTTTAATTCAATCTCTAGTCTTAACTTTAAGTACCGATAATAAATATTCAGAATATTTTAATTTTACAGATAAAACCGTATTTGGTGTTTAAAAGAAAAACCTACAAAATGGCCATATCATCAGAATTTTAATATTTTAGTTGCACACACACGCACACACACGCACACACACGCACGCACACACACGCACACACACACACACACACACACACACACACACACACACACACACACACACATCTTGCTAAATAATGTAAGCCATGATCTATGCATCACAAAAATAGGCCAGTAAATGGCAGAGCGAGCCAAATAAATAAATAAGTAAACAGGCAATTTGTGAGACGGGGCAAATCATTTTTGATGCCCAATAGGTTAGTTCTAACTACCTACGTCAGACCCATGCCGGTGTAATGAACAAGATGTACCTGTGCGCATCTGTCTACCCGCTCGCGCGTGTGGCGAGGATTAAACGCGGAAGCGCGTATTCAGAAGTAGGTGTAGCAGGTAGTAGCGTGCGGTGATGTGGTGGTTAATATCGTATTTGAACAGCTCGAATCTGGTTGCTACATTCCAGCAGGCATGCGGTTTGTATCCGGCGCCAGAAACCACTGAAACGGGACAAGTACGGGAGCATGAGCCCAGTAACTTGACCGCCTCGAAGGTTCACCACCGAAAAGGAGATTTGGTCGCGAACGGGAGATCGCTGTCACAGGACGATAACTCAAACTACAACCACACCGCAGATGACTGCAAAATTAACGTAAGTAAATAATGGTGACGGGCATATCTATGAAAACTATACACCAATGTATTATCGCTGCTGCACACATATCAGTTCCATTTTACATACAGAAACGGGGCAAAATATGAGAAGAAAAATGAAATGAAATGGAAAAAAAAAACAGGCTTTTCCCGCTCGTCGGGTTGGTTAAGGCTGTAAAGTTCACGTACGCAAGTGATGTCTTATGGTACTGCTAGAGATTAAAGACACCTTCAGATACAAGACATTTTCCCACCAGTGCTTGAATGAGACTATGTGTGCTTTTCAACAACTTTAAAATATTTTTTTTTCTATTCTGAGAAATTTGGGAAAAATCAATAAACAAGACTTAACTTTGCCCTCAGACCTGTATGTCTGGTAAGGCAAATTCAGTCTTAATGGTTTTAGCACTATACATCATCAGACAGGATCCATTTTGAACTGAATGGTTTTATAGGTCCCTGTGGTCATATTAAAAGCAGTCAAATATTTAGGATTTTGTATTACTAGTTTTTTTTTTTTTCCCCCGGACCCAGCACCGATTGCTGTGTTTGTTAAGTACATTTGGTCAAGTGTGAATGTTTTCGAGCGAACCGGTATCTGGTTCTCCTAGAATAGGTCATCTGGAGTTCGCTTCCTGTGAACTGTGGTGCGGGTCGCTGCGCGTTTGGGAGCCGTGTGCTCTCGGCGCCGCTTGTGCGCGGAACGCGTCATTACGCGGAAAGGATTGCAGACGTAAGATGGGACCAGCATATGGCTATGTCATCACTTTTTTGCATCAGTATTTGCCACACTTTCCTAGGACTGGAGCAAGATTACTTTAACAGGCTCAGCTTTGTGGAGCGAGCGTGTGTACTGGGAGCATAGCGAAAAAATTGCAAGTCTCATGCTGGCTTGAATGGCTGAAACCTTTTTCATACGAGAACTACTCCTTGTTAGCATGTGCTCCTTCACGGTGAAATGCAATAAATCTAAAGGGCCTTGTTCTTCGCCGCTTGAGTTTGATTTGTTTGTATCCAAGGGAAATCATAAAAATAAATAAATAATAAAACAACGGATAAACCTAATGCCTAACATTTTGCAAACCTGCACGCAGAAAAGTGACGTATAGAATTAGGTAATGGATCCACGGTTCGGAATGACATTCTTCTGTGAAGCAAACCAGCGATCATGAGCCCGTCCCCAAAACGAGCCTAGAATCGATCCTTGATTTCCGGAACAAGTTTGAAAACGCCCTTAGACATTAAGGAACAGAGCTGGAACTATTTCTACAGGAAGGTAGAGCTCCAGGAGTTAGAACTAAACTCTGCAGGGCGTATGTGGATCACCAGGAGCACATTTAGGCACTTGGATTGTGATGTCTTTATCATCACTACCACCACATGAGCATAAAGTGTTTGAGAACCACTGGTCATTGAAATGCTGCAGATAAAAAGGCAGCCAAGTTTAACTGGCGTTCTTTTCCTTTCAGCATGCCAGTACTCAGTATGAGGTGAGAAACTGGCCTCTCTACTTCCTGTTTGTGGTGTCCGCAGCACTGGGAAGTGAAGTTTTTTACATTTCCTTCCTGCCCTGTATCCACTGGAACTTGGATCCGTTCCTGTGCCGACGCCTTGTCAACATGTGGGCTGTGAGAGGAAACACATATGCACGTGCGCGCGCACACACACACACGCACGCACACACACACACACACACACACACACACACACACAGAGTAAGGGTAATGACAGCACAAGCATATTTATTGCAGTCTTGTATGATATTTGTACCAGGTATCTCTTCTTCTCTCAACATTTCTACTCTAGCACACATTGAAAGAAAAAGTAAAAATGTCGACAGCCTGACAGAACATCAGCAACTCTTTGATAACTTTAAATAAAATTAAACAATTATATTTTCATCTGAATTAAATTCCAGTGTCAATTTCACTTCTTACAGTTTCAATCTCTTATAAAAGATTTCCATGCATATACATCTGTCAAATCACATTCTTCTTCAAAATGAGAGCACTCTTTAGAAAGTAATCGCCACCCATCAGAGAGAGACAGTGTGTGTGCCTGTTCTGTTTACATTTATTTGCATCCATTTGTCTCTATTCCCCTATGAAAGAATGATCCCCATTACATTTCATATCCCTCTGTCTGACTCTGGCTAGGTGGTGATGTATATAGGGCAGGTAATGAAGGACATTTTGAAGTTGCCTCGGCCAACAGTGCCCCCTGTGGTTAAATTGGAGCAGCGCGTGCATGCAGAATATGGAATGCCCTCCACCCATGCGATGGGAGCTATTGCGATATCATTCACACTGCTGTTCAGTGCTCAAGAGAGAGTTCAGGTCAGACACACACACAGACACACACAAACAAACATGCATATGCTAATGCACAGGCTGTTGATACACACACAGACACACACAGGTATAGTGCACTTCTGTTCGGCACAAAGGAGAGAGACGCATGCAGGGAAAAGTGCGGGTAAGATATACACAGACTGATACAGAAGAATCTGTAAGAACACATATATTTTTCTGTTTAGGGATACATTGATAGTGTACACTGTAGTATGGACAGTCATTCACTTCACTTTATTCAATGCATGCACACACAAGCAGAGTGTTTATAAATGGTCCTTGCAGCAAAGGCAATCAGTCAGCCATTATCAATCACAAATGGCTACACCCACCCAGCTGCTTGTGAGATGCTGTGAAAAGCCCTCAGTAAAAATTAGCATTCAGTGTCACTCAGAGATGAACCAATCCATCACACTCCACAGTGTGCTAGGAACCCTGGAGACTGGACATGAGTTTACACATTCAGAAATGAACTGAACTGTGTGTGTAAGAAAGAGAGAAACACTCTGAAGGGATCACTGTCTTCCCAGTCATACCCATGCCTTGTCGTCTCAGCATCCATTGATGGTATTGATATATTGTCTTCATTACCTACTGTGGAGGATCCCCAGTGGAGGGAGCGAGGGAGAGAGGCAAGGGTGGGAAGAAAAAAGAAAAGGGTACATGAAAGGACAAGCACAGTTACTGATTAACCAAGGGAAGGGAAAAGCAAATGAAAAGAGAAGAAATGGCAGAGAGAGAGAGAGAGGGAGAGAGAGGGGGGGGGAGAGAGGGGGAGAGAGAGGGAGAGTGAGGAAGAGAGGGAGAGAGCGAGGGAGAGGGAGAGAGCGAGGGAGGGGGAGAGAGAGAGGAAGAGTGAGGAAGGGAGAGAGCAAGGGAGAGAGCGAGGGAGTGAGAGAGAGTGAGGGAGGGAGAGAGGGAGAGTGAGGAAGGGAGTGAGAGGGAGAGAGCGAGGGAGAGGGAGAGAGTGAGGGAGGGGGAGAGAGAGAGGAAGAGTGAGGAAGGGAGAGAGGGAGAGAGCGAGGGAGTGAGAGATCGAGGAAGAGAGAGAGAGAGTGAGGGAGGGAGAGGGGGAGAGAGAGGGATGGAGAGAGAGAGGGAAAGAGTGAGGAAGGGAGAGAGCAAGGGAGTGAGAGAGAGTGAGGGAGAGAGAGAGGGAGGGAGAGAGACTGAAAGAGAAAAACAGGATGATAAAAGATGACAGTATGCCAAGCAGAGGAAGAAGAAAACAGAAGAAGAGATGGATGACATGAAGACATGGTCCAGGAAAAAGGGATGAACTCTTCAGCTGAGAAACAAAGGACAGTGAACCAAAAAAGCAGAACAAGAGAGACAGAAGGAAAAGAGAGAGATTGAGAGAGGCATTCAACACAGAGATTCATCAGTCAACCCTCTGTGTCCCCTTCCACTGACCGCACCCACCAGTCAATCACTGTGTGGGAGGTGCGGTATTGTGTTGGGTTTGTCTGGGCACAGGACAGATGGGGTACGGCTACATACACCTAGGACATCAACCGGTGCAAAGGTCTTATCATTTCAACCCACACCATTATATAACAAGAATTAGTCCATCTGACATTGAGATTATTATTTTAATCACAAAATATAAAGACACTCCACTGTAGGGGAGACAAAAAAAAAAACACGACGATTTAAATGTGCACACAATAGTGAATCACCCCAGCTGTGTATATAGCCCTAAGCACTGTGCTTCTGTGTGTGTTTTTAGTTCACGTTCGAGGTGGGTTTAGTCCTGGCTGTGGTTCTGTCAGGTCTGGTGTGTCTCAGTCGCCTCTACACGGGCATGCACTCCGCACTGGTAAGATCTAAAAGAAAACACTGTGTGTGTGTGTGTGTGTGTGTGTGTGTGTGCATGTGAGAGCAAATTAATTAAAAACAGAGGAAGTACTGTGCACTTTGGCCCAGTGTGTCTGAGCTGAAATATAACCCTAATCGGGTGTGTTATTTGCTGTAGCTGCGTCTTTGTGGACAGCAGCCTGCAAACCTCTAGACTGCACACAGTTTGGCTCTTTTCCCATTCGCCTAGAACACACAGGCTAGTGGGGCACATTAGATCTGACCGCACAGTGAGTTTCTTTTTTCAGCTATATCAAGCCATGAGTGTCAGCTACTTACCAGGGAAATAGGTTGGGAGAGGTCATCTTGCTTGTATTTCATCATTGTGGAATTAGCAGCTATGCCTGTCGATTCTGTCAGATCTACCAAATGTACAGTGCTGGAAACTGACTGCATTTTATCCATAAACTAAGCATATCTGTAACACTGGGATGCTATGAAACCACTTAGGCTCACTTTACCAGATCCAGATTAAGCCTAAGACTAAATAGAATTTTAATGGTGATTCACTGTTGGCATTTCCATTTAGTCCTAGAGTAGGATTTATCCATGTCCAGAAACCTGGCCCTTAATGTATTATCAGTTGCATATGACTACATGCCCTATAGTGCAACTTTGATGGACTAATCACTCTTTCTTATTCTCTCAGGATGTTATCTGTGGAATTCTTATATCTGCACTCATTCTGGGAATAATTTATCCACACTGGAGCATTCTGGACTCACTACAACTCAATAGCCCCCTCTCCCCTGCTGTAGCATTGGCTCTTCCCCTCTATCTGTGCTACAAATACCCTGAGCTAGACCATTACAGCACTACACGAGGGGACACTACCATCATCATGGCTGTGAGTGCAGGCTGCTCAGTGGGTTACTGGGTGAATCACCAACTAGGTCAGACCTTCGAACCCACAGGACCCTTTCCGGTGACCCTGCCGCCTATGAACGCTGTGACCTTTGCACTTGGTGTCACACGGTTTGGGGTGGGTCTGGCCATCCTGGTCCTTACACGACAGACAGCGAAGTGGGTTAGTCTGCGGCTGCTCTGTCGTTGCTATGGAGTAGCACATAGCGACATTGTTGCCCGTCAGCGGAAGGAGATCGAAGTTCCATACAAGTTCAGCACGTACTTGGTCATTGGACTGGTAAACAGCATGGCCGTCTGCCGAGTGTTCTCACTCGTGAGACTGCTGTGACTCCAAGCCCACGTTACAGTGATGTGACGATATCCATGTGGGACATGGCTCATGATGTCATTAAGCTGAGACACATTCAAATGTTTACATAGTCTTGCTGCGCTGTACAGAGGAACTCCATATGAAATTCAAGTTATTTATTCACGTCCGTGGCATGCTAGAACTACCATTACAGTTAAGATATGACTAGATGGAAAGAAACCGATTTATTTTCCTAGTAAGATGGAGTCAGCTCTTATTTTACATCTCACACATATAAACTGTTTAACATATAACTTGTGTAACACATAACCCGTTGTAAATATATCGTTTTGCAGGAATTAGCAGAATTTTGCTCTTCTGTGAAGTCGTCACAAAGGAAAAGTAGCATCAGAATCACAACTTTAACAGAAAGCCTGCTCTTGCAGCTCCTCTGCCTTTTATAAAAATTTATTTTTTTGGATTTAAAATGTCTTGTTACTCTAGTTGACAAGAATTAATAAAAAAGGAAACAAAACCAAGTCTCCTATTGGTCATCTTCCCTTTACAATTGGGTGTTGTGGCTGTAATGTCATTAAGGTGCTCTGGCTTTAAACTTTTCAACACACCTACAAAATTGACTTGGATCAACATCCCTCATTACTTTGCAACACTGAGTGTTTGAAAATACTGGACGTAACATCGATGCATACATAATTTCAGTACTGATTAGATTACTATTACTATCCAATACACAAGTCATATTAGCATTCTGAAACTCCCAACAAGTCATCGGTTGTAGCTGACATGTTCTAAGTAAATAAATGTCAGCAGAGCCCCTCCAACTTCCTAGGACAAAGAAAATTTAAGAGCAATCTACATCCCATCTCAGCACAATTTGGGTAATGATAACTCAGAGCATAACACAGGTGTAAAAGTCATGTTCTTTATGTCCAGTATAGTTCTCAAATAAAGGGAATCAGATTCAGTTGACAAAGACGTTTCTTTAAGAACAATTTCAACAGTCTAGTAACCAAAGACCAACATCTGGCTGTTTTCATCTATATTTATTTTATGTGAGACGTAATTCCATGTATTGTACATAAACACAAACCTGCTGTATACAAATGATTAAATATGCATTCAGTTGGACTGTCTATAAAGGGGCCTTATTGAAACAGTGATGTTCTGCACAATTTCAACATAGAACAGAATGCAGACTCCGCCCACTGCCTCGTGTGGGTTTAAAGGGGGTGTAACCACCAGGAGCCAATAATGATCATTTATGAGTGTAGCTGGCAGGCATAGTTACTTATGCGGGAATGGCTTAAGCTACAAGGTCACAGGAAGGGCTCAATATCAATGTCAAGGGCAGAGCAGGGCATGGTGAGCTCAAAGCTGTTGATGACATCAGGGTGAAGGACCCCGAGGCGTCCGATGCTTTTACCGTGAGAAAAGATTTCCGCACAGCGGCCGGGAAAGTAGGTGGAATCTGAGAGAGAGAGACGCGGGTGGGAGAAAGAGTCAGTCTGACTAAACCTCTGCAAGAGATTGTGTGCGCATGTGTCAGTGAACATGCCTGCAAGAGTGCCAGCGAAAGAGGGAGACAGACAGAGGAGGAGGGACAGAGTCTAGCAGGTCTATTCTGATCTCCTTATTTGTTTTTCTCTCTCTCGCTCGCTGTCTCTCGGCCTGCCTCTCGCTCCCACTCCTTTGTCTTCTTTCTCACTTTAGCCAGCACGTCGGCCTCACTGTATGGTCGACACTAAACTATCTATGACAACATGAGGATATGATAAAGATAAAGCACTTCTGTAAGGTGCTTTGGACAAAGGAGTCTGTCAAATGCTGTAAATGTTATAAATAAATCATATCTACTATTAAACAAACATTTATAAAACATCATATAGTAAAATATGGCTCCACTGCACTATGAACCATCTCTCTGTACACCATACAGTTTATATCTTGTTAAAGAGCTTCAAACGTAATAACACTTACCTTCTGCTGCCTGGATGTAGTAACCATGGTTACGCCCTGGTTTGACCTCTAGCAGTTGCATGACTCTGTCTAGAAGGCCATGGATCACCTCAAAGCCTGGAGTTTTGTTGTAATACACCGCACACAGACGCCTACTGTTCCGAGCACCTACATCTGACGCACACACACCAAGCATAAATATTTAACAGCCTAAGACTTCGATTTAATGACGTGTAGAGATTTTCATGTTTCTATTTTAAAATAGTTCTTAATAGACTACAAAATTCATCTTCCTTCAGGAGACAAGTTGTCTAAATGCTCATAACTGGGCTTAAAGTTTATGTACAGAGACATGGACAAAATCCCTGTGTACCTTGACATGCAAAATGAATACTGAATTTTTTTTCCCCCAGGATCCACCATAATTGCTGATGATAAAAACCAAATGTTTCCCATATCAGTGCTATAACTGCCTCATTCCTACATAGCCATACATTAATAGCATTATGTTAAATCTTATAGCATTATATTGAGTGCCTGTTAAATTTAATCAGCATTTATTCAAAGCTGTGTCTGCAATGGCAAGGCCTGATGCATTATGTGGAATACACACACACACGCCACTATCCCTTTGCCTGAAATTGGCCAATGCAGTTCTCTGTAGACTATAGTTTCAGCAAAACATCCATTGAACATGCCAGAGCAAAATGACGAATGCACACACTAACCAGTGCTTTCGTCCCTCAGTACCACGTCTGAGATCTCAAACAGTTTGAGGGGAAGGGGCATCTTCCTGTTGGCAGCTAGAGTCTTCAGGAGCCCAGGAAGCAGCGTGGTCCGTGCCACCTAGATGCAGAACACCAGACTTGGTACATAACACAGATATAAAACAACACGTCTTAATACGATCAACTACGCATGAAACATAAGTCTACTGAACACTTGGGCCCTGGTTTATATGTATAAAAATGCTTGCAAACTTGATAACACCTGAAAAAAAATTGTTGAAGCTGATCTAACAGGATCAACAAAGGATTGCATCTCAATTGTGCAAAAATAAGTATTGTTTGTTTGGCTGGTTTTCCTTAATGAATATACAATTTGGGCTGCTTCCACCTTAGCGTATGTAACAATGGGTGTGGTCAACGCAAACAGATTCATTTACACCCCCAATGTAAATTCCCAAGGCTGAAAGGATTTTTGGAAATTTGTTAATACGGCCAGTGAGCAGGCACTGTGCTGTGTTACTAATGTCGTGATGAAATAAGAGGCTATGAAAAAGGAGAATTAGTGAACATCTGGAGTGGATTATTCTGAACTGTGTCAAGGGTCCAAAAAAAAAGTTAAATATGCATCTTATCCAGCAATGCTATTTTGGTTTTATTGTATGTTTATTTTTCTTTTGCTCATATATTTTCTATGCCACCTGCTTATCCTTAGGTAATCTTTAGTTTTACCCACAGTGTGCATATTTCGATATGTATTGTTTGCAATCCAAAGTTACCA
This sequence comes from Electrophorus electricus, assembly GCF_041902795.1. Classification (NCBI taxonomy): domain Eukaryota; kingdom Metazoa; phylum Chordata; class Actinopteri; order Gymnotiformes; family Gymnotidae; genus Electrophorus; species Electrophorus electricus. Next base: position 8,192,647 of record NC_137513.1, read on the forward strand.
TAGCTGCTCATAACATTTACCACAATTAAAAGACACATTCTAAATACTGCCTGCATGTGGTGTCACTCACTCGTTTTCTTTGTAAATCACCCACAAAGTGTCCACTAACTACATGCTCAATTAGACTGCACAACCACCAACACTTGTTTTTGGAAACTTATTCCGAGCTTTAGACATGACAGTAATTACACTATTTATTACCTATTTAAATTGTGTACACTATTTACTATACAATGGATTATTTAATATGGATGTGTCCCCACAGTCCTGAAGATCTACCAGCTTGCAGTTTAGATTCAACAAACCTGCATCCAATACTTCAGCAACATCCAAATATTTGATTAATTGGAACAAAGAATCCACAAAAGCCCTGACTGGGGATAAAATTTTGCTCAATCCTGATAAATCTCTCTGATAAATGGTTTCAGCCAATTACAATGAAATAATTGATTTTTAATAAGTGTGTGCACCCTAGTGGACAAACAAGAGATACAGACTAAGGGTGTAGGGCCCGTTATGCAGTTATATTTCCAAGCAACAGTAGTGCTATGTCTTGCCCTGGTATGTGTCTGCGCATATGCATGTGTGTCTCTGTATGGTACCTGAAACTCTGCAGTTTTTGGGTTGGATATGTGTACAGCTTTCGTGTCTTTGAGGTTCTTTTGCAGTTTATCAGCTATGTCCTCCTGAGAGCACTGGTGAGAGAGAGAGAGAGAGAGAGATTACATCCATTTTATCTCTGTGTGTGTGTGTCCTTGTAAAGGTAGGTCCAGTGTGTGTGGGTGCGTGGGGGAGACGAGTATAATGAATACCAGTGCAAAGGTTAGAGCTTCTGTAAATCCAGCTGTTGCTAGGTCTAATCTCAACAGCTCTGTCAGCTTGTTGAGAGGGAACTGTACACACACAAAAAACACATTCATTCATTAAAAAGCAAAACCAAATAGCAAATGGTATTACAGAAATTCTGATGTAGCTCTCTAATAAGCAAGCAATGAAAATTTACCCCATAATGACATTCAAAGTATACTTGTTTAAAATTGAACATTCAAATATCAATTCAGTTCAAAACCCCATCCCTAAAATCACACACAATGAAATGCATAAACTATCAAGATATACAATATATTTATACTTCTAAAGTTAGAGATACTGATTGGTGTTTGGGAAGACCTGATTGGCTACAGTATATGTGCGTGGCGTTGTCCTTGTGATGTTGTTAAAACCATACGCCATTGCAGCATCCTCCATGATGTCACAGGCATGGATGACATCAGATCGAGTGGGCGGGATCTCAACTTGGATCTCAGCACCATCGCTAGTGACCTCTGACTTCAAACACATCCTGGTTAAAAGTTGAGCTATGCTTTCTGCTGTCTCACTGAGAGAGAGAGAGAGAGAGAGAGAGAGAGAGAGAGAGAGAGAGAGAGAGCGCACGCATAAATACAGTGTGAGCTTTAATACTTGGTCTGTCTGTCTGTCTGTCTGAGAGAGAGAGAGAGAGAGAGAGAGAGAGAGAGAGAGAGAGGTAAACAACAGGTGATGGTGGGTGTCTCACTTAATGCCGACTTTGCTGTTGATGTAGTCTGCTGAAAGTGTTTCTGTCCTATAAGCCAGCTCCTAGGGTTTGAAAGGTTAAATATCAATCAACGCCACAACGCCATTGAGACTCCCATTCAACTTGCAATGCTACCCCCAAAAGACCTCCTCAGCCAAAAGTATATTAACTCTCTTATTGGAAAAAGGGTATACATATATGTAACAAATCTATCTGTTGTAACAAAAAGTGTTATTAGCACTATTTGTAAGCAACTGATTAAAACTGTACATATGCAGAGTCTCAATAACATACAGAGATAGATACATACAGGATAGGTGACCATCCTGCCATCTGGATAGACCACCTCTGCCTCCTCAACTCTGAGATGGAGGGGAGAGAAGGAAAAGACAGAATTCATTTTTAAATAATGGCTAGTAATGTCTACCTATGGCTTGGTTCAAGCTGTATTATTCTTGCTTTTTTTTTCCCCCATTACCTGACCCAATTTATTCTGATCTGTATATGGAGACCCATTACATACATGTACAAACATGAATACACAAGAACAGTGTGTGACTTAATATGCAGATCACAGCAGGGTATGAGCTCCTCCCCATAACCTTCTGTCCCTTGTCCAAGCCAACACTGGAATAGCTGGAAATCCACGTGATAACTGCTGACTAAAGCGGACATATTTGGTTTGGGTACTATCCAAAGTTTCTGTTTGTAGCAAAAATTATCCTTATGCAGGTTTTAGAATTGCTGCCAGAGTGAAATTGTAAAATTACACTGTTAGTATCCACTCATTGGTCACTTTACTAGGTACACCTTGCTAGTACTGGGTTGGACCCAGTACTTTTTCTTTCAGAACTGCTGAAATTCTTCATGGTATAGGTTCAACACTGTGCTGGAAACATTCCCCCCAACAGTTCCATATTGACATGATATCATCATGCATTTGCAACAGATTTGTTGGCTGTACAGCCATGATACGAATATCCCATTCTAGCACATGCCAAAGGTGCTCTATTGGTGACTGTGGAGGCCATTTAAGCACAGTGAACTCATTGTCATGTTCACGATGATTTAAGCTTTGTGACATGGTGTCAGAAGATGGGCACACTGCAGTCATAAAGGGAAGTGCATGGTCAGCAACAATACTCAGATAGGCTATGGCATCTTAATGCATTTCAATGCTCAATTATACCAAGAAAATATTCCCCAGATCACCAGCAACCTGGACCATTGATGCAAGTCAGGATGGATCCATGCATTCATGATGTTCTCACCCCATCATCCCAATGTAGAAATTGAGACTCATGAGATCAGGCAAGTTTTTCCAATCTTCTTTTATCCAATTTTGGTGAGCCAGTGTGAATTGTAGTCTCAGCTGCCTGTTCTTAGCTGACAGGAGTGGTACCCGGTGTGGTCTTCTGCTGCTGTAGACCATCTGCTTCAAGGTTTGATGTGCTGTGCATTCAGAGATGTTCCTCTCCTTGGTTGTAACGAGTGGTTATTTGAGTTATTGTTGCCTTTCTATCAGCCCAAACCAGTCTGGCCACTCTCCTCTGACTTTTGGCATCAACAAGGCATTTTTTGCCCAGAGAACTGGAGCTCACTGCACATTTTCTTTTTTGCACCATTCTCTGTAATGTAAACCCTAGAGATGGTCATGTGTGAAAATCCCAGTAGATCAGCAGATCTGAAATACTCAGACCAGCCCATCTAGCACCACCAACTATGTCACTTAAATCCACTTTCTTCCCCATTCTGATGCTCTTTGAACTTCTGCAGGTCGTCTTGACCATGTCTACATGCCTAAACACATGCTGCCATGTGACTAGCTGATTAGATATTTGCGTTAACAAGAAGGTGAATAGGTGTACCAAATAAAGTGGTCACTGAGTGTATATAATGCATATATAATGCACTTAGGTCAGAAGTGAAGGTTGGATGTGACTGGAGTTTAGCGAAACATCGGATATGAATCAGACAAACGGGAAACAAGGAACAGATCCGAGTGTTTGTTAAAACAAAGCTTATACAGGAAATCAAACAGAGGCATGCGCATGCACGCACTTACGTGAATGGCTGGTCGCAATGTTCACTGAACATGGTTACAATCATATCCAAAACAATCTTTGCCTACAAGTAAGCAAACAAATGCTATTAACATGTATTCAGATAAGTACATATCGTGAACCAACATTAAAGATGTGAGCTAGATGCAAAACCAAAACCCATTTTCTAATTAAGCCCAGGAATGCTTCCCAATTTAGACATGACAATGTTTTAAGTTCAAAGCTAATTTGTCAACTATATTATTGCCAGTGAATATACTTTGTTAAGTGTAATTATAGAGTTTGTTTGGTTTGTTGTCCTCTTTTTAGGCAACGTCCTTTAGGTAACATAGTTATGTTGGACTTCTTTCATGGAATTCTGAACATGGCTTTAAACAAAATGTCACACACCAGGGGCTAATTGTTATGTCTTAAAATGATTAAGCAACAACAACAACAACAACACTAAAATGAAAAAGTCAAGCTACCTTAGTTAGGTCTGTGGCAGTACACTCGATAAAAACGTTCTTCGTGTTAACGGAGATTTTGCTGTGATCGCCTAACCAGAAATGCATATAGTGTAACCATTAACAAACAGCAATACAATACATATAAGGGTATTCCGTCTCGGACAAGTGCGTGGGGGGCACGGTGCGGAGCCTCACCGTTGATGATGGGCGGCATGGACAGCACGATCCCGTTGCTGTCGTAAATGACCGGGTAGAGCGGCTCATCCTCAATGATGTGCAGGTAGTGCCGTAGGTGGCTGTCTGTCTGGAGGACAAAAGAAAAACATCAATCACATGATGGTTGTTAAGACTTCAGGAAATCGGTTAATGCTCTCGCCGACAGCTCTGTAGCGGCTTTATCGTGGTCCTTTGGGTTTTGCCCCGGTGAGAAGCCGTCTGTGGCGCCCCAAGACTCCAAACACAGAAGTTACCATCTGTAGCCACAATGGCCTTTGTTTAGGAAAAACTACATAAAAACATATCCACAAAACGACTCAGTAGGTTAACTGCAGTGGAAAAATAATAATGATGCTGTTGTGATCGACCACATTTTCTGTGCTGCTGTCTCAGTGGACTGCCACTTTGACTCGTTTACACAATAAGCCGAGTAGCTGAGCCGGACCATCATGGACTGCTCAGAGCTCTTTATGCAAGGGTTAACTGAGGTGCTTAGAAATCATCAAGGAAAACAGAGAATGTAACTGTTCCTCGTACTCGACTGCGTAACTCTATTGTTTATATGCCTATTTGTTACTCATAAAAAGACATTATACACCATAAAAAACAACACACCAAGCTTTACTTGTGGACTAAATTTAATGGGACATTTTATTTGAAAAATGACCCGAGAACTTTATTGAATATTGTTGTAATAGATTATCATTGATTCTGCCCTTCCAAAGAATACAGGTGAATAGACACTATGCTTACTTTCACACTCATTAGGAATCCAAACTAACCTTGTAGAAGCCCATGAGCTGGGTGGCACTATATTCCTGATTCTGATTGAGCGGCTTGAAGCGGATGTCATCGGGTGCTTTGGCTGTATAGGTGAACGGCCCTGAGATGGTGTCCAGGTCATGGGTTCCTATCGCAACCAATGTCCTTCTTCTACAGAGAGATGGGCATAACCTGAGAAAACCTCCAAGGAGTATTCATTATGGTAGATGCATTAAACTACCATCATTATGTTGCTGTGTAGACGCAGAGATGTATTCAAACGTGCGACTCGCCTGCAGATGTTTTGATGCAGTTTTTCCTGAAGTTCGATGAAACTGTCATAGCGCTCCGGTGTGAAGGTGATGTTGCGCAAGACTGCAGCCACAGCATGGGGTCTCACAGACGCTGTCTGCACAGACAGCAAGAGGGACAGCCAGTTTTGATCAGGATCCCTTATATATTCAGGTAACAAGATGGAAAGCTGCTATACATCAGGACCCCACGGATATTCTGGAATCAATAAGCCAGGCTTACAAGGCAGAGAGAGTCTCACTTACCTCTCCAGTTATGATCAGCCTTTGTGGATCACCATTCAGAGGATTTACACGACTGTAGCGTGGGGCCTCCATTCTACACACACACACACACACACACACACACACACACACTATTACATCACAGCTAACAGCTAGCAGTAATTATCACAATACTACACAGAAAGTACAAACACACTAGCGTGCTGAGGTGTATACACTGAGGCAGGATTCTTATGAGTTCTTCATGAGTTAATTTTGAGCTGGTTCCATATTCAGGTATCATCATGTTAACGTCACCGTAACGTTAAACCTAAATTTATACCAATCTTGTCAGAATACTTTTTCAGCAGGCTACTTCCTGTTATTTGATAATTAATATTATCCTTCCTAAATCAAATAAATTAAGCCTTTCATCCAACATAGCATCAATATGTACAGGCAATTAAGTATCAATGACACAGTGCATGATCTAGTTTATGTCAAGATGTGTGTCAATCTAATTATTGTTAAAATCCTACCCCTAAACACAACAAAAGCATAATCATAAACAGCGCTGTGTCTTACTTGTCTTTGAAGACCTGCAGGCCTCTGACCAAGCCTTCCAAACAGAGGAGGTCATAGCGGTTAGCAGGCACATCAATCTTATAGAGAACCACATCTGAAGCTTCTGAAGCCTTCTGGTCCCCCTGTTCACGGCTGATTATATCTTTCTCTGATGTCTAAATGCACAGGACAGACGTACGCACACGCACCCACACCCCAATCAAGAAACCACCTTCATAGTATAAATGGGTCTATGCAGAGACAAGTCAGACATCTTAAAATTAACTGAAATATGCTTGCAACCACTGTATGCACTTTGTGACAATGTCAGCCTTAACTGTTTGAACCCACAACAGTGATAAAAACCAGCGGTGCCGCTCCTCAACTTACAATCTCGTCCAACTCAAGGCCGAATTCGAAACATAGCTCGTCAAATTCTTCATCAGCTATAAAAGACACAGGAACACAGCGACAGCTTTAAAAACGGAAAACCATTGCATACCGAACCATGCTTACACCTGGCGCTTTGTGATTACGTCAACAGCTAGCTAATGTTCTCTTCTGTGAAATAAATTGGAACTCAACCAACAAACCCCAAAATACAATGTTGTGTTCTTACAATGTCTACATACATTTGGAGTAGCACACATCTCGACAAGAACACGAACACAGTATTCTATTTTTTTTTCATCTGGACTCTGCTTCTTCGGTTTTCGTTTATCTGATGCAATCACCCCAACACAAACGCCAATTAGTTCATTTATCTTAGCCATCAGACGTTTGTACATTCCAGGTGTTTTTTTAAACACTGAAGTATAAAGATATTTATTAAGTTACTTAAAAAATTGTGTATATATATATATATATATATATATATATATATATAAACGCTAGCTACACTACTGTATTTCTAGCTAGCTGGAAAGCTAGCTTACTCACATCGAAATGACCGTTTACTAAAATCTTTCATTCCGCATTAAAACAGCTATAATATATCCCGTCTTAAGAAACGTACTAAATGTTCTTCCAAGAGCTTGGAAAAGGAGATCTCGTTTAACGCTGACAGTCGGCATGGTCGCTACCTCGACGGATGATCACACCGGCCCGGTGTCACTCTGCGCTGGAGGAGTATTGTGAAGCCAGCCGACTCTGTTCACTTCAAAATAAAGGTCAGTGAACTAGAATCCCGTCGTCCATATATGTAAAATCCTAATCCCACTTTAAATGGCCACAAACAGTTTAATTCTGTAATTAAACTTTTAATGTTTAATTAAATAAAATAGTAAACTAAAAATAGTGACATTTAGGAACATACCTGAACGAGAATGACTCATGTTTCAAACATATAAGATCATACAAGACAATGAAAACATGGGGTTAAATCAATAATTACTGTATTAAACAATTTATGACAAAATTGTACCAACTTAATAAAAAGTAAACAAACCAATGAATGTTCTGAGTTTGAGGTTTTCTTAAGATCATTTTTGCTGAACACTGGGGCACTCCCAAGTTCTTAATAGGGTTTGGCAATACTACTAGTAACAAAACAGTAACCATCTTTTTAGATTTGAACACAGTTCATCATAATTCTATTTTCATATTCCATACCATTACAAAATCTCAAACCAGGAATCTTATTAATTACATGTTTCATCACTACAGAGCACCATCCACAGAAAAATAAACCGTTTTTCCTTTCCTACAATTATAGCATCAAATACAAATCAGCTCTCTGGCAGCGAAGCATCATGTAAAAGAATCAGCAGCAGTCATGTCTGACTCTGCACATCACCCTGTGAGACTAGACGTGGCAGACTGCAGTGATCAAAGAGATCATGGACCTGACTGAAGTGATCTAAGAGATTCTTTCGTAGAACAGGAGGTAGGCTTGGGAATTCTCCACCTTGGCTTCTGTAACAGGCTGTACACTGCTGTCACTGATGTGGAACCAGCATCCTTTAGTTGGTGTTGTTTCACCTACACATCAAAAACTTGTATTTATGATATAACATTCATTTTCAGTTTAGTAAGCACCACAGAGACTAGAAACAAGGTAGCTTACCAAATATTGCTTTTTAAGTTTAAAATCTTATGTCTGTGCAACCCATTTTTTGTCAAATGCATGAACAGACGTGACCTTCTTTTATAAACAATAGCAGTGAGCTGTGACCATTTTACCATACTCAACTTAGGCTTCTAAGATGGCTGTGTAATGAGTAGCAGGAGTTTGACCAACAGTGGCTGACGGAGGAGTGCACAGAATGCAGTCGTTTCATACCTGCCGCAGTTCCGTTATGCAGTGTAGTCTGCGTTTGTGGCCGCGTTTTAACAAATGCGGTGTAATGGCCGGACCTCATGGTGCCACTGTGTTCCACGATGCCATAGAGAGAATAGAGCACTTGTGTTTCTCCTTCCTCAACCCCCTACGCATACAAACGCATGCACACACACGGTTTACAGCTAACTACACATCATAGGACACACTTCAAAAAGCTGGCTACCCACAGTCAGAGCTCAGTGCAGTGCAGTACAGTGTATAATGCTGGTTGCACTGGTCTGCCTTATCAAGCTTTGTGTAAGATGTATTAAAACATTAGATTACCATTGATTCTTACACCTGGATTTTGCACTTAAAATTAATAAATACATGTAAAATTATTTCTATATTCCCTTACAACCAAAAACACACAAGCAAAAATAATTGGCAAAAACTGGTTTACATGAATAATATGAATAATGAATACATGGATTTTATATGAACCATTTTCTAAGGCTCATACTGGTAAAATAAAAAATTAAAAAAACAAAACCAAAAACAGGATAGATGGACAGACAGACAGAAAAACAGAGAATAAGTGAGTCAGTGAGGTGACAGGAGACAACATGGGGTACCTTGCAAATTAGGGAGCAGAATGGGGCAAGATCCAGCACCTGAGGGAACTGAACATGCCTGTTGACCTTACAGACACTGTACCCCACCTAGACACACACAGGCAGAGAACACAGCCACTCAGGAAACGTTACAGAAGAAAAACACTCTTGGCAGACACCTAATTTATAAATAGGTGCTAGAGTTGGGCCAAACTCATGTTGTGCAGTGCGATGTCCTGGCTCAGGCTAAGCCGAGTGTTCTGGTTTTTGGGGTGGTGTCAGGGCCAGGGGAATTACCTGCTGGAACCTCTTCAGGTGCAGTGTAAGCACAGGTGGAGGGGAAGATATTAACATCTGCTTCAGTGCATCTCTGTAAATGTTCTTTTTGGATCCTGGAAATGTGAACACCACTCAGTATTAATTAGAACCTCAAGGAGATGTACTACATGCAACACAAGCCAATACTTGCCATTACAAAACCCTGCAATGCCCTCTAGGACTGAGGGTTCAAAATGCCTGCATTAAACTTCAGCATGCTTTCTAGGACTGAAATCTGAAACTCCTGCACTCATTTTCTAGCAGCCCCTAAACTGCCACGGTAGCGACTCTACCAGCCTGTGCAGAAATGGCCTAATTTTATGCAATGTCTATGCAGGCATGTGCTGTACCGTCTGAGGCTTTGTGGCTGGTCTGCCTTTTCGTGCAGGTTGAACATAGCAGGCTGTTACTCTCCGTCAGGTGCTCCACCTCTGTGAACTGGTAGAGGCATGACTCCACTGAGCATTCCTGCTTGTCTGGCACTGGCCTGCTGGCCAGTGCGTGGAAGGCCAGCTCCGGGTCCCGGTTCACCACTATGTACTCTAGGGAGTCGCCCAGCGCCTCCCTGCCCTGCCTCTCCATCTCGGAAGTTGCCCGGAGCGTCAGGGCCTCCACGGCCTCCGTTAACTCCTCTGTCTCCTCGCATAGTCCCGTGCACGTTTCTTTTTCTTCCTCCTCCTCCTCCTCTTCCTCTCCTCTCTTCTGCTCCAGTGGCATGTCCAGGCACATTCTCTCCTCTGACAGGGCGCTGAAGCACTTACCATTCGTAGAGGCAGTGCTTTGTACAGACAGGTTGTCGTGGATGTTCTCTTCCTCCTCCTCTTCCTCACCAGGCCTGTCGTGTTCCTGCTCTGCAGGATCGGTGATCACGGATTGGGTCATTAACTGGTCCTCCCCGCCTTCAGTGTCAGCGAACACCTGTCCGTCCGCACCCACAGGCGGAACTTCCAGAGGGCTGCCTGTCTTCTGATTGGTCAGACAGTCCAGTGTCATCTTTGCTCCTTGTTTCTGCTGTCGCTTCTGGTTCTGTAAAAAAACAAAAAAACAAAAACAAAGAAAAACAATCAGCATACGCATACCGGTCCATTTATGCCAAATGGGAACTACACATTTCAGTCCATTTAGAGACACAGATGCAGCAGCAGAGAATAATGCTCAAATCAGACCTGTATCTTACTTCAGTGTATCAGATTTGTCTGTTTAGACATGCTATTTGTGCACTACAGCAATAACCACACATGTATACACACTCTACAAAATTAAAAAGGTTAAACACATACAGGTCACAATCCATTTTTACATGGGGACAATCAGGTTGTGCAGACAAAGGTCCCAGAAAATCTGCAGCTGAGAGTAAATGGTTTGATAATGCACTGGTGTGTGATTGTTTACCTTGGCTTGTTTCTTTGCCTGCTTCTTGGCCTTCTTTTGCTGGTACTTGCTGCCTGCCCCAGTTGGCATATCCTCAGTCCCATTGACCAGGGGAGTGTCCTGCCCACCATCCTCACAGACACTATTCCTCTGCTGAACTCCCTTCTTCTGGTTCTTCTTCCTGTAAGCCTACAAGGGCCAAGACCTCCCCAATCAATGACCTAGGAGCAATTTTTTAATTTTATTTTCTAATGGTTTTGTCAACATAAACTTGGGAAGCCGGTCACTTGCTTTTCATCACAAGTGTCACCTTTACCTAATAAATCACTGACATCTGAACAATAGTATTCACATGTTCCATGGAAGACTAGATACCCTTAACAGTATTATATATTCAGAGCAACACTAAGGGTGCCTACTTATTACACACTTAATTAGGATCTTATTACACACTTATAACACATGTATAACTGATTTCTAAGCCAATAATTTATACAAGAAGTGTTAACTAAACATAGGTACATATGGAGAAAGGAATGAATAGCTAGTTTATATGTTTATGTCTTAAATAAGTGTTTTCAAATGTAGTGGTTCATCCTAACATTTGCGTATCATCTTTCAGTTATGGAAAGGATGTTTCCTATAGCATCGTATTAACCATGTATTCCCGACCAAGAGGCAGTACCTCATCAGCCACAGGTAGGGACAGGTCCAGAAACACTTCAGTTACCAGGGAAACAGTCTTACACTCTTTACACATTACAGTGCTGGTCATCTCTCCCCCAAAGACATGGTCCACAAAGCTCTTGGTTACACCGTTTCTTTCATACTCTTGGAAAACAAAAATGTTTAAACAGTATTTTCAAACAGAATCGCTTATTGCAAGAAAAAAATTTTTTCAAGTGTCTTTATGGATGTCAACTACTCAGGCTTAGAGATATTAATTTCAGCACTGCTAAAAAAACAAATTTCAAAGCTTTCAAAATAGCACATTAAGCATTCTGAAACTGTGTAAGGATTTCCCAGATGAAAGTGCATCTGTCTGCAATTTGTGCGCAGTTTTCCATGCAGGTAAGAACTCACCTTTCACTAATTTCTTCTGCTCTGTGTCAGAACAAGTACCAGAACCTTTCAGTGCCTCCAGAATTCCAGCAGTTATTCGCTGTAAATATCACAGGTACAACAGTGTGTACAGGTTGCCATGAGGTCACTGCACAATAAATAAAAGGTTTATAACTAACGTGATATGCCGTGTTCAATATGACAAATGCAATCATCTCTTGGCCGCTACTTGTCAATCTTCACCAACATTTTAGAAAAGTCTCTCTTTTAAGCAGTGTTTGGTGGTACTGTTCAATTGTTATTAGCATACATAGCATAAAGTCTAGCATTAACTAACATATACTTATAAGGGTTAGCATTAGCATATAATACTATGTAATGATTTTCATAAAGGATAGGACTTTGAGGGAAAATATTAGCATATATACAGTGCTCCACTTAATAGCAATAACAAATACATACCAATCTCTCTATAAGTGCTAGCACTAGCATGTAGGCTAGCACGAGTGCATACTATGCCTGTCTGATGCCAGCTAGTGTCAGCGCATGAGGGCTAGCAGTAGCATACATACACAATTCTCCTCCGCCCTCATGCCGTCCAGCAGGTAGCGCAGCAACTCCTGACTGTCCTGCTGCTGGAAGCCTTTGAACCTGGCTGCCCTAGGGAGAGTGCCCCCCCCCACACACACACACACAAACAAACACACACACAAACAAACACACACACAAACAAACACACACACACACACACACACACACAAACAAACACACACACAAACAAACACACACAGTCAGGTAGCGATACACTACTAATCACTCCAAAACAGGCACCCCGCACTCTCCGAGCTAGTAGGTCAGGTGTCAAAACCAGAATGCCTAGATATAATCACTACATTCTAGATTATCATTTTTCACTGACCATTTTAAATGCCTAAATGTAAAATCACTCCATCTTAGATTCTACTTTTTTCCATTTTCTTCACAGACCTGTATTTAATACGTATTGGCGAAACCATCCATGAACTTCTGACTGCACAGTAAATATGGCTGCTGTTTCTTGCAAGCTGCATTAAAGTTTAGACACAGAAAGTTGTGCTCATAAAAGCAGCGGAGGTTTTGGCTGCTTGACCTTACTTTTTGCACACTTGGGTGAAGAGCTCTCGAGGAGTCACGACAGCTTTCTTGGTCTCCTGGATTTCGTTAAGCAGATGACACATGGCCAGTGTGAGGGCCCCGGGTCTTGGCAACCGCACCTGCAAAGGCTCCTGGAATAGAAACAATACCCAGGAAGTGCCGTTTCATTCTGGGGTCTCGGTCCTGGACTACATTACATTTACAGCATTTGACAGATACTTCTATCCAGAGCTCATTACATTTTTAACAGTATGAAAGAACATGCTCTCCCTGGATAATGCTGTTAGCACCTTGCTCTACCTACTCTAAAAAGTGAGCTACACTAGCACTTGATGATGCTTCAGTCTTTAACACTTAAGGTAATTACCAAGGCCTCCGGGAGCTGAAATGTGCGTTAGTTCAGGAACACCACAGTGTCCCCCTGTCAACAACACTGCATGGTGTCCACACAAAGAGGAAGTGGACAGATTACAATGGCAGTGTCAACCTACCAGCATGGAGGACTGTACTGGCTTCAGCAACAGACTCCCCTCCTCATCCCTCAGGTCACTGAGCAGCTGACGCAGCAGTCGTGTTTGGGACAGATTCTGAAACCGCAAGCGGGAAGGTTTATGAGTTCATTACCTGATTGAATTCGCATGTGCAGAAACCACAAAGTAGGCTTGTGATCACTTTCTGGTGATCACAGAAGATGGACTGAGAACAAAAGGGATCTGTGTTCAGTGCTGGCCATTCTCGTCAATAACAGTCTTGCATAATCTTTCACAGCTGTCCAAAATGTGACTCAAGGGCTTCACAGACAGCATATGATGTTCTTTGTTCTTTCTTGCTCTTAGACTGGTTGGTGGGGTTGTTCGCTCCTAGCCTGGTAAGATGATTCTCACCTGGAGCACAGCATTGAAGAAGCAGGTGTTGCCCAGGTTACTGAGGCCTCGCACTGCCACGGTACCGGCGTTTGCCGTAGACGCCGTAGCGGGTTCCTTCAGGGAGCCGTTTTGCCTCGAGCCCTTCCTGCGCTCTTTCTGGTTGGCCACGTTTTCCTGTTCTTTCTCTGCCATGCCCACAGCTGCATCGCCACTCTCTTCCTCAAGCTCTTAATGGGAACACAATGTGAAGAAGGTTCTGTTACAGATACTATATGGCAACATGACAGGTACAGGTGACTAGATTCATTTAATCATTTACTGAAGCATTTACACCATGGAGTGACTAAATAAATAAAGCAAAACATTTTACAGCAGAGGAGTTCAAACACTGGACCTCAAAGCCTGATCTGGATTTTGAAATTAATGTCAGGTTATTTATGCCTCAAAATGCTGGTGTTCAGATGATATTCCCTGAAGTCAAAGTACTGCAGATTTTCCACCCTCTTTTTAAGATTCACATGTAATGACAAATGAGTTGCATTAACTGTGATTACAAAGCCCAGGTCTGGAAATTATATTTGAGGTCCAGAGCTAAATACCTCTGTTTTACAGCAATATTACTTCTGTTTACTGGAACTGACGACTTATCCGATTAATCTACATCAGGTAATGTAGTAATTATGAAGATCTTGATTATTAACCAAAAGGGCATGAGAATACTAAAGTGAGAGGTGCCATGCCCTTCCTGTAGAGACTTGTACTGCAGTAAGCTTTGGTACTTACCTCTGGCAGAAGCCTTGTGGTCTGAATCAGCCAGCACCTGCTTCCTAATGCTGGAGACCAGCTGAGCTAGTTGCCCCGTGACGGAGCAGTACACGTTGTCATCGCAGATGTAACACCTTGGCAAAACCCACAAAGTGCTCTTTAAACATCTAGAGACCAACATCAAAAGCTCATAGAGAGTGCATAGGTCCTCTTAGATCAGTATGCATCTGGGTCAGACAATATTTACTACAACATGGGTAAAAAAAAATAACTACAGATCAGTACAGGCACATAACGTCTGATCTGTGCTCTTACCACACACTCCAGTTGTCGAGGCAGAGCACTATGCAATGCGGTTCTGAGTGTGGCTTCTCATAGTGTTTGATGGCATGCTTTTCCTCAGATGACCTCCCACAGCCCTGAGTACATTAGAAACAAATCATACTTGCACTGCTGCTGATCAACATGAATAAACCCAGGAAATCACTAGGACGAAAGCACAAGTTAACTTTATGACACTAGTAGGACCCGGGGAGGTTTCGGTGCTTACCCTGTGCCCACATTTGAGACACATCCATACAGCTGGTGACTCCTGCACTGTCTTCTTTTCAGACGCAGCGTCACGGTTGCTTCCCCTCTCTTTTAAACACACCTGGCAGGTGTCCCAGTGCTTGTCCAAGCCTGTCTTTTTTAACAAGCTACGATCTATTCCTTTACGGACATGGGTACAGGTAACACCTAAAACACATAATGAAAAACAAAGTCACAAGTTATGATTAAAGATACCAAAGTATCATGCTTAAAAGGGAGCCAGATGTTACATACCTGACAGGTCCATAGAGTCATCCTCTCTTGGACTTCTGTCTTTTGCTCGCTTTTTGCCCATTACAGCGTATGACGATGGACGCCTAACCTAATCACAGATAAAACGTTAAGCTACCTTAACTATACTCACTACGTGTCAAGTCATGAACTACTTGGCACAATAACTCCGCGAATAAACTATCTTTAACTGACACGGACTACGAGACAGTAACAGGACAGAAGTAGTAGTTTGGCATTCGTAGACTAGTACCAAGATAGCTACATTATCTACTCTAGTTAAGTGATAGTTATCAAGAAATATTTTTGTCGTATACTAGCGCGAAAATTACAATATGGTCAACTGTAAGAAACAATGAAGTAGGTTAAACAGATAATATGGTCAGAGAGGAAGTACTGCAAATATTAATATATTACACTCTTACAAAAAGAAATGTGAATTAAACTAGGACGAGGCAATGTTCTTTAACTACAGTACCTAAGAGTCCATGCTAGTTACCAGTTAACTTACTTAGGTTAGCTAGCTAGCTAATCGAAGTGAATAGAATGTGGAGTCTTCCTCTGACTTCCCAGTTGCATAGCTTTTAATATGTTACATGTCAACCTAAATACTCCGGTTCGAGCAACGTATAACATAGAAAAATAATTTAACAAATGGTTAGCTATGATCGTCGTCCCTTAAACTAAATTTGATTGCATATATAGCTGCAGCTACCATGCTACACAAGTTCAACAACCGTGAACGTGTGTATGCGTACGGCCGCTTCCGGTTTCAACTTAGAATCGTCACGCACGTCAAAATAAGAGTTTTAAATTCTCGCTCTGTTCACTTAGCTGTAAAATAAAGTTTTAACTTTGGTATCTATTCATATACTCTCTATATAGTTAATCGATGTTAGAATATTTAGATATTATTTAATGAAATTACTAGCTGTTATCACGATATTTCTATTTTCCTAAGTATCGTTAACTTTTCGAACAGGAAATGTTATGCAGTGTCATGTTAGGTATAGCTAACTTCACCCGAGTGTAATCTGGGTTCTTTGCAGAACAGCCCAAGTGCATAATAACACAGTGATTTGAAGATTTTTATTCAGGTTCAGTTAGTTACACGCGTTGACTTTATATTCAGTGTACATGTGATCATTTATGTGCCGCAAATTAAGTCAACTTTGTTCAATATAACTAGCAGATATGCAAAGTTAAAGCTACCTCGCTATATTTGTGACACGTTGCTCGTGTGGTCTAGCTAGTTAATTGTTAGCTAGTAACGCCCAAGGTAGCCTAGTTAGTCATCTACAGTAGTTCTATACTATACTATAGTAGCACTATAACCGTAGTTATAGTATAGTTATAGCTATTTGTCGCCGGTTAGCTAAGCTGCACTTTTGGTCGCTGTTAAATGCTGCATCATATGCAGACATGGCATGTCCAGAGGAGGCAGAGGCTCAACTAGCAGAAATAGAACTTATGAGAAGTATGTTCCCAAGCGAAGACGAATTTGTATTTGACCAGCTTGCCCACGCAGAACTTGGAGCTTATGTGGAAGGAACCAGCGACACTCCGCCAAGCACAAGACCGGAATTCTCAATCAAGCTGAAGGTAGACACCTCGACAATTAAAGAGGTGAACACACTGAAGTACTAGCAATATAAAGGTTTTAAATGTGAATCAACCACTGAGTCCTTGGCATCCATAGCCTACCATTGTTTTCTTTTATACAGACTAACATTACACTATCTTGTACCTACCCATTCAACTATCCAAAAGTGTTGCCAGAGATCGCCGTCAGGTATTTATTGTTAACACTGTTACTTTTTTTTTTTTTTTTTTTTTTTTTTGATTACACCTAGAGTAATGTCATTAGAACTTTAACCACAAACTAAACGCATGTATATCCGTGTCTGTGTTGCATTGTAGGTGCACCGAGCTTAGCCGGGCGCAGCAGTCTCGCCTGGTCGCGCGTTTGACCTCCTACCTGCGCGAGAGCTGCAGCGGAGACGTGTGCGCGCTCTCTGCCGTGGAGTGGCTTAAAGATCACGCGCTCGAGTACCTCAGCAAGAGTGCCACCTGTAACGCCTCCGAGAAAGAAACGGCCGCTGCACCGACAAAGGAAACCTTCACCAGGCTCTGGATCTACAGCCATCACATTTACAATAAGAGCAAGAGAAAGAACATTCTGGAATGGGCTAAGGAGATGAAGCTGTCCGGCTTTTGTATGCCGGGAAAGCCAGGCATTGTGTGTGTGGAGGGGCTGCATCCTGCCTGTGAGGCGTTCTGGGCCAGGTATGGACAGGCATTCTTAAGTAAAGAACTGTATAGTTTTATAAAATATGTATATTCATTAAAGACATTTGTTCCTGAAGTTACTAGCCAGATAGATGATACAAACAACAGTTTAATTTGCATCACTTGCTACCCAGATTTTAAACAATACTCTCATAGATTTACAAGCTGTCTTTTTTTAAAAATTATTTCAAGTACATCCAACTCTATTAGAGATTTACCCAACTCTAATAAACCTGACACAGATCTTTTAGATGGTCCTAAAGATCTCGTTTAGTAGGATGAGGTATGTTATGTGATGGGTGGGTCTAAACTGCAGGCTGGGACCTCTAGCAGCATGGTGGAGCCTCCCTCGCTTTAGCAACCGGCCTACATGAATTAACGTGACCATTGTCTGCACAGGGTGAAAGTTTTGACCTGGAAGAGGATCATGATTCGACACAGAGAGGATGTTCCCCTGGACCCGGCTGTCGCCGGCAGCAGTGAGACTGAAAAAGTGGACTCGCTTCGAAGGTTCGCCGGCTTCGAGGAAGCCATTTTTGACCCTCATGGAAACAGGGGCAATCATATGGACCTTGGGCAGCTCTTCCAGTTCCTCAGTGACAGGGGGTGTGGTGAAATCTTCCAGCTGTACTTTGGGGTTGAAGGGAGATAGGAGTTCAAAATTGCATGTGTATGTCTCCAAATTGCATGTGTATGTATGTACATGTGTATGTGCAGCCTGATTTCAGATTAACACACCTCATTGTGTGTTAAACAATTGGTTCTTATCATTGCGTTAAGTACAAATTTAACACATTTCATTTTAGGAGATTAATTTTGCAGTAACATTCTATGATCAGGATTTTTTTTAACTTTGATTCTATGCATTATTTCCGTTTAATATGGAATAAACATTTCTGAATAAAAACGACTGAGTTGTTCACTTATAAAATCAGCGCAAACCTCCCTGATGTTGGGTCTCATAAGGATCGACTCTTGTCCTGCTTCTCTTTAACCTTTACATGCTCCCACTAGGCCAAATCCAGCAGGACAACAAAACTGCTTAGATTTACATCACTTCTTCCCCTGTGATAGAAAAAAAAATTGTTGAATTATTGTAATGGCCTCCTTACTGGCCTCTCTCAAAAGTTCATCACACAGCTACAGCTTGTTCAGAATGCCGCTGCTAGAGTGAGACAAAGAGTCATTATGCCAGTACTCTCATCAATTCATCAATACATTCTGGTCAGCTTCAGAATTTAAAACGTTGCTACTTGTATTCAAATCATTAAATGGGCTAGCTCCTGCTTAAATTACTGACATTTTGGCCAAATCCAGGCTTATTAGAAACCTCGGGTCAGTTTTGTCCTATAAACAGTCCCTAGACCGAGAACTAAACACTGAGGGATCAGGCACAGAGATGTGCAGAGATGTGCACAGACTGTAAACACATTTAAAACGAGAGTATAAACACATCTGTTTTCTGTGTCTTTCAAATTAACTAAGATCCTGACTCTGTTTAGCTCTCGGGGGGTAGTTTTGCACTGCTGTTCGATCTGTTTGATTTTATGCACTTTATAACTTTTATTAATCATTTATTTTAAGTAAACTTTTATCTCATTTTTTCACTTTATTTCTTTATATTAAAGTCAGTTCAGGTTTAATCATTTATCTTTTAATCTTTTAATGTATTTTTCATCTTCATTTTTTAAAGATTTTTGATTAATTACTTTTCTGTTTAAATAAATTGTATTTACCTTTATTTTAATAAATAATTTTTGTAACATTTTCTTTTTTTATCTTTGGCAAAAACCTTCCCGAGAATAGATCTTGATTTGATTTGTGTAGACTATGTCATATTTTATACAATCATTAGCTACATTGACATGTGGTGACTATAATGAAAACAGAAACAGTACGGGATAACACAAAAAAGTCCAAAAACCTATTTCCATTGTGGTCCCTTACCAAACACCAAATCCCATATCAGACAGATGGAAAATATAGCAAACATGGCATAATAAAACAATTACCACAATACAATACAATTACACCTAAAAACATGCCATGCATAACATATCCATCAAATTATTATCCCTCCCTGTCCCCACTATATTAATTTTTTAACAACATATTTAAAATCTTGTATACTTTCAATAATTTTAGAATACCTTGGCAACCGATTCCACAGAGTTGCAGCTGCATACATACTCTACTTTTAAAAGTAGGCAGAACCAAATCTGTGGTTATTCTTCTCATAGAATAACTATGAACTTCTTGCAGCTGCATAAATAATGTTTAAAATACAGTGGAAAAACCCCATTCAAAATCTAATTTTGCTCTATCAGTGCAGCTTTGTCCTGTACTTTTAGCTAGCGCATCATTTTATGAGACAATTCCAAGTGTATTCTCATTTGGAGATTTCAAACAACCTTAACCAATTTATTTTGAGAAATGTGAAACCTGTTTTTGTAATTCCATCATACCATAAACAGGCATAATCAAAAATATGGCCATACCAAAGCCCCCAGTGTAATCAATGTAATCTACTTTCTAAATATTTTGCGATTCTAGCAAGAAAACAAATCCTTTGATTTATCTTGGTTAAAACCCTATCTGCCTGCTCCTTACCTTACATCTTGGGGTGCAATAAGCTTTGAATTTTTTTTGTTTGTGCGAAGCAGTTTGAAATGTCCCTGTGTTAAGTTCTATACGAATAAACTTACTTTACCTTGCCTTAATGTACTTTACCTAAGTGGCCACGAGAGGGCAATGTTTCCATTTTTATTTTGAACACAAAGGCAGTGAAGTTTAAATTGTCAGCTTGCAGTGATGGAGAATAACAGAATACAAGTACTCCACCATTGTACCTCAGCTTCATTTTTTAATAATTCTGTTTGGTTATTTACAGAGAATTGTTTGTACTTTGCAACATTTAAATGTGATGTATCCTTCCATACATTTGACCAAAAAAGTTACTTTGGTAATCTAGGAAAGACCCATAATCACTTCAGAGGGCCTTTTGAAAATCTGACATTTTAACTTCTTCCATTTTTCTTTCTTGCCCTCAGTTGTTTCAAATATGTAAATTTCAGGATCGGTGTCCAGTGTTAGAAGCTGAGAGCTAGTGCACTACAGTACTGGAGTTTCCCCTAATGCTAGAGTCTAGAATGATGTGCATTACCACAAACCCAATAACTGAAATACAGTCCATAGTGTATGATTCACACATTTGCAACCCAGTATGACTGGCTCGTTCTTCTCAGCACTCACCATCTAGACATGTACTAAAAATAATAATGGATGCTTTATCACCCAGCAGTGAACAGTTTACTGTTTAAGTCTAAACACTGTTAAAACACATCATCTGTATCATACGATGCTGTGGATTAATTCAAGTTTTTGGAAGAGAATGTATGCATTCCAGGGCTTCCCAGGACTGAATGTAAGAACCAGTCTTTTATTTTGCTGGTTCTAAACATAATCATTAAGTTAATTATTCCCTATGTTGGACCTTTTGCAGTATCATTCTGCTTCTCAAGATATTACATTAAATAATCTGTATAAAAGGAGAGCACATGCATTTGCAGCATAAATGTCTTAACTATGGAATTCTTATATGATCAGCAAGACATTTTGTAGAACTTATGACTAACGTTCAGCAATAAAGCCAACTGTTCTGATTTCACCCTTGTCGCTTGTAGAACATCAAAGATTTTGAGCTTTGCTTTGCATGTGAAGCTGCTGGCACTTTTGAATGACTGATGTACATGATTGAGCAGCACTGCACACCATAAACTGCACTCGAACGGCTGTTCATTCGGAAGTTGCCCCTTTGATTTTAGTCACACAATGACTTTAAAGAGATGTCACTGCTCTGGCTCATTTGTGGTAGCAGCTGAGAAGGGTCGATCCACTCGAGCTGCATTTTAAACAGGCTCAGCCCTTCACCCCTTCCACGGCCATTTCTGTACCATCATCACTTCTGTCTCGAAAAGAAGACCATAGCCATCAGTCTTCTGAACATTTTTTTGGGGTCACACATATTGTGAACCTCTTCTCAGTTTTGAATGTCCTCCAAATAGAGTATCATAGCTCACACAGATGGTAGACTCTTAATAAGCACCCAAGGTAAAGTGGCAGTGTGCACCAAATTATGAGATTGCATGCCTGGGGTTGGCTTTTGCCTTTCAATGAACATAGTTAAAGGAGGAATTGTATTTCTAATGAATAAAGGAGGTGTATGTTTAGCTGATTTAACATAAGCATTACTTTGGCGAATAAGTAATGTTTATCATGGTGTTTCTGAACTAAACACTGACAGTACACAATTTGCCCTAACAGTGAATTTCTCTGGTTGGAGAATCCAGTCCCATGAGACACAAGTAAACAGCCCAAGAGCAGGTAAACATCCTGGGTTAGGATCCAGGTAGAGAAGCTAATGCAGGTGAACTGTATAATGAGGTTGAGAAAGCAGTAAATGGACAAAACACACTGGCTAACACTTTAGAGAAGAAATGAAATTTATAAACTGGATGTGACCAACCAAAGGTCAGTACATGCTGGTACATTTGAGAGAGAATGTAAGGAGATGTCATCCTCCCCCATTAAAAAACAAAACAAAACAACCTTCCCCTTGTAAAACTGCTACAACCCCCCCACCACACACACACACACACACACACCTTCACATACCGTTTTGATCAATTTTGTTATATCATATGAGATAAGACTTCTATTAATAATTTTATCAATATCAATAATTATGTCTATAAGTAAATTCGTCAAACCAAATCATGATCGAGGCAAAAAGTTAACTTCCATTTTGAATGCAAACAGTAGAGGCAATCTGCCCACTTTCCTGTACAGTGGAGTGTTTAGTTCAGCGTGTGCAGCAGCACTGCTCTGATTCAAACAGGCATGAGATGTATTATTGAAGGACTACAAGTCCCACTCATCACTCATGAGAACATAATATGAAAAAGGTGACTCTAATGCTGTAGGGGCATGTAGGAAACTGGATGGAGCCGGTTGTCAACAGGGAAGCAAAATGCTGAGGTGAGAAAGAAGGCGTGGCTAAGTGCATAGCAACCAGTAATAGATGACCAATCCTTCTCATTCAAACACACATGAAAACTCACCTTCGCCGTTGGTAATGTTCCGTTATTCTATCCATTAACCTTATTTTACTGTAACACGTACCAATCTCACGACATGTATAACCTTCCTTCGTACATCACAAACTAAACACTAACCTCCACCATTGCTGGCCTTCTTTCGTTATGTGTATTTGAGATGACTTGAAAAGCAAAGTGGCTACATTTCACCAAATGCAAAGGAGGATTTATGGAGAGTACAGACAGCAACAGCACATTGTAAGCCACCACTCTAAGCGGAGTTCTGTGGTTCAGACTGGTGCGGACCATGCAAGCCTTGCCCAAATACACTGTGTTAACTAAAATAACTTGGATGATATAATTATTTGGTTTAATCCTAAATTAATTCATCAACGTGGCGCTGATGATCAACATTATTAACTGATGCTTCTGTTCTCCTGATGACTTTGACAGGCTGTAGCCTTCTACCCACCAGCCTTTTTCTATTAGCTATGCTGTGACAGCGTGTCTCTGGCAGTGGGAAAAAATAGGTGACTTTACAGATACATGCATGCACATGCACACACATGCAAACCCAAACACACCCACTCACACCACATAAAGCAAATCACCCAGAGAGAACCACAATGTGATTATTCCATTCTACACAGAGGCAGCTGATTGGAGGAAACAGCATCCTGCCAAGATTCAAGGCAGATTGTAATCCCAGGTTTCATTAAACATCAGGGTTATGAGATTAAAGATCAGACAACCTAATGAAATCTCAGAATTCATCAGAAAAAAAAACAAACAAACCCTTAATGTCTCATTATCCAGCAGGATTAATGTAAATCCCTGTCCAGCCTAGGACTGACTTTATACTATGTGCACTCTTCACACACTCCTCTCTCTCTCTCTCTCTCTCTCTCTCACACACACACACACACACACACACACACACACACACACACACACACACATAGAGGGGGAGTATGATTGTGTTTGAATGTATAAAAGACACTTTGTATGGGTTTAGACTTAGTCCTAAACTAAATAACCATTCTGCCTGAACTACCTCAAAGTCAATTAGTCCTAATCCAAAACGTTTTCAAATCTATGAGTTTCTAAGGGAGGGTGGAGGGATGAATGAAATGATTGAAATGAGTGAGTTGACAGTGTCATGCTTGGGGTCAGCAGTTGAGTCCTTTCACCAAGTTTGATGGCTATAGCTTGAAAATGATGGGAGGTATAAAATCAATGGGTTCCTAAAGGAGGATGGAGAGAGAAAGGACAGACAGGGTGGCTAGATAAATGCCATCAGTGTGAAATGCACTTCCGGGACTAGGACTAGTAGTTCAATATAGTTGTTCTATCTTTACAGATGACAGATGAAAAAGTTATAAAACCAATAGATTCCTATGGGAGGATGGAGGGATGCATGGAAAGAAATAAAGAATGAGTGGAGGAAAATGCTAAGAAGTGCGGCTGTGTGGCTATTGAGCTGTGGAGGTAGTTGTTGTTGAGGGGTTATTTAGCTGTGGGGGTAGTTGTTGAGGACAATTTGGCTGATGGGGTAGCTGTTGATGGGCTGTGGGGTTTTCATTTGTGTTAAGGGGTAGTTGGCTGTGGGGTACTTGGGGCTGGGGGGTTATTTAACTGTTGGGGTAGTTGTTGTTGAGGTGTTATTTAGCCATGGGGGTAGTTGTTGAGAAAAATTTGGATGACAGGGCTTTGTCAAGCCAACATAATAATAAGAACAGTAACTGTAAATGACAGTATTAAACATCGTTAGACATTTAAATGACAGCATTAAACATTATTAGACATTTAAATGACAATATTAAACATTGTTAGATTGTTAAAAGACCAGTTTGTTGCTTCCCTGCTGAGGGTCTGTCTCTGAGTTTCCCAAGAAACTATATCCCACTCAACAGCACCACACACTCACCCTCTTTGTACTCACTCAAACCACACACACACACACACACACACACACACACACACACAGACACACACACACACACACACACACACACACACACACACACACACACACACAGACACACACACACACACACACACACACACACACACACACTGCTCTCAGCTTTGCGCCATACACATCCAACACACCTGTGGCAGTGTTGTCAGGATTAACATTACTGTACTACTATAGCCCACAAGGCTTAGCCTGAATGGCACTTCATTATGTCACATCTTTAGAGCACATCTTTTTTTCAACTGTGACAGTAATAATTCTTGTAGTCAAACCCTGCGTGGGAACAACGACAAATTGCCTCTTGTTCTCAATCCAAACTCATTGCCATAGTAACTCTGCTGCCCTGTGTGCATCATTAGTACAGAGTGATTAATATCCAGTGCCAGGGTCAGCTGGTGTGACATGTTTCTCTTATTACCTGAGTACATATCATATAGCCTATATATATATATATATATATATATATATCATATAGCCTATATATATATATATATATATATATATATATATATATATATATATATATATATATATATATATATATATATATATATATATATATATATATATATATTAACAATGAGACCGCTACAATGATCAGTTTCTCTAGTTTTACAATTGACGTAAAAGCTGAGCAGTTTTGTATAAACTACTGGCAACATTTATTCCAAATTCCAGTTAAAAAATATTGTATTTTAGAGCATGTTTTTTTATGAAAATGACTAATGGTCAAAATACCAAACAGTTACAGAAATTTCAGACCACAAATAATGCAAAGAAAACAAGATCATATTTATTTATAAACAACACAATACTGATATTTCAACTTAGGATGAGTCAAGAAATCAATATTTGGTGGAATAACCCTGATTTTTAATCACAGCTTTCATGCGTCTTGGCATGCTTTACATCAGTCTTTCACATTGCTGTTGGGTAACTTTACGTCACTCCTGGCACAGAAATTCCAGGATCTTGGCTTTGTTTGATGGCTTCTCACCATCTACCTTCCGCTTGATCACATTCCAGAGGTTTTCAATGGGGTTCAGGCCTGGAGATTGGGCTGGGCATGATAGGGTCTTGATTTGGTGGTCCCTTATCCACACTTTGAATGACCTGGCTGTGTAACGGAACATTTTCCTGTTGAAAAAAAACAATCATCAGAGTTGGGGAACATTGTCAGATTAGAAGGAAGCACGTTTTCTTCCAGCACAATTTTGTAAGTGGCTTGATTCATGTGTCCTTCACAAAGACAAATCTGCCTGATTCCAGCCAGCTCCCAGATCATCACCGATCCTGCACCAAATTTCACAATGGATGAAAAACACTCTGGCTTGTAGGCCTCTCCAGGTCTCCGTCTAACCATTACACGTCCAGGTGTTGGACAAAGCTGAAAATTGCACTCATCAGAGAAGATGACCTTACTCCAGTCCTCTGTGGTCCAATCCTTATGGTCTTTCGCAAACTTCAGTCTGGCTCTTCTTTGCTTTTCATTAATGAAGAGCTTTTTTCTAGCTTTGCACGACTTCAGCCCTGCATCCAGAAGCCTGTTTCGAACCGTCCTCGCTGTGCGATTCACCCCAGCTGCTGCATGCCATTCTTTTTGTAGGTCACTTCACGTCAGCTTACGGTTAAGTGACATTCAAATGAGATGGCGATCATCACGGTCGGTAGAGAGTCGTTTTCGACCTCTGCCAGTCTGAAGCTGTTGTCCCATGTGTTTGCTGCTTGACCTTGTTCTCATGACCTGCAGTTTTCAAAATGTTCAAGATGGAAGCAACCTGATGCTCACTGTTTCCCTCTGTCAGTAAAGCTACAATTGAACCCTTCTTTGCCTCATTAAGAACCTTTCTTTTCAACTCTTCTGTCATGGTCTGTAGCTGTAGTTTGACTACACTTACTTTTTGGGTAGTCCTAGCACTGCTTTTCCCATCCAGCTGCTTCTATAATGAGAGAATAGTGATGGCAGCAGCAGTGGGTTTTTTTCATACTGCTGCTCGTTAGAACAGGATTCTGTTAAGGTGATCACCTATTCAGCATCTCATTAAGTTGAATGAGGTGTGTCTATAATACTCCCAATATCTAGCCTCAGCTGAACTCACCATAGCTCTTCCAGTCTGAAATCTGAATTTGGATCTGTATCTGATTATGGACAGGTCTGATGAATGTTTTCATTAAGTGGCCTCGGCTGGCGGGCCCTGTGTGATTTATATAGCAGGGCATGTGTTTGGCTGCTGTGTCTGGAGGAACGCACACACTCTGCGCTTCTGTTGTGGCTCACCTATAATGGTCATGCATAAGAAGGTCTGCATTGATGTGCGGTCTTACTATGACAAAGGTTCCAGCAAGGAGCTCAACATCACGAGTCAATAGAAAGACTATGGCAAATAATTTTCCTCAGCTAAAAAGTTGCTGTTTTGGAGAGAATTCATTTTCTACCATCAGTGATGTTATATTGATGTGTATGTAAGTCATGCGCTGGACACCCAGCATGAGGGACATGCCCACTGATTCTCACATACACACACACACACACAACGCACCTGCCCCACTCCCAATTACCAAATTATTGATCAGGAGCAGCTGTGCCTTGTTTGCCTCTTGTTTTCTCCCCAGATGTCTCCTCCAGCGCTGTGCATTGCTCATCTATACAGTGCCTGAGAACGACACTCCATGTATAGCCTGCTTGTCAGCCTTTCTGTGCCTTTAGTTATTACTTCCAGTGTGTTTTAGTTTCATTTGTGTTTTTTTGTGCAGTTCGCTACTGTGTGCACTTGTTTATCCTCATTATGGAGAATAAAGAAACTTGTATTTGCACTCATGCCATACTCATACATACGCACACACATGACAGAAGTGAAAATAATTAGACCTGAATCTGGTTAGCGTGGATCTGGGATTTCAGCAGTGGGTGATGAAGTCTTTAATACACCACTGATGTGCATGTGAAACACATAGAGATTGTGTGTGGTTGTGTGTATGTGGGTGTGCATGCACACACAAGCTTGTATCAAACATGAAGTGCCAATGGTGCATGTGGTAGATTAGTGGTTGATGTCTTAGTAGGCATATGTGTTTTCCCAGGATGATTTTCTGAGGAGACTGTCAAATCTGCTTAGACTGGCTTGAGTTAATGAAGACACAGCTATGACTTCCGCATGTTTTCAATTTACAGACAGAAAGTAATGATAGAAAAGAAAGTAGAAAACATCTTTATTATATTTTGCAAGGAGACGATTCAAGGGAGTTTACAAATGTCTTAATATTAAACTCGACAAGTCTTATGCTTTCAGGGCTCATAATCAAAATGTATAAGACAGGTATGCTATACCTAAAACAATGTGGAATTTCTCCCAACATAATGTAATCTCACCCACCAACATCACAAGACCCAGAAAAATCTGTAGCCTTGCCCAAATATGCCTCCAAGCCTTTCCTAAGCAGACCATAAATGTCAACTACTAAATGAATTGGCTGCAACTACTTTAAATAACATGTAAACACACAATAACACACAATGCACCTTCAAGTGAAAACCTGCTAATATCTTGCCAGTGGCTGCATCCGTCTGATCTTTCTCCTGTAAGTAGAGTGCAGTGATTCTAGTGATATTGTATCTGCAGGATATAATATCTAGCTGAGAGCTGAACCTGCACGAGGGTCTGCAGTATCAGCCAGATTTTTATTGGCGTGTAATGGCTCCAGAGCTCATCTTCGAAGCTCAAGGACTGTCCTTTGATGGGCTTAGGCCTAGAGCTGAGGCAGATATTATATGGAAACTAGGAGACATGCAAAAGGAGTGATATCAGAAGACAGGCAGGACGAGTGTGAATTTCACGTGGGGGAGGAGGGGGGGGTTCTGGGCAAGCAACAGTACCCGAGCTGAGGCGAGACGCAATTTGGCAAGGAATGACTGACAGGAAGCAAAATAAATGTTTTTCCTACTCACATAACTCTCAGAAGCGTGATATAATTTTTACTTAGTATGGAAGCTTAAAAAATGCTTAGGGATTTAGAACTTGTCCTGTAAAGGTATACCAGGCAGGCGCTGTGATCAGAAAGCATTTTTAATGCGATAGGGCTCTTAAAACCCTCTGATTAGAAAATGTTTTTTTTTCTTTATTGTATGTTAGGACAATACAGATTAAAAATAAAATGATCCCCCTGTGATTAAACTCGAAATATCACTGTCTCTAGTGACAGATCTCAGAATACTCATGGACAGTTTTAATTAAGATACACATGCATTTAAACAACCAAAAGCCTTGTATGCAGGACATGAATATGGAATTAAATGAAACAAAAAATGAACGAAAAAAAGAAAACTACAGAAATTTCTTTAACATTTCAAAGAGATAACTGGAACTAGCAGAATGTTTACTAATATTTTCATCCGTGACACATAATATGAAGGTAGACATTATTATTTTGTAATGGCATCCAGAATTAAATAATGTAACAAAACAACACCTGAATTACAGTAATGTGAAAGCATGGCATCTCAGTGTTTAAACCTACTATTTTGTAAATCTTGTGTTTATAAAATGTCTGTGTTCAAATTAAATTAATTTGTCCAGCATCAAAAGCAAAAGCTTTTCAAAATGGCTATTACAAGCCATTTTGTTTTTGTAGAAAAAAAAAAAGAGTGTGTTACTATAGGATAAACTTACATAGATATGTGCTACTCTATGAGATTTTTTCCAAAGTCTCTCATTACTTTTGTGGCTGTTCAGGAACTAGCCCACAGATCAGTGTACTTCCTTTTTCAGTGCTGGTGGCCTATAATATGCAATCTGGCAATGCTGTGTCCTTGTACTCTTTGTGGACAGCCATCGCTGAACCCGCACAAATATGGCCCATTTTTACTCCAAAAATATTCGCAAAACAAACACACAAACAAACAAACAAAACAAAACAAGCAAGCAAGCAAATGGCACCACTGTGAGGCCAGACGAGGTCCTGCCATTCCTCGGACTCAGAACTTGCTGTGCAACTCGCACGGCCTGGCGCTCACCTCCTCCGTGTTCGGGTTCCATCTGGACTTGTAGACAAACTCGCCAATGGCCACGAAGACAGAGAGCACGAGGCCGGCGGCGAGGACGATGAAGATGCCGCCGATGTTCTCCACGCCCAGCGCGCTCGTCTCCTTGCCGTCCTCCTCGGGGCAGTTGCTGCCCCTCCACCACTTCTCCTTCATCATGTGCAGCTTGCCCTCCTCCTGCAGCTGCAGGATGGCGATGGTCACCTTGTCACGGTACGGGGAGCCTGGCCAAAAACAAACATATCTCCTGCATTTACACTCATCTTTACTGGATATTATTTAGCCATCTGCTATGATATCATAATCCTGCAAAATATTTGCTGTAGAAATCAAGCATAATCAATTAATTGATCGTGATGAATAATTTATCGATAGATTGATCCACCTAATGTGCACCACGTAAAAATTTTTAAGTTTGTTCCCTGACTACAGGCTACAGGTTTATCTGATATGTCTCCTATTTGTATTAATATCTTTCACCACTTCAGAGAGTGAAAGTATTATAGAAATGTAGCCTGCCAGAGCAAGATATTAACTGCGCTGCAGCTGTGTACAGGCACAATTTTACTGTTTGTAGCAGAGTTCCTTGGTGAATTTGACCCTAGCTTCCTCACCAATAGGAGTGCCCACCCCGTAGCCCTTGGTGTCGATGAGTCCCCCAATCTGGGTGAGGTTGCAGTTGCGCTGGCTGATGTACTCGATGCTGGTGGACTCCATGAGGAGGGCATAGTCCGTGGACAGCACTCGTTGGATGCCCTCCTGGTTGTTCTTTACCAGTGCAGAGTTCTTCCTGCTGCTCATGAAGGCCCACATCTTCTCGTAGGTGGAGATTTTCGACTTCTGCCAAAGGGAAAGGACATCACTAGCACACAGTGAGCATCATGCAGACATTCAGTACCATAAACTGTGTTGGGTGGTTAAATCAGAGTGTTCAGAGGAACTGCTGGGTTAGTTCATTAAACGGGCCATTCCACTGAATGGGTGCCATTTCTGTCACATGGACATTATATGTGTAAATATGCATGAAAATAAACTGCACAATACCTTTTATTATTAAGCAAAGTGATTTACACTTTAGTGCAATTGCAAATTCAAGGTATATATTTTAAACAAATAACTACATACAACACTGAAAAAAAACCATTTGTTTCCTGTCCCTGCTGCATGACTAGACACTTTATCAAGAAAAGTAATTGCTAAAATCTTTTAGAAAAAAAACATGTTTTACATTGTTGTGTGATTCTATATTACATATAAGATTTTTATACATTTTTGTCACAAGAAATCCATAATATTGTAGTTAAAATACACAAGTTACACATGTCCCAAGGTTTCACTCAGTCTTATTACCCTAACACAATCCCCTATCTTAAAAATGTGAAAGATTAAAAAAGTAACATGTTAATATTTGCATTTATTACACAAATATACATTTTTGGTAAATTGTTATTATTAGCCTAGTGAATATATTTAATGTATTTGCTAATTATGTCAGTCCTGTTACATTTAGTCCTGTTACTCATGTAAAGAGGACTGAGTAAGAGGAATGAGTCATGTTCTGTCTTATTGATGTATTAATGAGAATACTAATTCACCTGATTTTTAAGTTTTGTAGTTGAAATGACTGAAGTCGTTGATGTTTAAGATTAGAATTACAATGTGAATACATGGAGCCAATCTACTAAGTGCTGCAGAGAAAGGCTGACACTATAGTGCCCGACAGGATGCTGACAGAGTGAGAAATATTTAGAGAAGCAACATGAGAAATGCCTCATGAAACAGGATGTAGACTCAGGTAGGAAGAGAAGTACAATCACACACACAAAATAGAGATGCATGCACACACCTATGGGCACACATTCCTGTTAACCAGAGTTCATAAAGTGTTACTCTAAAATTCTAAAAAAATAAAGGTAATCACACTTCTTTTTAAAATTCTATTTGGTCTGTCATTCATCCAATTGTTTTAATAAATGACATGATAAAATATTTATAAATTTGAGGTTTATGTCTCATTTAAAAGGAAAAATGGTTTAGCATTTTTAGAAAAATACTACTTGCGTGCCTTTATAGTGATTTTTTTATTCACAAATGCCAATTATTTGAACATGTAACCAACTATTTCTTTAAAATGCACACTTTCTTGGGGGAAATCAAAGGAATTACCTGACATGCTTTTAAACATGATTTTTAAATGACACATGAGTTTTGGTAACAGGACTTTTAAGGACTTCCGCTTAAAAACTTTGTAAAAAATGAAATAAAGTTTTGAATATGTAAATATATGTGTTATTAGATTCAATGTTGAAAAAAGATAAAAATTGAAGTTTAATTTTTCAGTAGTTCAACAAGCAAATGGCACCCATTTGGTGGAATGGCCTAAATACCTAAATTATAAAATAAAGGAAATGCATAATACAAAAATCTCAAGGTGCCCAAGGCAGTCTGGTGCCATATCTGGCTCTAAAAATGTCCTAAGAATAGCTTTAATGCAAGAGCTGGGTTTCATGTCTTACTCTTAGCCTACCACAACCAACCTAAGAGAAGCCTCGTGTGAATGTTGTTTGACCTCAGGGGTTGTAGAATGTGTAAGTGTGTATTTGTGTGTGTGTGTGTGTGTTTAGTTTCACCTTGAAGCAATTAGTATAGTAGGTGAATGAATCCCTACAGTAAATCCCATGGAGTGAGTGTGTGTGGTGGTCTTACCTTGAAGAAGGTCATAGTGGAGCCATCTCTCACTGCTCCGTACTCAATCTTGGTCTGCTTGGCCAGGTCGTCGGCTGAGCCAATCGGTGAATCCATGCGCTCCACGGTGAGGAAGGCAGCTAGGTTAGCTGTGTATGAGGAGATGATGATGAGGGTGAAGAACCACCAGATGCCTCCTACAATTCTTGTGGACAGGGCCTTGGGCATCAGTTCAGAACCTGAGGGGGAAAGCACAATGCGTTAATATATAGTTTGGTTTTGATTTAATCTGTTGTGATTACTGCCTCATTTTCTCTAACCATAATTATCCAAACAGAGACTTTAATTTGGCACCCAAAAATGTCTGAAAATCAACATGAAAAATGTAACGGTAAGAATAAGTGCTCTCTCATCAGACTTCCAGCATTATTATGTTGCACTCTGAATTATTATATTATCAAACAGCAAAAAAGACACACACTTAGCAATCTATTTGTGCCATAACAAAAATTACTAGAATCTCACTTTAAACTCACATCAGAATCAAGGAGGACAGTCTATATAATCTAATAAAATAGGGACAAAGGAAATTAGTAATCTGTAATATATTTCCATTAATCTGTAGTTTATTTAGATGATATTATGTGATATACCTTGCTGCATAAGGGCTCCAACACCAAACCACATGCTGTTAATTAGAGTAAAGTTGTTCTCCACAATGTCAGAATCAGGGTTGCAGGGGTGAGGATTGTACCATTCATATGGAGTGAATCTGCACAGAGAGACATAAACACCTTGCATGGCATCCACAAATAGGGGGAGTATGAATTGTAATGTATTGGCAATGTCATACTGTAGGTGTCATGATCTGTGATAAAGACCTCCATTTATTTCACTGTTATTTAATCACGTTTATCACAGATGTTTTGAGTCTGAACAAAGGGAGCCGTGGGTGTTGGGGGGTGGGGGGGTGGGGTGGTGTTGGACAATATAAACTATAAGATGAGCATATTCAGGACAGTAAACCTCCCTTTACAATCACTCCCCTTTATGAAACAGACAGATGAAACAGAGGTCACCTTGACTTCCACAAATCTCTCTTCTGCATCTGTTCTCCAAGTGCAGTGGTGAAGCAGAGGGATAAGATTCACTAAACTGACAAAGCCCTTCTAGAGAAACAACAGCAAGCAGATCCCTTTAACATTAGCTCACCTCTAACAGCTGGGTTCAGATCTCCCACCCCAGATGAGTTGTCTGAGCCATTAGGGCATGGTATTAAATGCAATGTGTTTGCCAAAGCACTGGGCACAGAGACAAGAACCTTTTAATCACAATCCTGCATTCCTTTTAAGGACTGAAGCACAGACAGTCAGAGGGATAAAAAAAAAGAAAGAAAAGTGGTCATATGTCTACCAAAGAGTAAAGTGCACTTAGTTTCAATTTGTGGGGGATCAATTTTAGGGCTGTATCATTTGGAAATCGCTTTATTTCTGCATGAAGATGCCTGAAACAGGTGGGTCAGTCAGCACTGTCTGTGGGAGCCAGTATCAATGTCAGAATCACCCAGTGTATTACTAGGTATTAGATGCGTCTGTTTAATGAATTAATCATCTCTGCTGTTTCTTCACATTGCTTGATGTGACTACAACTGTTATTTATATTTATTTTTATCAAAGTGGTTTAGAAAAGTGTTTATGAAATGCTCTAATGACGTATATCCTACCTACAACATGCAGTTAAATTTGTAGCCAATTTTGACTGTGCAAGCGGCCTGACGCGCAGAATATTAACTCGATTCACTCTTTTAACTTTCCAGACATGCTCAGTTTTATTGCTATTTCTAAATTTCATTAACTCTCAGAAAATCAGAGAACATGTTTAGACTTATGGAGCAGAGTATAAAACATTGGCCTGCTAAGTCTATTTTCTTTTGAAAATTGAATTTACATATTTTTGCAGGCATGGAAATTAGGTTTATACCATCCTTTTCCAGACTACTGTTCTCTGCAGGCCTTTGTCAGAACCATAAAAGGTCCATGCAGGCCTGTGTCAGAACCCCAAATCTAGATCTGTTTACCTGGCAATGACGAAGAGTACACAGCTGACCCCAAGACAGGCAAGGAGCACATACATCCAGATGTCGGGCGAGAGAGGGTTCAGGAAGGAGAAGACGCCTGGGTTGGTGCCATTGGGCTTGTGGTAGAGGATGGAGATCCCCAGGGTCATGAAGGGCTTGGAGAAGTCAATGACCTTCTCCCTTACATAGGTGATGGTAAGAGGAGCCACAGCTAGGTCAGCCACCTGCAAAGTGGAACAGGAGGCGCCTCAAAGACAGCTTGCTGCCTGGACATGGACCAAGTGGCACAGATCTGAGAGTATGTATGAATAACGCCACTGAGATGGAGAATCTCTGACCTTAAGTGTTAAGATTCATAACTTTTTTGTTACTTGTGACTTTTGTTGTTTGGGTTTGGTATGTTTAACATCGCCACTAGCTGAACAGGAAGATGCTGATTGAATTTCAGACATGTCTAGAAAGTAATGTAAGAGCACTATGTAGACAAAGAATTCAAAGAAAAATGATTGGATTTACGTGATCGATGAGTTCGCGGACCATTCCATTCCACTCCCCCTTGTCATTCTGGGCACCGTATTTGCCATCTGACACTAGTTTGACCTCATAGGAAAACCCAAGGATGTTGGACAGTTCCTTCAGCAGGTCCAGACAGTAACCCTCGAACCTGTCATTTCCGTACAGTGGCTTGTCTGACTTCTTATACATAACATATGGGTGTTCCTGCCATAGATCCATATTACAGACCATCAGTGGAAGAATATGTCATCAATTTTTAAAAATGAAGTATCCTCATAATACTATAATTACCAGGATAGTTGTGACAATTAAGGTGCGGTTGGCCATGGAGTCCGTAATATTAGCTGTCTTCTCTTTGCCGGTCTCTGTCATATTAAGGCCTGAATTTGAGTTCCACACCCCAATCTGATGTAAACAAAGAACCACTTATTGTCACACATCACAAACATTCTGAGGGACAACATATAATCTGCACAATCTGAATAAAAATATATATGCATACAGTCTAATTTGTATTAGGAAGACATATCGGACTTGAGTAGAATGCGGCAACAACTAAGAACAGTAAGAGCAGGACTTCAATGGAAAGAAAAGGTGGGGGACAGAATCCACATATACTCAAGTTAGACATGTAGCAAGGAAAAAAGTCTCTGCATAAAGTGGTTCCCATAGCTCTTACGTTGCCTATCTTAACGAACTTAAGCACCTTTTCTTAAATACATTAAACAGATGTACTATGGCGGTCAGGCCTTTGGGGTACACCAAGCTAATCTTATCCAACAGTGTATATGGATCACACCACTGAGGTGGAGACTCTCCTGAGTCATGATGTTAGACACAGACAGCTGTGGGTGTAAAGCTGATAAAGACGGAATCTGATAAATGACAGCAATTACTCCTCCATCTCTCCCAGAGGTGCGGAGAGTGACAGGGAGACAGAGGAGGGAGGGGAGGGGAGGGAGGGGAGTCTTTTGCTACTCTTCATCCCTTCAGTTTGAGTTTTGCTGTCAAAAGCAGCCTCTGCTCTGCGAGCATACAGGAAGCAGTAGGATAAAACACTGAAAGCGTCTGATTAGCAATTGACCCCAGCTGCTCTATTTACTGGGCCGAAGAGGGTAAAGGCAGACTGACTGAGCATTTAATGATTATGGCCAAAGGTTGACACAGAAACTGCTTGCATTGAATTTGGGTGTGGTAATAGAGCTAAATAAATGTTGCTATGTTCATATCTTGTGGTATATATCATATATGTGGGATATATAAGTAGCATGTATAATTAGGATGGTGAGGAGAAACATTATTATTCTGATGTTTTGCATCCACATTTATCTCTGACAATCTGGGTTTATTCACTGCTTGGTAATGTGCAGTCACTATTAAACTTAGTAACTTGCCTCAAAATTAGCATAAATGTACTTGGCACTACTTCTGCAGACAGAAAAGATTACTAATATTAAAAGAAAGTGGTAGACTACTGGCAGACCAACGTTAGGAGTTGCAAAGAAAAAAGAAGCTTAAGGGCTACGGAAAGGAAGGAGAAACCCTAAGGACAGAGACCAAAACAAACCCAGCAACAGACTTGTGAACGTGAAAGGGAAAATGAGAAGAAAATATAAAGGATATTTGAATAGCAGCTCTGATTTATTACAGGAAAAAGACATTGTGCAGGAGGCTCATGCATGGGAGGCTCGGGCTTGGTTCAGCCACGTCAGGTTTATCCAGCTCCGCTCCATCATTACATATTAATGAGGTCATCACTATTAATGATTTTCTTGTTGTAATAACATTCCTCACTTTAGTAATGAGGTCATCGTCATAACAATGTCACTACTGTTGTTATAATAAGGTCATCGCTTTAATAATTCTGCCACTGCCAGTGTAATCTCCAGTGTGGCAGTACTGAGTGAGCAAGGCCATGCGGGTGTTCACCTTTTCCATGCTGTCCTCTCTCAGACTGATAATGTCCAAGTCAAACTCCTTCCTCTGGCCGTCTGTCTGGTTTAGAATTATTTGCCCAGTCAGTCCATTCCACTGGGCCTGAATACAAAATCAGAGAAGAAGAAAAATGAGTTCTAGTGACGAAAGGACATGTACTATTATAATATTAAAAATATAATTATAATTATTAATTCCTATTAATAATTCCCACCACCAGCTGAGAGCAATCTACTGTGCAGCCTCAATACCAACTGTGAACAGGGTCAACAGTACAACAACTGAAACACTCTGAAGGAAGTGCAGAATTTGAGTGTTCTTTTGTCTTATTGCTGAGGAAATTGCCTCGGTTCCCGGAGGTTTGCTGTGTTGCAAGCTTATAAGAGGTACAATAACACAGGGGTGCTTCACATCAATGACAGCGTGTCTTTGTTTTTACATTGGGCAAAGCAAAACACGGCAGGTTAATATTAATTACAATAATCTTCATCACCATTAGCATCACTGATATCCCACAATATAGGCCAGAAAGTTAAAAGTTTAACCTATCTCCAACATGGCCACTAGCTAACGTTAGTGAAAATAATCCTTTGTGAATGTAATCCAACTGTATAACTACTTACCTAATACATGATTATGGGAGAGCCACAATCGCTCCTCACAGGCAACAAGGTTAATGCCATCTTTACTGTCAATCACCTTGTGTTTACCACAGATTAGTAGGCAGTGTTCTCCTGGCATCTGTTAAATCGAGGTTTGTCCATCAGACTGCCACCTAGCCAAGCATGATTCATCACTCCAGAGAACACGTTTCCACCGCTCCAAATTGCAGTGGGCATTTCACCATAATAGCTTACACTTGACAGGGGCAATTCTAGCAAGGTAGACATGTCATGAACTGACTGAGCTAAGCTGGCATCCTGTGCCACTTTTAAAGTCCCTGAGCCCTTCAGTACACGCCATCCTACTGCCAGTGTTTGCCTCTGGAGACTGAGTGGCCGTGCACTTGATTTTATCCACCAGTAAGTGTAACCCATGCTAAAATGGTGTCTGTTGTAAAACTATGCCTATATATTATAAGCAGTGAGGTGAAGCATCAGGCTAATTATCACTGCTCAAATGAGGTCATGTTCCTTTAAGGGAATGCTAGACTAACAACTGTCTGCAGCAGCAGTGAGCAACAGGTTTATGGCAATCGGAAAAATGTGCATACTGAACCTTTTCATAAATTGGCTGTACCTCAATTGTTGAATGGTATCCAATTTGATGACAGGTTGGAAGTCTTCTTAAAGTAGTGCACTGGTCCCTGGAAACTCAGCATTCTCAACCAGTGTTGGTGTTTGTGGTGTAAAGTGGTCCTTTCAGCGAGGATTGTCTGGCATTTTAATCTAAGGTGGAAAGTGAGTCTGCATACACTGCTGGACAATTGTTTTTTCCATGTATAAGGTTTTGCAGGCCTTCATGAATATTTTTGTGGGGGCTCTGAGGACAGCATATAAATGTTTTCTTTTGCCAAGCATGGTCATTTCTGGGAGAAATATACTTTACATTATATTGAACAAAGACACTTGAGTTAACACATTGGTGATACCGTTAAACCATGTATGGTAATAATTGTAGCAAAGTACAGAAGGTTTCCAGAGAAACAGATGTTTCAGCCAGTGGTTCTTCACCAGCTGTACAAGAAAAGTGCTTCTTATATATATTGTTTGGTTGCTGCTTTTTGTTTGTTTGATTTTTGTCTATATTTGAAGAGCCCCATCAAATTTAATACAAGAGAAAATAACATTACATTCCAGTCCAATTTCTTTCTCATTTTGAATGGATCAAAGACAGAATACAGCTGGTCAACATGCCAATTAAAAAGTTATTTTCCTATCTAGTGATAAAAATACTACATGGGTTTTATTTGCCATGCTATTGTTGACATTTTCGGTAATAATTGTTACATTAGAAATGGGTGTTGCTGAAACATGAAAACTGAATAATTAGGAGGGACACTCCATCTGAAAATGTCTACCATGGATGAGGTGCGTTATGTATAAGAAAGAGATAAATAAATCACACTAGTGTGCACTGTGTTCTGTGAGGCTGGTGAGTTTGGAAGGGCAGTTTCCATTGAGTTTTCCACTGAGTTTGTATAAGCAATGGCTTGAGGGACCATGTGGGGATCCCTGTAGAGATGCACTCACCTCCTTGAACATGCTAATGAAGCGTGAGCCGAAGCGCCAGGGCTTGTGTCTGTGGCACTGCAGCGAGCTCACGGTGATCGGGGAGGCCCGCTGCGATGCGGCGGCCACCATGTACACGGCGTCGTACATCAGGGCCGCCTCCGTCTGGGGGAGCGAAACACAGGTGAGCGGTGGCGTCACCGCGAACCACGGTTCTCAGCACAGGCTACCGCTCACACACACCTGATGGAGCGGAGGCAAGAGATTCCTGGTACCCTGCCATGCTGAAACGAGTGCGCCAGAGCAGGGAAAGATACTTAAGTGGTCAGTGCTGTGGTTTTGCAGGGCTATAACTGGAACTGAGGCCTCTTCAGGGAAATGCTGAAGGAACAATGAAGCTTTCACTATATTGGAAGCTTAAGGGCTATTGTTGAAATAGAGCACATGAACTGCTCTCAGGCTTTCCCTACAAGCTTATTTCAAGTCAAAAGGTTTTTTGACACAAGGTAAATTCCATTAAAGCAATTTCGAGTGCCTATTAAATCAATTATTAGAACAATACAGAGAGCCCTAATTTTGTACTGTTACATAGAAAGCTAACTGACAAAAACCAATCAACAAAAAAACTTTTCTGGGAGTCTCAGTGCTGTACCATAAAAAGAAGCCATGAGGACTAACCGTCATCATGCCCTCCATGAGGCCACTCTCGGGTCTGGGTGGAGACTGTGGTCTTTCCATGGACCATTTCTCCAGCACTGAAGTCACCTGAGGCTTGTCCACATTGACCAGGCGAAAGCCTGTCATATTCACCCCACTGTAGCGGTACGGCTCCAAGTCCAGAGCATACAGATCCTTCAGGACACACACACACACACACACACACACACACACATCCAGCATTGCCACACACTGCTACATATCCTACAGTACACATACCTGATATAGTCTGCTCCTATTACAGATACTTCAGTACTTGCACCCATCACACACTATTACAGATCCTTGTAAAGTATTAACATATCATTAACATACTAAAGTAAGTGACTTACAGAAGACTACCTGCAGCTAGGTTTACTAAATGTTAGATCCCTAACATCTAAAGCACTCATGATAAATGAAATTCTCACAGATCATAAATGTATTGTACGCTGTCTAACAGAAACCTGGATCAACCTAGCTTAGAGATCAAAACAACCAAACCAAAATAGTATACTTTTAGCTGTTCTGCCATAGCTAGATCTGCCATAGTCCATCTTTGCACATTATAGTTCCCTAATTTACACACCCCCGTACCTGGACATGCCTTATAACCTATTCTCTCTTTCCGCCAAAGGTACACCTACCACTTATGTTATGCTGTCAGCCTGTTTCAGCTGCCATGGCTCCATCCGCCACCCCGATTCCCCCTGCTGTAGCCCACCACACCCCCACCCTAGCCAACTACTTCTCCACTGCCCTTGATGTATGTTCTCATGCAGGATTAGTTTCTGACACGTGCACACCGTTGAGACCAGACTAGGATTTCTAGAAAATTGGACTAGATATTAATTGTTTATTTATTTATTTAGTTAGTTATTTCCCCCCCCCCTTCTCTCTCTCTCTCTCTCTCTCTCTCTCTCTGTCTCTCACTATGCGTTCTGCTCCTTATTGTTTATATTGTTGCTATTGTGGTGTCTGTTGTCAGCCAGAGGAGGAGGGCCTCCCCCTTTGAGTCTGGGTTCCTCTCAAGGTTTCTTCCTCATGCTCTAGGGACATTTTCCTTGCCACAGTTGCCTTTGGCTTGTACACTGGGGGCTTGGACTCGAACATTTGTAAAGCTGCTTTGCAACAACAACTGTTGTAAAAAGCTCGGTATAAGTAAATTTGACTTTTACTTTGGCATATGCCTGATGCACACACACCTACAGATCCTATAACAAACAGTGGCCTACAGAAATGGCTGAAGAGCTCTCTCACATGGTCAGGGGTGTGTATATTACCAGAGTGGTGAAGAAGAAATGGTAGTACTCAGTCATCATGCCCATAGACAGTAACTGTAGAGAGAAAGAACACCACAATTCAGCTTCTGTGTTACCTGTTCCACAACCAGGTGAGTGTGTGCTACCTGTTCTATGACCAGGTGTGTTTGTGTTACCTGCTTTAAGAGTTCAGCTGAGCTCTGGTATGAGCAGTCGAAGATGACGCAGAACTCCTTGCCTTTCTTCATCTCCTTCAGAAGTGGCCGAGCATCTTTGCTCCCGACTGGAAGCTGCCTGATCTTGATCTTAATGCTGTATCGGGATGGAGCTTTGATCAGCTCCTGCAGACGAATCAGACCTTCAAAACAAACAAAACACATAAAAAGCACCACAATTCAAAACATTTATTTGATAAAGCTTAGCACAGTGAAGATGCACAGAAAATATCGGGAACCCATAAAGTAGGTTATGTAAGCAACAAATGATGCTTAGCAGTGTTTAAATATTTAAGGTCCCCCACAAATCATTTCAGAATTCCCTGCTTGTTTTAGAAATTGCATTAATGCACATATTCAGCTCAAAAAATACAGCATTGTATATCATATTAAAATTATGTTATTCTATTTCATAAAGTTCCTCTACAGGACTTAATAATTCCTCCGAAGAATGACATTGCTCAGTGGAGCAATGCAGAGCATTTTTCATTAATATAAATGACACATCTGTTTTAATATCCAGCCTAGAGACTCACTTTATTAAGATGTATGGATACAATAGTGAAAGTGCACCCTCCCCTAACAGGGGCCCTTTTATCAAGAAATTATTTATAAATTGTCTAAAGCATTTCTCAGCTCAACTATGTATCTCTTATGGCTCATGGATCCAAATGTAACCAATATATGTGCTTACTTGATATTTATCAGAACATACAGATTTTTTCCCTTATTTTGAGCTAGTACTTGCTAGTATACTAGTACTTGCATCAAGGATATGATCTGCTTAAACATGATTCTCCTAGTATGTAAGCCGAAATGAACTGAGGTCAGTTTCTGAGAATTGGCCAAATTAATCTCCTTATACTCAAGGTCAGCACCTATCTGTCCTATTCCTAATAAAAAAACTCCCTTACTAGTGAGATAAGAAAGCTTCCTGTAATATAGGCAAATCAATGCACCTCTGTTTTATTATGATCCTGATCTTCAATGGATATCTAGTGAAGATATTCATTATTTCCATAAATTCTTTTGTAGATTTTGTCCCTGTCTATATACAGGAATACTAATGGAAGCGCAGTTAGAGATCTGATTAGTCTGAAGCTGCCTGAGAGCAGTAGCTGGTCTTCCAGTAGTAACAAGGGACATTTTATTTGTAAATGGGAAATGCCATTGAATCCCACCTGTGGCATCCTCATAGACTACAGTAACCGTCTTCCACTTGAAAAACTGCACAATGTCCAACACAGCCCGGCTAATAGAGGCGTAGTCCGGGTGGAGGTTGATGTAGAAGCTGTCCCTGTTGTCCACAGATGGATGTTTCCAGCGAGTCTGGATGTGGGGCACCTCCAGGGCATTACAAATGGACTGCACTGCACTCACCGATGAGCTGTGGGAGGGGCCAAAGACGGCAGCCACACCCAGGGCCAGCTGATCACATGCTAAGGGCAGGGCAGGAAGAGGAAAGAATGGAGTTGGGGCAAAGTGGGAGAGATATTTTAGTGGCAAGTTATGGCAAGGCAATTGGGATACAAAGGCATAGTGAAAGAGAAGAGAGAGTTGTGAGAAGAGAGAGTGAACTAAATGAATGAATATGAAGTCCACATGCAAAAAAACACAAAGTCGTTTCATGACCCTATGGGTCGTAATGTGTGGTTAATTTTCTTTGCTGAAGTCTGTCTTTCTTTTTCACAGCACGTTGTAAGTTGGGTCACATGGAAAGACGCAATTGGTCACCAGCAGGGGAAGCAAAAAATAAGAGGTTTGCAATGAGAGGAAGAAGTCGGATGCTTCCTTCTGATGCAGTTTCTCTCACGCTCCCTGTTCTCTGACTAGTAGCCCAAGCCATGTCTGGGTAGTGCAGAAACAGCCCTGGCTAAAGTAGTTAATGGTCTCAGATTGAATACCAATGATACAGATGACACCTTTGGTGTATCAAAAAAATTATACTTGCTGTGGTAGACATCAAGGTTCAAACCTTGAACCACTTTTATTCTCACAAAAAAATCTACACGTTACTTCTGTTTTTTTGACC
Source organism: Electrophorus electricus (assembly GCF_041902795.1). NCBI lineage: Eukaryota > Metazoa > Chordata > Actinopteri > Gymnotiformes > Gymnotidae > Electrophorus > Electrophorus electricus. The sequence continues at coordinate 8,235,973 of NC_137513.1, forward strand.
CCAGAGAGAAATTTGAACATATTACTCCTGTACTTTTACTTCCCATTACTGTCAGTACATATAAAGCACTGAAAGGTCTTGCTCCCGCTCATCTCACTGAATGTCTTCATCCTTAAACACCATATTGTTCATGTTCATCCTCTGCCACAGCCATGCTTTCCATTCCATGTACTAAACTGTCTAATGTGGAAGCAAGATTCAGTGCCATTGCTCCCAAACTCAGGAATGCTCTCTCACAACACATCCATGACCACACTATCTTCCTTTTAGAGAAGAATATCATTTACATTACTAAATGAGCAAGTAATATTCTATAGTTTTACATTTTCCCTATTTCAAACATTTAATTCTCCATATTGTTTTTAATTATATTTCTTTGCATCTTACATATTTCTTACTGTATTTTAGTTGTTGATATTGTCTATATTTTCTTATTCTAGACTTTATAAAGATACCTTGGGTTTAAGAAAGGAGCTATATAAATAAAACATCATTATGATTATTATTATTATTATTATTATTAGTAGTAGTAGTAGTATTAGTAGTAGTAGTAGTAGTATTAATAGTAGTAGTAGTAGTGGTGGTAGTAATATTTTTTATTTGATAGAAAACATTGGAAAATGCACTCAGATGGCTCTTACCTCTACGAGAGGCCTCAAAACTGTCAAAAAGATTGATGCGCTGGATGTCATAAGTGAGCGTAATGTTTGGCATTAGTGTCCTGTTTCGATTGATGTTTGTCACAGCAAACTTGAAGGCCAGTTCTTCTACACTGACCGGCTCGTTCTCCAGTGTCTCAAAAATGCCCCCTGTAAGCAGGAATGACACAATTACAACCAATGACCTTTCATCACACACACACACACACACACACACACACACACACACACACACACACACACACACACACACACACACTTCAATCTAATTTAGAATGCTTCACACAGTATTAAAATATTAAACATGCATTATCTAAAGTATACAGAACTGTGTGCAAATTTCCAGCTAATCCTGGTTTTTGTAAGAACTAATCATAGTGCTGTTTTGGCAATGCTGGAGGGGATTAATTGATCTGATTAGATCATTTAAAACACATTTCAGCCTAGCCTTCCATTGAAAAAAAGCAATGAAAACAAACATAAAAAACTCAATTCAATAATTGAATTGACATGTATCTATTATCCAGACAAAACTTCTGCAAGTCTGTGGAAGCATAAGACCCTTCGAGACTTGGATAACCAGTGAGAGCAGCGCAGCAGACAGGAACACAGGCATCCACTTCTTATCCTTATGTAGTAATTGGAAGCTATGATGCATCCCTGCCTTGGTTTTCAGTGCAGGGTGTCCCTATCTACCCTCCCTGGTACATCCCCCGGCTGAGCATGTGTGTTTGGATGGGGATTACGGGGTTCAGCTGTCCTTCCAGATAGTCTGGCTCACTGATTGCTTCTGCAGCATGCTGGGGCAAGGCCAAATATGTCACGGCTTTTCTGTCACACATGTGATCTCATTTGTCGTCTGGCTTCTTTAATCCATTTGGCAGTGACAGCGGATGATAACTATACCACAATGCCCACCGAACTGCAAATGCTTTGTAGAAATAAGCACATCACTCCGAAGTGACAGATTTATCTGCTCTGAATCTGATAATATGAGAAAAAAAAAAGACACTGGAAGCAAAAGACAGATCTAAAAGAACAGTGTCAGGGTGCCTCACCCTTCAGCTAACACATTGAACATTACTAAAGAATTCTGCGTTGTAAGTAAATCCCCTCCCAGTGAAAAATCCCATTAGCCTTACAAAAACCCAAGTCAGCCATTACTCATACACCAGCACACTGAAATGAAAGAGCACCGTGGTGACATGGGTCACACATGGCCATGTCTTCCATGCTCGATAGATCACATCCAGCAACCAGGATGTCAGCATCATGTATAAATGCTATCATGTGTTTGGGAGGAGTGGTCAGTTATAATACTTAATATAAGTCATAAGCAGTCACTGTTCATTAAGAGAAAGCAGAGGTTAACGTATATCTTATCACACAAATGTACCGACATACTTCAGGCAGATTAGTTCAGAAAATTAAAGACGACATTTCCATTTGGCACTCAAAACTTTTATTTGATGTTGTTTTTTTCTCTTAATCTGAACTGCAGACATTTTTTTTCCAATCCAGCTCAGTTTCTTTTTAAATTGAATAATGTGTTATGTATTTGACACAGAATAAAATGAAATCATGCATGTCCCCCCTTGTTGCTACGAGAAGAAAACAGCAGGATAAACTGCTGTCTGCAGTAACAAGGTAGAACTGAGCTGTCTAAACTGCCCTGGGAGTGCACTGACCTTTGCACACCTCAGTGCAGCTGTCAGAGGTGCAGTCCCACGTGCTTTACAAAAAGTCATAGCAGGCCTCCTGAGTGACGAAACAGAAAAGCGTTCGCCCTATTTTCGAGGGTTCGCTGATTCGAGCCCCGACAATTCAGCGGGCATCCATGGCTGGGAGTCCAAGGGAGCAAAAGTGACAGTACTCTCAGAGAGGGAGGGATGGTATTACTCAGACAGGAGTAGGACAAGATCAGACTAGCACTGTCAGTCAGACTAACACTAGCCAATCATGGGTGTCTATGTGCTTGCGCTTGCTGTTAGCACTCTCCTCTGAATGTGTTTAGCTGCCTTGTACCTAATTGTTACATCATTCTTGAGTTAAATGATGAAAAAAGTATTTTCAAGAAGTACTATTCTATATATCTTTACTATTTACCATTATAAAGCAGGTGTCATGATCAGTCCTTCCCGGGTTCCGTGTTTTCCCTGACTTGTGTTTTTTTTAGTTCTGTGTCATAGTTTCGTTCTCTCCGCCCCTCGTTTGGTTTTCCACACCTGTCCCTTGTTAAGTTCATGTATTTAAACCATGTCTTGCTCCCTGTGTTTTGGCTGTTCATTTGAATGAATTGTGTTTATGTTGAATGGTTGTGTTTATGTGAATGTGTTGGGTGGTACCCCGTGTATCCTAGCCTTTGTGTTTCTTAACCCTGAGTTTTCCTTACTCTTTGTTATAGCCTGCTTCCCTTGTTTGCCTCTGTGTGTTTGTTTTGTTAATCATGTACCCCTGTCGGCTCTTTGACCCTGGACTGCTTTAACAACTATGATTCTGGATTTGCCCCTATTAAATCTCGCTCTTCTCCGCACACGAGTCCACCTCCTTACCGCTCAATGTTACACCAGGTAATAATATTAGGTGAGATATTAGGTTCATTTGAGTAGTATCTGAGCAATACACGTTACCTGTAGTCTAATTAAAAATAATTCTAATTAATTGTATGATTTTGTACACAGGCATCTGAATATGAAAACATGTCATAACTTCTTTGCAGGCTGAAGAACCATGGCAGCAGAGCAATAGTAATAACATTGAGAGAGTAAGCTATGGTGGATGCACCAATACCGTTAATGATCTGAGTCTTGCCAGTGACTCTGCTGATCCTTGAACTGGAATACCTTCCTGTACATGCTAAATATGATTGGACTTGAATGACAGACATTACGTGTGAATTAAATGATTAAAAGATTATGGACAAAAACTGGAAAGTTTCATAATGTCATTTGTAATACAAAGACGTGTTACAGTCTTGACCGCGACACATTTTATTGAGTGACAGTCATTTTGTCACCTCAAACTGTCTCCAGGAAATCAACTCTTCCTTTTGTTCCATTTCTCACAGCTGCAGGGCAGTTCCCCTTGATCTATCCCATCTATCCCACCTGTTTCTGACAAACCCCTGGATAACCCATAGTGAAATAGTAGCTGTTGATCCCACATTCTATGAAAACCCACCCGTGTGGGATTTGCTGTGATAGGTTGGGAACGACAGAGTAGAAGGGGGGGTGGGGGGGTTGTGGAAGGAAGGAAGCTTCCTGATGCTGATTGTCCTGGGACCTTGGTCTTCAAACCCCCACTGTGGTGAAGGTGGTGGTCTTGCCTGGGTTAAGCAGACACCTTGAGATCTGTGAGAATTCTCCCAGCTCTTTGTCAACAGCGTAGGGTTTTACTGGATAACTTGAATAGTTTATTGATTGCACTGATAAGGTTATATAAAGGTATTCGGTAACCAATGCGCTGATGCATTTTTACATAATTTACAACTGCATGCATTTGCATGCATTTTGAGAAGGAAGAGAAAGGCAGAGAAAAGTGTGCACACGTTCACCCACATTCAACATGTGCACACATAAACACAGACAAAACAGATTTCAACTGAGTTCTGCATTTAAATTTAAATATTTATGTAGGGCACAATGTGTTGTTGGCAATAGTTGTGTTTGCAATTAAAGTTTTATTCAGGCATGGAGTGAGCCAGCCATGTCAAGGGCCGTGCTCTGTAAAATCCTGACTGTAAAATCTGTAAAATCCCAAGTGACTACAGTCAAAGCTGTCAATATGTACAAAAAAACAAATATTAATCTAGATTACAGTGATGGGATATACCAACAGCAACATCTCATCATTAAGGTGCTAGTGACAGAGCTTGATATCACGGGTTTCTGCCTGATGCCTGGGTTTCTGCTGATGATGACCTATTACCACTTTGTGATTCTAACATGTCTTCTGCTTTGTGTCACTTCAAAAAAAACCCTGAACTTCAATAAGAAAGCTAAACATTTATTTGGGTGCACTGCAAAACCATAATAATAATAAATAAAAAAAATAATAAAAACATTGTAATAAAAAAAGAGTTCCTAAATGCATGGCATACAAGACCGCTCAGGTCTGATGACACCTTACACCTGGTGACACCTGGCTACTCAGACATGCTGATGACACCAAACTAATTCTGTATTTCCCACCCTCTGACACGCAGTTTCCCAGACGTATCTCAGCATGCTTGACTGACATTGCATTGTGGATGACAGCCCATCACTTGAAGCTTAACCCCAGTAAAACTGAGCTTCGTACATCCCAAGAACTACCCAACCCTTACCATGACCTCACAGTTTCCTTCAAGAACTCCCTGGTATCACCATTTGAAGATGCTTGTAGTCTGGGCATAACTTTGGACAACCAGTTCAAACTCATTCTTGACTCATGTTTCAAATCTGGCCTGTTCTTGAATATTTCTCCTTTGTAACATATGAAGGAGTTGGCTCCTTCTCTCACAGGAAGCTGCCCAGGTGCTTGTGCAGTCTCTAGTCATCTCAAAGCTAGACTATTGTGATGCATATTGCCCGTTTTAACGGCAAGTTTGGTACACCCTCACACAATGCACAGCAAGCACTGGAGCTCGGGAGGGGTTTGTTCAGTTTTGTTGCCATGGGTCCCAACCTGTAAGTATGCATTATTATTTGTGGATTTGTGATGTTTAAAGCAAACAAAGCAGCTACTATAAGTGTTCAAGTGTGGAGTTGTGGTCTGTAGTGCCCAGCTTTAGGCTTCTCAGCTAATTATGTTAACTTGGCAACTAATCTTAAGATAATCAGCTGCCCACTTTTACATAAAACTATGGAAACCTGTTTTATCACTAGATGTTAAACAGTGTTCAAGAGTGGAGGTGGGTTTATGATTACAAGCGGTAATGTTACGGTTGCAATCCACCGTAGGCTTCTGCTAACCAGCTAGCTAAGTTTCTATTGACCTGGTATGTTTAAACATGTATTATGCCAATTTCTGCCTGCTGGCATAGAATTGCAGGTATGTTCATAGGACTGGAAACCACTGGACACTGTAATGATTTCTAACATTTCAAACACACTGGTATTTATAGCTGCTCGGGAAAGAAGGGTCTGTCTGCAGACGGCAAGACAGGACAGAATGTGTAGGAGCGGAAGTGCTCTGCCAGGTTGGGGGGGACCTCTAACAGAGCATTTCAGGGTGAAAAGAGATGTGCAGCATGAAAAAAATAATGCGTTTTTGGAACATTAAAGCATGTAAATCTATTCTAGTAGACTCCAAAAATACAATTATGAACTTTAAAATCAGCATCAAAGGTCTCCTTTAAACGTATACCAGTAATTATCCAAAATCACTAATCCAGTCTTGGCATGCAGATTAATACGGTTTGGGTGCTTTAAATTTGTGACCTTGTTTCAGTCACCAGGTCAGGGAGATGACTAATTGTAAAGAACAGAAAAACTTTATAGAATGTGTGTCCATTATAACATTTAGTATAAATACTATATTGTACATACATTGATAACACAATCTATGCTACGCATAGGCATGTATAAATAAATGTTGTGCTGCTTTTAGTTTTCAAGTACTTTGTGTATGCTAGGGTTTAGTTCTTGGTTTTGTTCTCTCAGTGTGTTGTTCCTTGTGTGAGTTCTTTCTAGCCTCGTTCTGGTTCTGTTAGTTTTGCTCTTGTGTTAGTTAACTGCCTTGTTTTCCCAATCCGCAGAAACGTAAATGAATATGGGACATCCGCAGTCTGCTTCGTCATGTGCTGCCAGCCTTGTCACATGGAGGAGCACTGTGCACTTTAAAGTCACTGTAACGACGTAGAAATGCACTATAACCCATACCCTAAAAAGATTTGGGGATGTAGGCATTATACATTAGCAAATACCTTTGATTTTTCTTGAATGCATAAAATCAAATGTTTTGTAGTATTTGTAAGATCTAACTGTGTATCATGCCTGATCTTAACAGGTCATTAGTGAAGGTAGTAATTAAACTATGAATTATGATGTGGATAGCTGATTGAACACTCTGTGACAACTACCAATTTCATATCAGAACACAAGATTAAATGAATTGAGGCAATCAATTTTAACTGATGATTCAGAAGTGGAAATTTATTTTGGGGGTATATCTATGAATGTCTGTAATATAGTGTTAAATTACAATTAACAATTGTAACATAATTAATTATGTGTGTGACTATACTTAAGTGCGGTTATAATGGTCTGTTTCTTGTATTAAAAGCAATGATACATGGCACCTAACATGTTATGAATGCATATAGAAAGTATTATCATGACTACTGCAAAGGTCAAACAGAACACAAATGATTTATTTGCCCCTGAATTGAGTGGGATCTGAGTCTGAGTCCAGAACTCTTACCTAACTCTAATCCACCCCAGAGCTATTCATCTTTAAACTTCACTCTGCAAGGCAAAGTAAAGTCATTTTAGTTATGTAATTTGAAAGTTGTCAGTTTAATATGATGGCTGTTTCTTCCCCTTGTCCTCTCACTGCTATTGACATAAGACACTGTTCATATTAGTCACAGAACTAAATTACAATGAGGGCAAAGAATCAATCCTCCCTCAATGTGTTAATTAGCTACAATGGAAATTAAGCTGTCTCCTACCCTGAATTAAAACATCAGTGTAACTCTTGAAGTTAACAGGATTAAGGTGGATGTGTAAATTCGCTCCTTGTACGATGAGATGGGAGCTCAGGATGTAATTGCATGCTGCCTGTTCTCACTTGCTGGCCTGTGTTTTGATCTTCTGTCTCCCATTTGTCTTTCAAGGACCTGCCCGTGGTTCCCACTCTCATTCCTTATCCTTGTAATTACATGCTTTTCATGTTAGTTTCAGTGTTGTTACTGTTGTTGATTATTCACTACTAAATAATATGCTTGAATAAAAACATATTAAGTCAGAGGCGAAGAGGTTCAAATAGCTCTGTTCTGTTCTGATTTCCACCAGTGTGTGTCAGAAAATACCTAATACACACCACATCAACTCTTCGTGGGTCTCTCCATGTATCATCACTTGCACTTAATGAGGACATGCAAATTTCACTGTTTAAGCAACTGGTTCACACATGGGTACCTTTTGGAATTTTGCTTTGCTGTCTCCTGGGTACCAGGAGGTGAGGTTGCAATTCTGCTGCTTAAATTGGAACAGATATAGTGGCTAGTGTGGGGACTGTATGATTGGATATTATTCTTGGACAATGATGATTGAAGGCCTAGTGGCCGAAACATTCGTGTTTTTATTCCTGAGTCAATTAAATACATTGCATTGTATACGAGTGCTGTCTGACTGTTTCTACTAATTTGGCAGTATGACCGGAACAATAATACCCTGGGACAGACAAACCATAGTCAAGAGCAGGACTCATAAAATGGTCATTCTGTGATTTATCTATCTAATATCTCTGATTCTTAATAGATGTTATGATGAAAAATTCTTGATGTGTGTAATTTTAAAGCTGAACCAAATGACCACTCCTGTTGGGTATACCACAAGATGAATGTCCCAAATATTTCTATGTTATTATGGCAAGGCCCAAATCACCATCCATTTTTAGCCAATGTTCAGCAAATACAGAAATGAAAAACATAAGATAATAATAAATTTGAATTAAGCCAGCCAATCAGCTAAATGACCATTTTTCCATACACATCTCAGAAAAGTGATGGTGTAGAATCAAAGAACATCAAAGACTGAGCACATACCATGTTCATTTAAGACCAGCTGGACACAGATGAACACGATGGATGTTATTTCAATCATTCAAATCATTCATTCATTCAAACTTTTCTGTGCAAGATGTCATAGGTATATAAAGATAGATAGATAGACAGATACAGACAGACACAGAGAGACAGCGAGAGAGCACTGTTTTTTGTGAAACAACACTCAATGCCATGTGGGGGTGCATGTAAACGACCAGAGCACAATGATGTCACTGTTCTGTCCAAGCTTTCACGCAGGATTCCAAAGGCCTGCCTAGCCCACATCTCTCTATCCCAGAGCCACACAAACACATGCGTGCATGCACATGTGCACATCCACATGTGTGCCTCGTTGATACGTGAGCCACTGAGATCCCTCTGTGTTCTGCTGATATCACTGTTTACATTTTTAATGAACTTAGTTCTACTCCCATCACTGCACTCCAGTAGATTCCCGAGTCATATCCAGACAAAAATGCCTCATTAAATCACAAACCAAGAGGGCCACATTAAGGAGAGCAACAGACAGGCTAAATCAGCATCGCCAGCCAGTTTGAGTGGTTTAGTGTGATGCTCGGTGGACACAGCAGCACCCCGTTATCAGAGCAGACAAGTGTTGACCGTGTTCTGTGTGGCTGTCTCAGACTTGGAGCTGCGATCCACAGTCAGATTAGCACAGATGGATTATTGGGAAATACTGAGTACAGGCAATGAAAAAAAAAGGTAATGGCTGATCAGGGGTCAGAATCAGGTGGTTATAAAAGCATGCAGCATAAGGAAAACATTGTGTGTTCAGCAAGTGGTTCCAAACAGAATGACAAAGATTAGGCAACACCAGAGAGAGAGAGAGAGAGAGAGAGAGAGAGAGAGAGAGAGAGAGAGAGATGATATTACTGCACGCATCTTAAATGAAGCAAAGGTGATGAAAGGTATGCTCCGCTAATTTCTATCAGTAAGGCATAGATAAAGATGTTTGATATGTCTACATCGGTGACCTACATTTATGCTCGAGCCAGATTCAAAATTAGATTTTGGAGGTCAAATCCTCTGTGATGTGTAGATTACAAAATGTCAGGGTCATGGGCTCTTTGTTGCAGAAAAGGTGTAAGCAAACAAAAACAATAGCAACAAATAAATAAAGAATGCCGAAGTAGCATTATTCGTCCTCACCACGTAAGGTATAAAACCAGAACAGATGCTGCATCATAACTAATAACCCGGCTCTTCATTCCACAATATCAGGGTTTGTTCGGATCAACAGCAGGCCATTGCGAACTCTGATTAGCGCACTGACTGTTGCGTTAAATCATAAATAAGGATTACACCGATTAAAGGATTAAAGTAAATATGCTTCTTAATGTGACATTAACTGAATAGGCTAGTCCATATTGCGCACGAGCGCAAGATGTTGTCCGCGTGTGTTTGAAAATCGTAGACACCGGAATCTATCAACAGGTGTTTTGCAGCTAAACGCTGTCTTCGCTTTAAAAACGAACATGCAAACAAAGCAACACAAGACAAACAAATAACTAGCTATACAATTCGTCCACGTGCGTCTCATATTTTTAGGAATGAGTTTTATTAACCCAATCCAGAAACACACATTCTAAAACCTTTTGGGTCCCGACACATAAAAACACTGCAGTATTGTTTATAGATAGTAATGCGTGCGTGCGTGTTTGTACGCGTGTTTTCTAATAGCGCAGGTTTACCCTTTTTCACATGCATTTCAGGTTTTCCAGCGCTTAACGGCCAATAACGGAGTATCACACCTGATTTACAAGTACCATTCATATGTCCAGTAGACTAAAACAAAGATTAGTCAAATAATCTACTGTGTAAAATAAAATACGTACCAATTCGCAAGACTTGCTGCGAACTCGCACACAGGTCTGTTATGAGACACAGCAACGAGAATAACAGTCCTTTCCTTTTCGCCATGATACTCGGGCAGAGTTGGTTTTTAACATTGGTATCCTTCTGTCAATTCATGCCAACAAGAGTACCGCTTAACATTCCAGTCCAAGCGTAACTGCCACGCGCCTTTTTCCTGTCATTCATCTTGGTGCCAGCACGCGTCTCCGGCATGCGTCGGTGCTCAACTCAAAACGAGCTCCGCCTTTCCTTTTACGCGCCCACACGCGTGGATCACTCAACACTTAACTGTTACCCCGAGTACTCATTCCAGGTTACAAAGATTTGGGGCTGCGCGGACAAACCGCGGCGCGAACGTCGCTCTCCGTGCGCGCACTCAATACTGAGAGTATAGACAAGATGTTGATCCTCAAACGTCCGTCCGCAGGATTATCTTCCAATCTGGCAGCAGTCGAGTCCTGGCAAAGTCTTTGCTCCGGTTACACGGAGGAATGATTAAATATGTCTAGCAGCAGTGCTGGAAACGTATATTTAATCCATGGAGCGCTCCGTGGAGATTAAGCGCCTCTTCAACATATCTTGCCATTGCATTATATTTAGGAAGCGAGGGCTAGGATATTCCGTTAAAGTTTAAAATGTTTTGTTTTCTTATTATCATTTTTACGCGACTAGTTGTACTTGACGGAGTAGTGGGAGGTGCAGAATAAATTGCAATCTTGCAGAAGGCTATATGCTATCCAGACCATCTAGTTATTATAGGATTTGAACTGATTGAATAGAAATTGGATTGGATAAAAACACTGGACATGCTGAAAAGTGGACCTGATAGTATGATGTTGGTTTCAAATGCTTTGTTCAAGTCAGCACGCTTCAAAAAGTACCTGCTCCGGTTTTGTGATTTACCGATGAATTGCCAAGTACGCAGTCAAGAAGATTAGAGATCAGAAATGTTAACTGATCTTCTCTCCGTCCATAGGCATAGGCTGGCTATTCCTATGAACTCAACCACATGCATTTTGAGTATATGGAAACATAACAATATAGTAGTACTAGTATTTGCGTGAAAAAAAAGAAATATGAAAACATCTTCATGATTTCGTCTTCGTGTGTAAAGCGCAAGAGTCACACAGTCTGAAACAACATAATAGCCCACTAATCCGCTTTCTCACCGATAAACCAGGATTTCATAATGACTTATCATGTAATTTGCCTGAAACATTGATTAATTGATTAATAGTGGTAACATAGATTTGTCACTCTCATGTAAATTTAAAGGGGGAAACACCCATCAAATATAAATTATAGTCAACGTCACCGTGCAGGTTTTCTCGGGGCAAACGCATGTTAAGATCAGAATGATTCTATTTGTTGCCATCTTCTGGTAAAGAAATGTACCGTTGAAACTTTCTTGACAGACAGACGTTCCTTTAGATCGAGTGAATTAGCAGCGCGGGGTAGGCAAAACACACAGAAAAAGTTATATCATTTAAATTCAAATTTTCAAATTCCAGTGCTGGAAATGTCCTGCTGATCAAAAATGCCTATGTCGATATTAAAAGTTTAATTTCTCTAAGCCTATAACTCTATATTCCCTAGCTTTGGCAAGGCCTGTGTATATGTCCTCGTTTGACTTTCTTTTTCCATCTTCGCTCACCTTCCTGTCCCTTATCCAGTTTTGTATCCACGTTTCGTGTGTTAACAAGATCTGTCACTTTAATAAATGTGGCCGTTTGCAGCCATTACCTAAAGCAGGGTAAACTGCAAGGAATCTCACACGTAATTTGGAACTAAAACTAACAACTCCACAGTTTATCTAGTGAATTTCATGGGTTAACATTAGCATGAACTAACGTGAGCTAGATAGGTAGCATACTCTTTAATTTAATCGCAGTTTGTCGTGCTTTGCTGATTTCCTGCATGTACCATTACGTCAAACCCAAGATGTTCGAAAGACTGAGAAGAGGGACGGTGGCCATACTGAGGTGACAGGGTGCTAGAGAAAGACACGTTCATAAATTTCAGACAATTAGAAGGAAACGAAAGACATTTAGTGCATAAAAATATGCGCTGTAGAGCATAGATTATATTTAGAATCTAAAGTGTTCACAGTAATGTACAAATGTAGGCTTTATCTAATAATTGATTAAAAATAGATAACAAATAAGATAATAATTATCTCTCTCTCTCTCTCTCTCTCTCTCTCTCTCTCTCTCTCTCTCTCTATATATATATATATATATATATATAAATCTTAAAATATTAAATAATCCAATAATTTGGGTTATCATATACATTTTGAAGTACTGGTTTTGACTTTAATGCTAAACTTATTAAGTTTATGCTAGATGGTGTTGGGGTGTTAACGTGAACTTCGTTGGCTTTGCAGAGCTTCGCCGAGGAAAACATTTACTAGCCTCCACTAGTACAAACTAAACTCTACTACTGCACTACCAAAGCACACACACTGTTCCAGAGAATGTTTGTAGATCCCCTTTTTATTTGATCGCCTGTTCATGACAAACTTTTTAAACATCCCATTCTTTCTTTATAGTTCCTTGTTTGGAGTTCTTTTCCTTTCATTTTTCTTCTAAAAAACAAGAAGAAAAATGAAACCCACCCATCTATTTCTTTCAGGTAATCAAATATCTGTTAAATGTATTTACAAGTATTTGTGAGTCCTCAAATATAGCTGCAAATGATATACACCCCTTCAGAGTTCTAGTGTTGACACAATTTTAAATGTAGTTATAGAGTCACATTTTCCCAGAGCTAATATTTAAAAAGAGGCCTCATCCCTCTTAATGGCAACATGGTAAACCACACAAATCACATTCTTCCTGGACTTTTAGCATTACATTTTATTGAAAGATTATCACAACTCTATCACAAAGTATGGCTACAGCTGTTATTTCTAATGTAAAATCCTACTCTCTAAAATGTATCAATATGTTAATATTCTAACCAACATCATTAGTGCTGACAACAAAATCAAGTACAAGTTGAGTTTTATGAAAGACAGTAGGAAAATAGCAGGAAGTTATAACTAGTGTATGACTGGCTCAGTACAAAAAGCAATTCCCTTAAATTACATATCTAAAATTAAATCAAATGCACTGCAGAAAGAAAATGATATCATTTTTCTGTTTAAAAACACTACATAAATGCAACATTTGTATTCATACTTATTCTATCATCATTTTTGTACTACTTAATCTCTAGTAACCCTTATGCAAGTTTGAATATAATTTATTTATACGTAATATACAGCCATAACCTTTAAACCACATGCCTTATATTGTGTAGGGATACCTTGTGCTACCAAAACAGCTCTGACCAGCAAGTCATGGACTCCAGAAGACATTTGAAGGTATGGTCCTGTGGTATCTGACACAAAGATGTTTGCAGCAGATCCTGTCAGTGGTGAGGTTGGGCTTCAAATACATAGGACTGGTTTTCTAAGCACATCCCAGTGCTTGATTGGATTGAGATGTGTGGAGTTTGGAGGTCAAGTCAACACCTTGAACTCTTTGTTACTCTTTGGTTTGAAACAATGTTTAGGTAGGTGGTAGATGTCAAAGTAACATCCACTTGAATTCCAGGACCCAAAGCTTCCCAGCATCACACTGCCTCCCTCCACCAGCTTGCTGTCTTCCCAAAGTGCATCCTGGTGCATCTCATTTCCAGGTAAGCAACGTGCAAACACCTGGCCATCCACATGATTTAACAGAAAATGTGAATCATCAAACCAGGGCACCCTCTTTCATTGCTCCATGGTCTAGTTTTCATGTGCCCATTGTAGGTGCTTTTAGTGGTGGACAGGGGTCAGGGGGCATTCTAACCGCTCTGCAGCTACGCAGCATTGGACTGTATGTACTGACATATTTCTGTTATAGCCAAATGGTTCAGCAATTTGTGCTATAGTAGCTCTTCTGTGAGATCGGAGCAAAAAGGCTAACCTCAATGACTTTGCATGCCCATGACCCCGTTGTCGGTTCGCTGGTTCTCCTTCCTTGTACTGCCTTTGGTAATATACTAACTACTGAATACCAGGAACATAAGACAAGACTTGCTGTTTTGAAGCTGCTCCAACTCAGTTATCTAGCCATCACAATTTGGCCCTTGTCAAAGTTGCTCAGATCCTTAGGCTTGCCAATTTTTCCTGCATCCAACACATTAACTGATTTGTCATTTTCCATCTAATTTATCCCACCCCTTGACAGGTACAATTGTACCAAGATGTTTAGTGTTATTTATTTCACCTGTGGTTTTAATATCAGTGGTTTTAATGTTATGGCTAATCAGCATATATCATTTATAATTATTCTGTTATTTACTGTTGGAAATAGTTTAATGAAACTGTCCTCATATGTACATTCCAGAGTTGGAAGGGGACAGTGTCCTGTGTGGTTTAATCCAGGAGTTGCCATATCCAGATGGTGCAAATAGTTTTTGGGAGGTCTGTACATCAGTGGGCAGATTGTGGGTGGGCCCATCATGACCGGCGCGGACAGGTGCAGGCAGGAGGCTGGGCTTGGCGGAGTTTCTGGGCGTGGAGTGTCTCCAAGTGTCATGGGAGCTATGCATGGATCCCTGGCGATGGTATGCGGGCACCATGTTAGCATGGTTCAGCAGGAGGACATCAGGAGTGAGTTGGGCTTCATTGAAGGTAGGCTGTCCACCAGCGGGAGGTACAGCAGGCCTGAAGGCTGTGTGAAAGGTTTGTTTAGGAGCCAGGCCATGGCCATATAGATGTGGTTGCTGGGGCAAAGTGCTGACTGAGCTGTGGGTGTAGGTGAGCGGATGAAAGCGCGACAATGTGGAGCTTGCGGTCCCGTATACAGGCTGGTAGAGGCGGTCCGAGTTCAAAGTAGAACGGCAGCAGAGGAAGACAACCCCAGACAGGAAGAGGAATGCCCCGGTGACCCAGCCAATGTAGAGCGCCTCACCCAGCTCCCGCCGCTGGGCATCCAATAGCAGGGGGTTGTAGAAGTCCTGGATGATAACATGGGCCGTCCAGGAGACTGGGATGAAAACGCAGATGGCAGCCATGATCTGCATCACCCCTGCAATCACAATGAGGAGGGCTTTGAGGCGGTTTTGGTCCTGGAGGCAGGATGTGTTACGGAGACCCAGGAGGGCCGCCAGCACTCCGAGAAAACTCAAAGCGACAGAGCAGCACATGAGGCCGCGGGAAGCTTGCATCTCCGGCGGCAGGTAGAGCAGTGAGTCGTACACCTTGCACTGCATGCGGATGTTCGCTTGGCGGAAACAGTTCATCCACAGCCCCTCCCAGCGAGTCTCCATGACGATGATGTTCTCCTGGATGAAGGCGGTGACCCGCCACATGGGTAGGCCTGTTGTAGCAGCAGTGCCCACCAGCCCGATAGCACCCAGGCAGAGAGCAATGATCTCACATGCGTTAACCATTGCTCATACACGCACACACAAACATGCAAACACGTTCTCACCACAAATAGGAGCTGAAGCCCGAGCAGTACACCAATACAAAAAGCCTGAACCTGACTCAGTGGTCAGAGTTACAACTGTTCCTAAGCAAGATGAAGAAGAACTGACTATTATCCAGTTACACCAGTGGCTAAAGTCCACTACACAGTTTTCCCAGTGATAGGACAAGGCATAGCTAGTTTTCCCAGAATGAAGGTGGGTTGTCTGCAGTTTATGTTGAGCATAATCCCAGGCTTAAGTTATGTCATCCTATTAAATCCACACAAGAATTAGACAGAGCGCAGCATGGCACAGGCTGTACTTTTGTGTCAAGTATAAATTGTAATGGTTTAGAGCGTGCTGACTCATGGTCTCTATCGTTTTGGGAAGTGAGCTGCTCCTTCTGGATTGGTTAGGGCCGATGAGGGTTTCTGGTCACTAAATGTTTGTTGTGCCCTGCTCATGAAGGACATAACAGTAACCATCTCACACTCAAAAAATTAATATACTCAAACAGACACCCACATGCTCTCTCTGTCCTTCTGCTGTTACTTTCTCTTTCATGGCCTGTTTTTGCGGGCATTCGTGTCTGCATCATTTAGATTGTAAACTCCCCATTATCATATAATCATATATGGTATACTGTAAACTCCCCATTATAATTTAAATTCCCTTTATCATAATTTAATTGCCAGAAGTTCTACTCTTCTACTTTAACTTCAAAGTTATCGCCACATAAGAGAAATCCTCGGATTTACCACCAGAGGGCATAGATCAGTGATCAGTGTAATAATGGAGCAGTCTGAAGCCTGAAACAGTCTCTAATAGTGGACCTGTTGAATATATGTACTAATTACGCTTTCTCAGACTGACAAATATTACCCTCAATAGCTTGGTAGTTCATGAGACAAAAGATGTATTTAACTAATAATGGTGTTTACTGTAACCTGCATGCTTTATGTTTAAACAGTTTAAAGATGTTAAGTTTAAAGGTCATTTATACCCAGTATAAAAGTGTGAAAGGTTAATTATGACATATAATTATGGACACAGTGGTTAATTATGCATACACATGGTACTGCTATGAGTCTTTCTGTGACAAAGCTCTAGAACATGCAAATTTGGTTTATGTAATTTTCCTGTATTACTAAACTGTCCATGTTATCTCAAGGTGTACCTTCACAGTAAAGTCTGGTCACATTGTTAAATATAAACTGAACCTTTCTCTCACTCATCCCACACTTGCTCTGCCTGTTTTCCTATGTGCTTGATGGAGTTACCAGAAATTAGTTTGTATTCACAGTTTTTGAAAATTTGGATAACCCATGTCCAGAACCCCAACGAATGCTAGGCTCCTTACTCCAACATTAACTCTCAATACCTAGTAACCGCCGCATAAACATTCCACTTTTAAAGACACAAGATTGTTTTTTAAAAGATTCTTTTTTCTGAATAAAAGATTCCCTGTGCACTTTTGAGTTTAAATCTCACTTTGAAAACATTTTCTTTAGGTTTGACCTTGGAACTTGCTCTTGCAATAAGTGTAAAACTGAAATCTGTTCTCCAGCACTGAGCAAATTCATTTATGTGCATTCTTCTCCCCAGTAAAAGGTGGATTAGCAATTTGTTCTTCATTTCCTGGTTAAGTTGTAGCTATGTGTGGTTCGGTTTCTATAGATGTAAGGGCGTGTCCAGTTAAAGGTTTTTCAAACAATGGCTGCACATTATATTTCACTCCCTGTTTGACTGGGACGACGGGGTAGTGAGATCACCAAGACGCTCGTGTAAACAAAGGTACAGACATCAGTCAATAAAACTGAGTCGCATGCCAATAGCTCTAGTGTCCTTCAACAATGGAGAAAAGGGCTTTCCAAAAAGCACACTGTCATCAGAATACAGTTCAACATTATATAAAATGTGAATGTAGTAAGGACAAAAAAATAAGGATTAGGTAGATATACTGGCTCGTGCCTACTAAATCTACAATCTAAAGCTATGATTAAAAACCACCAATGGAACCGACATTTAAATCTTTTTTCAGTGTTTTTTTATATGATCGATATATTCCTTAAAGATTACACAGAAAAATAACCACCTATTATGCCCTTCACAGAAATCCTGTTATTTTTAATCTTGCGTGCTTCTTAGCAACGTGTCCAAGAATTTCAATGTAGGTCAGTTATTAAGATCTTGGACCAACTTATCATTCATCTTAAATAAAATGGAGAAATGTCTGGACAAAAGGTAAATGGCATTTTCCACATAGCAGATGGTGTCTATATGCACGTAATGCAGCCACTTAAGGTAAACTGAAGTCCTTTTTCTCTACCACACACACATATATATGCATATACAAAAGATATAAACATCGCTGAAGTTCCCCAAGTGTCTCATTTCAGGTCCTTTTTTGGAGCCTTTCCCAAGAAGTCTTCACAGGTACGCGACGGCACTGCGGATAGACTGCTGTCTGGATGGCTGGATGAATGAAGTTCTTCTGGATGGCTGAATGAACGAAGGGTCTCTGGATGGGTAGCTGTAGGCTGCTACTGGCCTGGGCTGGAAGGCCATGGGATGCGACTGGTATGCTACGTAGGGCACGCTCTGGGGGTAGGCCACGTAGCTCCGCTCCACGCCCTTGTCTGCGGAGCCGCTGCAGCAAGTAAACATGCAGCCGCCCACGAAGAGCAGCCCCCCCGCCACCCAGCCGATGTAGAGCGCCTCACCCAGCTCCCGCCGCTGGGCGTCGAGCAGCAGGGGGTTGTAGAAGTCCTGGATGATGACGTGAGCCGTCCAGGAGACCGGGATCAGGCAACAGATGCAGGCCAGGATGATTATAAAGCCGGCCACGACGAGCACCTTGTGCTTGGTGTTATCGTTGCCCTGGATGCAGACGGTGCACTTCATCCCGGCGATGGAGATGATGAGGCCAATGAAGGCAAGAGCGACAGAGCAGCACATGAGGCCGCGGGAGGCCTGCAGCTCCGGCGGCAGGTAGAGCAGTGAGTCGTACACCTTGCACTGCATGCGGATGTTCGCCTGGCGAAAGCAGTTCATCCACAGCCCTTCCCAGCGCGTCTCCATGACGATGATGTTCTCCTGGATGAAGGCTGTGACCCGCCACATGGGCATGCCCGTGCTGGCTGCAGCTCCGATCAGGCCCACCAAGGTCAGACACATCGCTGCTATCTCCAGTGCATTGCCTCCCATTCTCTGTCTATAAGCTCAGGCTCGGAGGGCGTGAGGAAGATTCTCGGGAACGGCACCAAACCGAAGCCGATTCAAATCATTCTAAGTCCTGTGCTCGATGCTCAACCAGGAATAAAAGCAGATCAGATCTTTGGCAAGAGCAACACTGAGCAGGCCGAGGAAGAGACGGGCGCAGGAGCGGATTCAGCTGAAGGGAGGAAAGGAGAGTGCCGCTCACCTGAAGTGCTTCTCCGTGTCCCGGCCAATGAGCCGCTGAAAGGCGAGCACCTCTGCTGCTGCCTGCTGCCTCCTCCTCCAAAGCTGGATAGGATGGGAGGGATTTCCAGACAGTTGCCATGAAACTGTATCCACCTGTGACTGTTTGTGCAGGAGGAGGAGGGGTAGCGAACAGCGCCGGGCCATCCACTGGATGCTCACACCCTTCCCCCTGCACACACAAGCACACAGTCTCTCTCTCTCACACACGCGCACGCATGCACGCGTGACTTTGAGCGCTCATTATTGCCTAAAGCCATCATAAAACAATAACACAGCACACTGTGCATTTTAATAACCTCCTCCACCAAAAAAAAAAAAAAAGCTACCTAAGGTTTTGTATTTGCATCTGAAATTTGAAAGTTGTTTTGAGTTCCGTTAACTAGTCAACCCTGGGTTCACTGGAACAATCGCTGTGTTGTGTCTGGGCCTGTATGTTGCCAGGGTACTAAGCCATAAGGAAGAGGAAGAGCAGAGAGCTATAGATCAAGAACGTGCCTAATGATAAACAAAAGATAATGGCATTGTCATGTCAAAAGGTGTCTGGGTGATGCAAAAATCGCACTCAGATCACTCTTAATGGGCTGTTGCTATATCAACGGAGAGTCGAAAGACTGCATACATCACTAGAACGATCTATAGAAAATTAGTTGCTTTCAGGATGTTTTCAAATACAACAAATGCTAGGAAATGCAAATCTGCATGTAAGAAAACTTACTTACCCTGCAAGTAAAAATGCTGATCATAGTGAGACTATGTTGTGGTTAGGAAATCTTAGTTTCACTTTATTTACAAGCTGTTTTAAGAGTTTTGGCTAAAGCACTGGTTTAAAAATAAATGTTCAATAGGCTTTAGCAATGAGACAACCTTTGAGACAACCTTTTACAATGTAACACTGTGGTAATTCAACTTGATCTAATGATAAAAAGGGTTTAAAATTGGAAGTGTTGTCTGTCTATAAATTCATAGGCAGACAGTGCTGTTGATCCAGGTGTTACCCAAAGAAACCTATAAATAGTAAGCTGAAGAAACATATTTCGGTCCACTGATTGCATTGTTTGCATTATTTTTGCCTGTTTAACTAATGGAAAAACAACTTTACTTGAACTGGTTTACAGCCGTGAGCAGTGGTAGCTCAATGGTTAAGGTAATCCATTTGTAATTGGATAGTTGCTGCTTCAAGTCCCACCACTGCCAAATTGCCACTGTTGGGCCCCTGAGCAAGACCCTTAACCCTCAATTGCTCAAGTCAGAATTGCAAGTTGCTTTGGATAAAAGTGTCAGATAAATGTAAACAATATAGCAAGAAAAGACCCAGAGCTAGACTCCCAATACAAATGTATATAGAGGACATAAACAAGTGGTTATCATGGAGTGTAATTAGTGTAGAAAATGGATTGATCAGCTGATCCATCTACCCCTCTTTTGGTTTGGTGTATATCAAGAAACAAATGTGACACTGAACATTGTTGTCTGTGTGTATATAGAAAGTATATAATTCTTACACATAGGTACAACATGATATCGAACATTGTTATCTGAGGATGTCTGTAGGTGTGCTTAGCTACAGACATCCTCAGATAACAAGTATATAAATATATACATTTTTACACATAGGTGTAACATGACATGGGGAATCCAAGTCAGACACGATGCACGTTTTTGTGGATTACTGTACAATTCTTTCCTTAGTTTTTGTCAGCACCATTTCTCCAACAACCTGATTCTCCTCAGGACAACAGCACCCGGCAACCTGGAAGAACACGTGCTGCCTCTGAGACACATGGGCCCAGCCACTGACCAGCTCGGTGCACATGGAAGACAGAACCATTCTTTGAGCTTGAGTTCTGGGAATAGCACACAAATTCCATGATCATTTGCACCACTCGGGAGCAACGGACACTACATTCTACGGGGTGGAGAAAACAAAGAACTGCTTATGCAATTCTGTTTAAGTTGTGTTAAAAATGGGTTGTGTTAAAAATGTAACCAAGTAGTCCCAAAGGGAGGCCATGAAAGTGCACAGTGGTGTGTGCAAGCATGTGTGCTCTGTCGCCTAGCTATAGTCAAATCCCTGTGGCTACATTTGCGTTGTAGGCATGTCTATGCAACCGTGGTGTTCAGGATCATTTTGGGTTGGTAAGAGTGCAGACAAACACAGCGTCCTCCTATCTAGAAATGCACACAAACAGGTTTGTCCAGCGCAGTCACGTCTGCTCTGGAGCTACTAGTGCAGAATAGCTTCCGCTCGTTATTCAGGTTAATCATCAAAAGAGAATGTTTGTGAATTTAGTGGGGAGAAATAAAACAGCGTACATTGTTATTTATGTACAAATATTTATTTAGATTTTTTTTTAAACAATGAGTCCAAATTTCAGTGCTTGAAAAAAACTACATATTCAAATATTCACACTTCTGAAGCAGAATACAGTGCTTTCACCAATTAAGCATCTTTAGGGGAAAGTATATATGAGAGTGCAAGAATGTTTGAGGCCAATATTTGCCTGCCAAAGCAATACCTCACATTCAGCTTCTCAGAAAGCACCAGCTCCTCTAGTCTTGTGCAAATGGTATCCATGAACAAGTCCTTCTGAAAATGTCCATTTGAGATCAAAGAAGCAGTCTTTCTTTTGCTGCATTCCAAATTCAAGATTAGAATCATTGCAGTATATTCGCAGCTAGCTAAATGGATGGAGCGGAAATCACAACCACAGAGACAAAAACAAAGCAATAAAATAAAATAAAACCAAGAGTTTTGAACTCGTGTTTTGTTTATGGAAGAACCCAGCTGAGCCCTTGAACCTGGCTCATGGTGGTGGCTCCTCTCTGTCACGTAGAACGGCCGTCCAGCTTTCAGTACCCTGGCTACAGCTCCTCAGTAACCAGGCCGACTGTAGACCACAGATCCTGGTGGTGGGGGAACTGTGTAAGCTGGTTGGTAGGTGTAGGCTGGCTGGTAGGTGTATGCTGGTTGGTAGGTGTATCCAGGCTTGTAGAGGCTGTTGGGAGTGTAGCCGGCTCTGTACAGCACTGCCATCTGGTCCTCCTTCTCTTGGGTGTGTGGTGCGTGCCGGCAGAGCAGGATCACGCCGGCAGCAAAAAGCAGAGCGGACGTGACCCAGCCGATGTAGAGCGCCTCACCCAGCTCCCGCCGCTGGGCGTCGATCAGCAGGGGGTTGTAGAAGTCCTGGATGATGACGTGAGCCGTCCAGGAGACCGGGATGATGGTGGCCAGGCAGCCGACCAGGAAGAGGCAGCCCCCGGTCACCAGGACGATGTGCTTGACGCGCGGGCGGGAATCGACGAGGCGCGTGCAGCGCATGCCCACGGAGGAGACCACCACAGCGATGGCAGTGAGAGCGACAGAGCAGCACATGAGGCCGCGGGAGGCCTGCAGCTCCGGCGGCAGGTAGAGCAGTGAGTCGTACACCTTGCACTGCATGCGGATGTTCGCCTGGCGAAAGCAGTTCATCCACAGCCCTTCCCAGCGCGTCTCCATGACGATGATGTTCTCCTGGATGAAGGCTGTGACCCGCCACATGGGGAGGCCCGTCACGGTGGCGACGCCGATCAGGCCGATGAAGCCGATGACCAGGGCGACCAACTCGCAGTGCACAGCTTCCTTACGCTTCCTCTTCTCCTTCAGCAGCTGCTCCTGGTATGCGTCCTTGGCTGCCTGATCCATGTATGCGCTGTCCATGTATGATTTGTCAACGAGCGAGCGATCCATATAGGACTGGCCCGCGTAGGACTTGCCTGCGTAGGACTTGCCCGCGTAGGACTCAGCCGTGTAAGACATGGTAGACCAATAGGTGGGACACGCAGGAGGGAATCAGCGTCTTCTGATGCAACTCTCCCCCTACGTCTCGCTCTCTCTTAACTCCGTCTCCAACCTGGAGTCGTTTCTCTTGGTTTCACTCACAGCTGCTGTGTCTCAACTGAGAACCAAAACGTCAGATAGGAAGATTTTGTGTGGCAAGAAAAAAAATGTGTTAACAATGCTATGTGCCCCGACAGGTTTGTCTGCATCAGTAAAAGCAACTGGCAATACCTGAATTGTTCAAACAACCAGAAAAATGTAGAACCGGTTGTTACCCATGTTACCCATGTTACCCTGTCAGCTGGTGTCCAAAGGAAGAAAAGGAGAAAAACATTAAGAACACAACTGAAAACTCAAACACTGAGAAATGTTTTAAAATATAAAGTCTTCTAGAACTTCAGGATATAAAGAGAATAAATAAGTAGCTACGTTTTAGTCTTTCACATTTATCTACTACTCCTTAGGTGTGTGAATAGTAGTATATAAATCAAATGTATTATTATTATTATTATTATTATTATTATTATTATTATTATTATTAATATTACTGTTGGCAACGCACATGGCCCACATGGAAAACTAAATCTCTCTAGGCACCATCAAACATTAGCCCACAACACTGTTGACCATATTTAGCACAAAGGCAAAGAGTGTAGCATCCCTAGAGTGTGTAGTCTGCAGTTCTTTAGCACACTGAACGTTTTTACAAATTTTAGCTTTATAATACATTTTTGTATTTATTTGTGATAGTAATAGATTAAGAATTAAAATATTTTATGCCTTTATGACTTAATAAACATTTTTTTGTTTTCTTCAGTTTTGTAATCTACACACATCATCTGCAATTTTCAGATGTAAATCACAAATCTAAAAAAACAAAACAAAACAAAACAAGACATTTAATTATTGATGGCGAACTTGCAAATTACTGAATCCTCAAAAGTTAAACCTGCAAAAGTGGACTTTTGTAAATGCGTGTTTGCTATGGTTGCTTTGCTATCAGTCATGCCTCTCATTTATCATTTTACCCAATTTTTTTTAACCTACTATTTATTACTGTTGTTTATTCCTACTCAAGATGTTTACTTTTATCCATATTGTATTATTTAATTGAAGTAACTTTGACTTATATAATATTTTTACCTGAGCTATGTGATGCACTGCTGTCTTAAATATGTTTTAGAAATATAAGAAATATACCCATGAGTTGGGATAATTTGATAATATTCCTCAAAATTCGAAGGGATTAAACACTCAGCGGCCACTTTTTAAGGTACACCTGTTCAACTGCTCATTAACACAAATATCTAACCAGCCAATCACATGGCAGCATGTGTTTAGGCATGTAGACATGGTTAAGACGACCTGCAGAAGTCCAAACTGAGCATCAGAATGGGGAAGAAATGGGATTTAAGTGAATTTGAAAGTGATATGGTTGGTGGTGCTAGATGGGCTGGTCTGAGTATTTCAGAAACTCCTGATCTACTGGGATTTCCTACATCACCATTTGGAGGATATACAGAGAATGGTGCAAAAAAAGAGAAAACATCCAAAACATCCAGTGAGTGTCACTTCTCTGGGCGAAAATGCCAGAGGTCAGAGGGGAATGACCAGACTGGTTGAAGCTGATAGAAAGGAAAAGCAACTCAAATAACCTCTCGTTACAGCTGAGGTTTGCAGAAGATAGTCTCTGTATGCACAAAATGTTGAACCTTGAAGCAGATGGGCTTCAGCAACAGAGGAACTTGCTGGGTGCCAGTCCTGTCAGCTGAGAAGAAGCAACTGTGGCTATAGTTTGCAAGGGCTCATGCAAAAATGAGACAATAGAAGATTGGAAAAACATTGCCTGGTCTAAATAGTCTTGATTTCTTCTGGCGATGGTGGGGTCAGAATTTAGCATATTTATGGCAACATGAAAGCATGGATTCGTCCTGCGTTGTATGAATGGTTCAGGCTACCAGTAGTGGTATAATGGTGTGTTTTCTTGGCACACTTTGAGCCCCTTAATACAAATTGAGTGTCTTTTATTACTTCATTATCCCCATCATCACACTATCACAGCATCATCACCACTGCCAACATCCACATTACCTCCCTAAAAGGCAAATAGGCATTGCAAATGTCACATGTCGTGATTTTCATTTGGGATGACTCATACTGGATAATCATCATTTATGTTCTTTTCCTGGATCAACACCAGTTTTGTCCAGTCACTGAACTGAATCAAGTACTTGAATCAAGTAAAAACAGTCAATAAGAAAAACATTTTTGATTTAAATGTAATTGTTTATTTAGACTAG
Source organism: Electrophorus electricus (assembly GCF_041902795.1). Taxonomy (NCBI): domain Eukaryota; kingdom Metazoa; phylum Chordata; class Actinopteri; order Gymnotiformes; family Gymnotidae; genus Electrophorus; species Electrophorus electricus. The sequence continues at coordinate 8,261,284 of NC_137513.1, forward strand.
ATTTTAGATTATTTAACATGCCAAGAGATATGTTTTTGCAGTGTAGCATGTGACCTTATTGTCGGCTATACAGATCCTGCATAGCTAGCCAGGTATTCCTATTATTGATTATATTGATTCTAGATAACCAGTTAGGTCTAATTGTTGATCCTGGAAAGCCAATTAATGCAGTTCATGGGTATGATTCTGGATAGTTATTGTAGTTATTGCATTTCATGACTACTGATCCTGAATAGCCAGTTAACCATATTACTAACTAGACAGAATATGGCAACATGATTTCCAACATGAATTACAGTGCATAGCCTGGAATTATAGGATGCACTTTCTCCCATCTGGTTTCTGAATGTTGGTTTATTTTATGGGAAAATGGGCTACATTTCAAAATCTTTTGTATGTTGAGTTTTTTTTTGTCATCTGAGGTTAGTCGTCTATAGAAGTTAATAAATAAACTGTAGGAGGATTTACTTTCTTTTTGCCATGACTGTATATGCATCAGGGGGTTAATTACAAAGTGCATAAAGACTAAAATAAAAATACTGTTATTCAGCTGCAGTCAAAAAGTTTACACAAATCTGAAATTATAGTTTGTCATGTGGCATATACCTGTCAACAGAAAACCAGTTCAGCAGGGCTTTGATAGAATACATTGGTGTTTATGATGGGATGCCAATAGCGTCTGCTTAAAATTAATATGTTTGGGAACTAAAAAAAGCAAAGACTCTCTCATCTTCACCAGCAGAGCATAAAGGATACAGAACACCCTTTAAATGTACCATTTAAAATGTTCATTATAAACTTCAGATGCTTATGACATACTGTCTGTTCAGCGCACACTAATTTTTCAAATGCAGCCTACATATGGAAGTTTGCGTGTCCATATATTGTCTGTTTGTTTGTGAGGTTGTTTTCAGGTGTGGTGAAAATTAGTTCATGAAATAAACATGCAAACAAGTATCAGCGAAATCCTTAAATGTTTCAGAAAATTGGTATATAGCCCCTTGTTTTGAATGAATGTCTGCTCTCATGCTGTAAACGTTCATCTAGGTGTACGCTTGATGTTTGTGCCTCTCCATGATAATAACACTGGCAAAAATATGGGCCGGCAACTTGCTCACGGGTAGTGAGGTTACCACAATGACACCCACCATGCATCTGCAGTGACTCGCAGGACGTGGGCTTGCTGACAGCAACCAATACCAGAGCTGACATGGGAGATTAATGTCATGTCAACATTTAAATGTGGAAGGGAGCTAAAGGGGAGGGGTTACATGTGCCAGCCATGCGTATCATTGGTGTGCATTGAAACTTGACTGTTGATGAGTCTTTGTAGAGTGCATGTCACGCCACACTCCCTTCCTAGAAAGTGAAATCCTTACAACACTGAGAAATGCATTCAGAACAGGTAGAGCAGGGTTTTCACAGTGAACCATCAGTGGATAACACTTCAGCTTAGTGGCTCCCAATTTAACTTGATGAGCTGGTGGGTTGAGTCAGGTGTGTAGGAGTGGGGATAAAACGTCACAACTCTCCAGGATTTGAGAATGTCAGTCCCAAACCCCTCTCAAACATCTGAAACAGGTGAAATGGTATAGGCCAAACTCAATCAAGTTTTGACCTTGTCCCACCTCTGAGGTTTCTCTGGCCCCACTGCTAGGCACATCTGTCATCTCTCACAAAGACAGGACAATTATATCCCAATACTTACTTTGGCTCAGTCCTACCATAATCACAAATACCATTTTGTTATTTTGAACAGCAAATCAATGCTAGCATGAATGATTGCCTGAGGCTGGGCTACCTAATGATTGACTTAGGGTCACTTTTAATTGGTCAGTAGTGGGCAAACAGTGTTTAAACAATAAGACTAGATCAAAATAATATGAATTGGAGGAGTCAGGGTTGGAACTGAGGGATGAAACTTGGGTAAATCTAATAAAAATGTTTTGCTCTCTCTCTCTCTCTCTCTCTCTCTCTCTCTCTCTCTCTCTATATATATATATATATATATATATATATATATATATATATATATATATATTCTGTCTTACCCATGCTGTATTTCAATTATATAAATTATTTAAAATTCAATTATTTATATTTTAATTATTTGTATTGCGACATGGAATTATTGGCTTGTGTATTGTTAACAAATTCTCCTGTTACCTTAACACCCATGTAAATGCCTAAAAACTAATAAACCATAGCAAAATATTGTTTAAGAACCAATTGGTTTTATATATTATCAGCACCAAAGTGAGCTGCACATGTTTACTAGGTTAAACTCATCATTAGACAAACTGAAGATGTTGAAGTTGTACACATTTTCATTCCTGTGTTGGAGTTCATATTGCAGGCTTTCTCATGGTTACAAAAGTGGGCAATTTCCTTATCACAATAGGGAAACAGGAAGTTGACTGAGGCCAGCCTCCGCAACAGGTCTGAAACTACTCTCTGTACATTTTACCTGCAATGTCTGCTACATTCCACACCTGGCTACACTGAGCAACACTGTGCAATGTTATTTTTGTCTTGATATTTAATGGAAAACTTCTCCATAAATCACTTAAAGAAAATAAGGTATTTATATACATTTGTAATTGGCAGTCCCAAAAGATAGAAGCATCCAAAGAAATGAATATGAGAAGTTGGAAAAATACCACAGACTTAAAGATGAAATAGAGAAAATGTAGAATGTTTACACCAGGTTGTCCCAGTAGTGACAGGTGAATTTGATGCTATTACGCCAAAGATGCTGGATTAGCTCCAACAGATCTCAGGGATGATTAGATCAATCTTAGTCCAGAAGAGCACAGCCCTAGAACAGCCAAAACACTGTGCCATATCCTCAACTACCAGATGAAGGACCTCTCACCACAACATCCTGTTTCTCTGGAAACTTTGTGTACTACAATCTCTCTCCATATTAAGGCAGTGCCTGTTCATGTAAGTTTGTTTAAAAGAGAGACACCTTAGAACCGCCTTTTTGTTTTGATGCTATAGGTCACTTGAGGAATTCTCTGGCTACAATTGAAACTGTTTGTGTAGATTGCTTTTCTGCGCTGTGCAGGACAAGGAGCCTTGACAGAAACCTGAAAACCAGTCTAACTGGTCAGACTTCAGCAACGTCATCCTTGTCCAGAGTTTGATATGTAAACACAACTTCTTTTCCTTTTCTAGTAAAGCAGGGACAGAAAAACAAAATGTCCAGCCTCAGGGGGGAAAAAAACCCTTACAGAAGCCTGTTTTAGGGAAGGTTAATTTATTTAAAACAGAAACTACAATTCTTTATGATAAAACAGAAAATAATGTTTCATTTGATAGTTTAATGGAATAAAAATGAAACCTATTTAAAACCACTTTAAAAGTTAAAAACAAAGGGAAGAAGCAATTGTGATGATATGTGCAGGTGGTGCTTTCCTTAGGTCTTAAACATTCCAATAATGTCTGAGCCAAAGATGAGATTTTAGCCAGCAAGATACAGAGAAAAAATATTAGGCTTTCAGGGATACCAACCAACAGTCAATATTTTACCAGTGAATTTCTGGAGGCGTTTATAAAAGAACACATACCATATACAGTATATGCACTTTCTGCATGAATAGATAACAATGAAAAAAAGCTAAATATCACAAAATTACACAGATTGTTTCCCTTTCACATGCTGACACTCTCTTCCTATAAATGTCTTTATCTGAATATTTAAAACAGACTGCTTTAAAAATGTAATATACATTACACATACGTGGCCCCACCTAGTGGTTACTGTTATATTGCTGAGCGGAAACGTAATACAGTTGCTTCAGTCCCTGCTTGGTATCAGAAAAAAACAATCCAAGCTAAAACCCATAATTCAGTTAGAATATTAAAGCCAAAACTGCTCAGCGTTGTGTCCGAGTAAATGTTTGTTGGCGCTGGCTGGTTCCAAATATATGCCACAGTGTAATGATATAGGATATTTGGTGCTACTGGACTATGGGATACTTAATTAGTTAATGAGACAAAATTCTGATAATGGAATGACAAAACATATATGGCTGAATAAAGGAATATTCCATCATTTTTCAGTCTAATCTCTATCCATCACATTTGTAGGATATAGTAATTTACTTCAGACAAAAATGCAGTTGCAAGTACATAATATGCATTGATGCATTTCCTAGTACTTAATAAAGAAGGGTTAAGTTGGTAAACGGTGTTTACCTACAGGCATTTACATACTCCTGTAAATAAATAATGAGCTTGTGTAAATAGTCTACTCAGTGTTTTGACATAAATTGTCAAACATTGAGCAGCGGTTATTTATACTGATCATAACCTGATTACTCTGCTGGGAAGGACTCATCTCTGTATGTATGCTATGTAGTAACATCAAACACATGCACTCAGACCTGTGTTCATGAGAACAACAGGTTTCCCATTCACTGCAGCACAACAAGCATTACTAGCATGCTGGAGTAAGGCTTCAGTTTGAACATCCTCTCTGTACCTTATAATTACAGCCGTAATGCTGCAAAGATTTTGGGAAATGGACCGGGCTGTTGTTATAGTGAGTGTTGGTTCTTTTCATGCCTTTGGTATTGTGTCACTGCAGGCACTCAGTGGAGCTCTGAGAGGTTGTTTCATGCTCTGTGTTCTCTTCCTGTACATGAGAGGAGCCGACGCTCTAGATGTGGACCAGAACACTCTGGCTCGCATTATCACTTACATTCAGGAAAAAATACGTAAAATAATGTCAAATATAAACAACCTACAGGTTTTGACCCTCTTGAAGATGCAGCCCGTGTTGAAGACAGTAACTCAAAGGACGTGAAAAATGTCTCAAGACTGTGAGAAATTTAGGAAAGCAAAAAGCTGATTGAGGCAAAGCCACAGAGCAATATCTGCTGATGATGGAAATTTGAGTATCTCTCACATGGGCTGTGTGGTTTTCTACACATACATGTACATAGTGATGCAAGTCACTTTAACATTAGCTACACCCTCAAAAATGTTTAAGCTTATCAGTGTCTAAAAGCTTTGGTCCAGTTTTTGGTCCAGACATCCAGGTGTGAACAAATGGAGAGAATTTTAATGAGGTTTGTTTGAATATTGAATCCAATGAGAAGTATTCTTTTCATTGGTCTCTGTTTTAGCACACCACAGCACTTATCAGTAAACATATACATAAAGCTGTGTGAATTAATGAAGGCTTTTTACTGTTGTTAAAAAAAAAAGTGGTTGTTTGTATTATCTGGAGTTTTGATGTTAGAATTAAGCAAAGCACATAGAAAAAAATGATTTCTGCATACCTGTTATATGATCAGCAGGTGCATTGGAATAACAATAGACATATGAGAAGAAAGGCAGTTTCTGCACACAGCTATAACTCGCAAAACTTCAAAATGCTTATTTGAAGAAAGAATTAACATTTCAGACAGGGACTTTTGTCTGTCATACATGTATGTGTGCTTTGCGATTACACATCTTCATCCTGGTTGTCACAGAAAAAAATAGTCTTGGTCTAAGCATCAGTGGTTGAGGTGTTGACTATGGCTCTTGCTTCTGTATACACAATAAAACTTCTTTTTCTTTTTTTTTAAATAAACATGACCATAAAGGATTTATAACTAACAGAGATCATCTTGCAGAACCAAACATGGTGCAAAGGATAGCAGGGCTCAGTCAGAATACACTTTCCTGAATCCAGAATACACTTTGAAAATCTATAATATATGTATTATAGGTCTAGATGAAATACGTATTTAGCTGAGGCTGGCGGGGCTTGAGTAGTTTTCTAACTGAGTCCACTAGGTATAGAATCTGTCTGCACTGAGATGATACCAACTTACTGCACTTCACACATCTCCCCACCAGAGGTAGTAGTAGCACAGTAGTGGCCTTGACCAGTATTAATTAAGCATTCCTTATGCTCTGATTGTATGGCATGTGGTATCATATCACAAGCTATGTCCTGGGTGTCAGGGGCATTGCTTGGGCAGATAAAGATTTGGTGCTCAGCCCAGTATATTGTTTTGGGTTATTCTCCAAAATTATTCATTTTTACATTTTAATTTAATGCGACACGGGACATCACGTTAAAGCAGGAAGAGTGCGGGGCTAGTAAGACCAAGGTTATGTGTTTGATACCCATGGAGCACAAATATAAGAGTGTCTGCAAAAAACAGAAACAAAACTTAACGTATTAACTACTAAGGCAAAAAAAGAGGAAACTAAAAGTGTAAATGTAAGCTCCTACTATGCACAAAGCACAGAAATGTTTCTTCACCAATGTAATTCTTCAACAGTTTGCAAAACAGTAGTGCAACAACAATACATTTTATGTAATGTAATTCATTCCATTTAGCTTGTATACACATTATTGTTTACTTTTACTATTGCTCGCTGAGACAGATGATTAATATACATAAGTGCTAGTCTGAAGGAGCATATACAATATGGAATACACTTCCAAGAATGATCTGGGTTTGCATGGACAGTCTCCCCTAATCTTTTTTCCTTCGAGCATTTGAGTTCAGTCTTCTCCTCATTTCCTGTCGGTCCACATCAACCATCTCCCCTTAAATGTTCTCCTAACAAAGAAACAATTCATAGTTCAATTCATATTCACAATCAATAGTTGTTTCTCAGTGATAAGCTACTTCAAAATGAGTCATTCAGTTAATCTCTTCTTGGTTAAAAATCAACCCACAAACAATATTTTAAACATAAATGATTAAGATGAAACTTAAACTATTCCATCTAGCATAATTTTGTGAGAATCCTGATAAACATGGTCAAATACCTTTAAATACTAACAACATTGATTTCATTTAATTGCATCGTTTAATGTGTTCCTAAGACTGTTTTTCTGTGATCCTCAATGAAAAACTCATTTCTCTTCACCACTTTCCTCTAGCCCCACATCCTTTCCACTCACCATTTCATCTCCTTTTCTCCTAACTAGCAACAATATTTTATATACAAAATGATCATGCTAAAAATATAACAGGAAAGTGGTGCTTGGTAGGGTTGTTTGATAGATAATTAGGAAACTCTGGCAGAATATCTGTCCTTCTCTTCAGCTCACTCATATACACCTATTCCCATTTTAAGCCATACAGCTAATCTTCAATGAGAACACTTTTTGATACATTAATTCAGAGGTAGTTAGCAAGCAGTACAGATTTAATTACAACTACATCTTGTACAACTTGTCATTCATAGCACCAACCTCTTAAATTTCTGATAAAATCACAGCGAGTTAGACACGATAGCGAAATGGTAACTTCCGATTTCAACCCGCTCAGCTGAAGGTCTTGTTGGATATCTGATCAAATGGTGACTGTCGACATCAATTGAATGTCCGCTGAGAAAACGTTAGCGCTTTCCCAGATGTGCGCCAATTTCGCTAGGTGTAGAACTATGTTCTAAGCACTGTGCTACTATGCCACACTGTATAGGTTGCACTGTGAAAGCTGTGTGCTGTTGGGACTGGCGTGATTCACCTTGGACGAAAGCACATGCTAGCCTGTAGCCCTCTAGACTTGTGGCAGTAACCTGCGATTCTCACAGCCCCACCCTAATGAAAACTGGCTAAACTTAACAGGGAAAAGAAAGAAAACAGCTGGACCATCAGACAACACCAGACAGTTTTAAGGATATTTATGAAACCAAATTTATTTGATATAATATTAATACACAGCTCTATTTACAAAATAAAATTTAACACTCTGTAGCACAATGAGTACACTTTGTAAGTATTATTCTACAGTAAATCCATCTAAAATATTTTCCACTTTTCATTTGCTCCTTTTGATTGCATTCAGCAAATTTGGATTTCAATAATGAGAAAAAAACAGTATGTAGAAAAAGAAAGAAAAATAAGTACAACAATAACTCCATTAATCTATTGTACAGGGTTATGACCAGGGGCTAAAAATAGTCCTTAGAGACCCCAATCCAGCCCATATTTTTGGTCTTCTCCAGCCGATCTGGGTAAACAAGAGTCACTGAATAGCTCGAACAGATCTAAAATGTGGACTGGCTCTGGGTCCCTGAGAACAAGCTTCAGACATCTGGATCAAGGTGTGTACTGAAGTGAGCCTTGGGAGGGGGGAAAAGCATCATTGAGTGTGCATTTAAACCAGGTAAGAGCAGTAACTATTACAATCAACCAAAAAAAGAACACCGTTTAATTACTGTCAACACTATTGCCTTTGCTAACAATTAAAAATTCAAGTAAAACAGGATCCGTTGGGGGAAATAAACCATTAACCAACATAAAAGAAAATAGCACAAAAGAAATTCTAAAATGATCATATTTAAAAACTGTGCCTTTATTGCATGTGAAAGCGAGACAGAAATATTCCACTGCCTTTCACTGATGCTCCAAACGTGCAGGAGGTAGGGTTTTTATGGTAAAGAAGGCCTTTATGACAACTCAAGGGCCACCATACTAGAGTTTAGTGTTTTTCTCTGGCTCATGAAAGTTATACTCATTGATATTCAGGTGATGAGTTGAATTGACTGCTTTAAACCAGAGCGAACAATATAGAAGATAGGACTCCAGGACTGGAAGCAGATAGCTACATCTGTTTTAAGAACTTGAAGCTGCAAATTGTTCTACAGACACCATGGGAAACACTAACTGATGTTCATCATCATCATCATCATCATAGTTCTCCTTTTCCCTTTTGTTTTAATGGATGTTTTATGTTAAACAGCAAAAAATGCTGCATGACTAGATTAATAACTGTATGCCATCTGAGGTTCTACCCCTACACTTTTAATTTACATAAGTGTATGTAATAATCTATGTACAAAGTGTTAACCTGAATTCTTTAATCTTGAATCCTTAAAAACATTAACTTAAAAAAAGAAAATATATACAACCCAAAAGGCTGCTCTGAAAACATCACTGTACACATTTTGGACAATATTTAGCTTACTTAAACTCATGTAATATTTATCATACTAATTCTCACTGTGTACTTCAGAAGGGCATAAATAAAGACCCTTTTTAGAATACAACTTCCAGATGCTTAATATGCAGAAATAAACAAATAAAACAACAAAAAGTGGAAAAAAAAAACTCAGTTTTGCCAGCAAGTGGCATTCTGAGTTGCATGGCATAGCTGCCATAGGGAATGTGCAAATATAATATTTGATTAAATTTTCCTGGTCGTACTTCAAGGTGTTCCCCAAAGTGTACGAGCTTGTGAAGGAGAGATTTCTATGGTCTGCTGATGTCTGTGGTGGAAAAGCACTATATCATACAGCTGGATGTGTTCTTCAACCCGTTACGTATAATTAAATGATTGTAAGCACCGCAACCGACAATATACGAGTGAGTATTTGAGTGCGTTTGTGTGTGTGTCTGCTGCCACCTGTACATCACTGATCAGACCATTCCTCAGGTCCCTGCAGAAAAGTCAAATGTTATCCGATTCTGATTGGGTTCTGATTGGGTTGAATTGCAATTATGGTTGGTTCATAATGGGTAGAATTCAAAAGGACAACATTTGAAAAATTTACTCCCTTCTCCCTCCAGAGGACAATTGCTTCATATTTCACAGGATATAGCATTAGGTTTGATATAGAATGGGGTTTGGGATCCTCCCTCATCCTAATGCCTGACCACTTCCTGGAGACCCATATTGCAGTTTAGTTGGCTGAAGTCTTCCAGCCAATTAAAATCTTGAGATCAGGTGTGTTAAAACAATGGTTGATAAGATGCTTGAATAAAGGGAAAACATTTAGAAATGTGGGTCATAATTTTAAAACCATGGTAGGTAAGAATATTTATCTTTATCTTGGGGAAACATTTTCATTTCTGAACTGCGGTGTGGCGCTTTACGTGAACTTTGCAAGAAAAGTTCTCCTATAGGAGGACTGAGGGGCAGCCGATGTGGCTGATCCAGAATCAGTTGTTTTACTTCAAGACGCTAGTTAGCCTTCAGCTCTGCGACGCGTCCTGTGCATCTCCGTCAGGACTGTTCTCATCCCGTCGCACCCAGATGACCTCATCACTGAGCACTGCCTGCTCATCCACGCTGGCCACAGACATGGCACACTGCTTTCCCAGATGAGAGAGCCTCAAAGCATGCTGGGATGTGGCTTCCCTGCCTTCAGTTTTGGTTTGCTCGTCCTCGTCCATTTTTCTCCCAGCAGCGTCTCCCCCCAGTGACATTGCCAAGAGGGGCCCTTCCAGCTCCTGCTCCGTCGTGGGGCTCAGCGCTGAGTGGCTGTGGTCTTCATCACCTTCCTCATCGCTGAGTATATCCGTCTCTTTCACCTGCTCGTGCTCCTCGTAGCGCTGCAGGTCGAACTGCTCCTCCACCCAGCGGTCTGTATCCCCCGGCTGCAGGGCAGGCTGGGAGTCCGGCGAGTCACCATCCGCATCGCCATCCGCATCGAACACAATGTCCGTGTCGATGGTGAAACGGTTCCGCACCAACTTACGACGGCCCAACATGCGTGTGGGGGCAGAAGCTGTGTGCAAACATAGGAATTAAACATCATAACATGAGAATATGTTGTACAATAGAAATTACTACAAAAATAAATAACTATACAACATTACGCATTATACACTGGCAAAGAAATGTGACAGTCCTTGGTGTGACTGGGAGGTGAGTGTACCAGAGGGGTGGGAGGTTCGACATAGATCGTTCTAGCTTCTTGAAAAATCTGGAATCACTAAACCAAGTTAAACGCAGGAATTCTGCTTCACGGTGAACCCTTCAGATGAAGCTAGGCAGTAGTCTCGCATGATGAAGCTAGCAGATGACCGTTGAGTACAAGAGCTCAATATACCAGGTAAGGCTAGCAAACACAGCCGGTGAGGCTAGTGGGTGTGGCTAGCGGATTAGGTTAGTGAGTGGGGCTAGAAGGTTGGGTTACTGCACATGATCATCATCAGGTGAGGCTGGCAGGCTGAGTTAGTGGGTGGAGCCAGCAGGTGATGTTGTGCAGTGGTGGCTACCTGCGCGGTTCATGGCAGGGCGAGCCCCCTTTAGAGCGCTCAGACGCTTCCCTCCAAACGGCACGTACTGCTGGCTGGGTGGGAGACTCTCCGTCTTCAGCAGCTGACGCCTCTGCTTGTCCCGCAGAACGGAATGCACAGCCTTCAGGAAGTCCTTCTTGCTCTCTGGAGAGCTACAGGGCGAAGCAAAAGTAAGAGCCAAGTTATGGAACTGATTTAGTAAACAAGTAAACACTCAAGGTAATTCATGATGACCTTCGACCTAAATGGGGCTTTAATTTTGGTGTGAATTAGGTGCCGTTATGTATGATTTAATATAGGAAGTGTATTTGTGTTTTTGTTTTGAAGTGCATTTGTGTTACTTTGTGTGTGCGAGGTGCAGGTGTGCGTTGGAACATGACTGAGATGTTACGTGGATGATGTTTTAGTGCGGGAGTGGTGTGCTGACCTGCAGCACAGGTGAAACACTCTCTCCGGTCTTCCTTCTGACTCGGATTTCACATGGATGATCTCGCAAACTGCAGCGTTGTCACTATCTGCAGACAGAAGACACACACGTGGGATATAAATACAATCATTATCATTATAGATTTCTAGAATTCAGTGTGTGTGTGTGTGCGCGGGCGTTTACTCTTCCTCACCTGCCACCGTAAGGGCACGGACCTGGAGGGCATCAGTGGAGATCATATGACGGAATCGGAATGGGTCCTTCTCCTCTCCAGAGATAGAAGCACGGTGTGACCCACCCTAAGACAGACCGGAAGAGAGAGAGAGAGAGAGAGAGAGAGATAGAGAGAGAGAGAGAGAGAGAGAGAGAGTGTTTAAGAGACACAGTGTCATATCTCTAAAAAAAAAAATAAAAAAATCATATCAGTAAAACCACAAGTCACAACTTGGAAAAAGTAAAAATTCAAAATTATTACAGTGATGAGGACAGAGACGAGTCACTCACCATTTTCTTCTTCTGTTTGGAAAACTCCTTACATACGAACACCACGGCAGTCTTGAAAACTGTAGAGAAGAGTAAATGTCACTTCTGCATTAAGGAAGGGGTGAGAAATAAGGGCGAAGCTCTAATGTAACCAGAATACTGGGGCTTCAGTGTGCTTTGAAGCCTTTCCTGTAACATGGAATAATAAGGTATAATACGATGCGTTATGCTGTAACAGGGCATAGGTCACAGGAAGTGGTTGATGGGGAATGCAATATTTTAAATAATGAAAAGGAAAGAGAGTTATGGCAGTCAAACGGTCCAATGTCAGTATGGGGTGAACAGGACATAGAATGGCAGCTAGGATCCAAAACCCAGCAGGCAGGCAAATACAGTCAAAAACAAACCCGTCGCAAACCAGAGCTGAGGATTCGCGGACTGGGATCTGATTATTTCTAGGCATGTGGGGAAGTGTGGAAGGGTGTGGTAAGGTGTGGGAGGGGTATATCAGGGTGTTGGAGGGGCTAGTGGGGCATACCAAAGGTGGCAAGCTGGGGCTCCTTCTTCCACTTGCCCAGAGAGGAGGGAGGATTGAGCCAGGTCACCGTGGTGTGTAGTAACAGGTCTCCCATAGACAGGTCAGCCACCTGCATAAATTGACGATAACAGAAAACAGGCCATTGATAACTCTGAAAATCTATAACAATTACAGTAGGATTACCGATGGATCATTCTCTGAGTAGATGACAATGCGCGTTTACAAGCTGCTCTGGATAAGAGCGTCTGCTAAACGCTGTGGTTGTAAATGTCTGTGGATTCATGTGCATGTGTGAGATGGTATTGGGCACCTCTTTCTTATCTCCAGTCTGGTCAGCGATGAGCTGATCAAACACAGCACCAAACTCCTCATGAAGCTTCTGCATCTCATTAATGTGGCTGGCTACTTTATTCATGGCTTTCACTGCAACTACACACACACACACACACACACACACACACACACACACACACACACGTAAGCACAAGTACATCCACACATTCACCCAAATAACAGTCATACAGAGATGCCTGGACAGACCCCGTCGCCCCCACACACAGGCTTACCGTCGAGGTGGTAGTGCTCTTCGCTGTCTGGGTCGGTGAGTGTGTAGAGCTCACGCAGGAGGAGGGGGTATTTTAGCACCCTCTGGATCGGTTTGATCAGGTATGACTCCAGCGTGGACGAGTGCTGATGCTTAGGGTTCCTCTCATCAAGAAACGCTTTGAAGTCTGGGTCCGTCTTTGCTGAGAGAACACACGTGTGCACGTGGTCGCAGGAAATATTTTTACCAGTTACAGAATATACATTTATGGGGGTGGGGGAGTTACCTTTTACCAACACTTTGGGCACTTTGGTGTGGCTAGCGCAGAAGGCACTGTAGATCTTAAAGCGGTCTGCGTAGTAGAGGAAAGAGCCTCCCAGAGAGAAGAGGATTTTCTGCAAAATGAGAAAGAGATGCAAAATGAGAAAGAGAGCCCAGGTGTATGAGTATATTATAGAAGTGTTAAAGACAGAAGACCAAGGCTATAACCATGTTCATTTATTTGATCAAGTGAACAAGGTTTAGGCATTAGCCAGGGCTTTAAGTAAAGCCGAAAAACCAAAATCAAGGCTCAGTCTGGCCCAGATCAATACATGGGTGCTCCATCCTAAATGGAAAAACTGACCCCAGATCAACTCTCAGAGACACAGGATAAATATAACCCACTGTTAGCAGTCACTGTTAAAAATGCATCAGGAATAGAATAAACCAAAATTGTGTTGTCCATGTTTGCATGTTTATAAGCACTGAACTCACAAAACCAATTTGTCCAGAGTCGCTTTTAGCAATGCTTTTATTTCGCTTTATCCTCATTATTCATTTTCTTTAGCATTTAATTTGTATTTATGGTAGTAAGCATGTGCTAGATCCTGTAGGAAACTATAGCCCCAAAATATGGAAATAAAATGCAGTATTAGAATAAACAAGAAATACTGTATAGGTGCTCAGTGGAATAGTATGACAGAAGGCTGTAGGTTGTGGGTGGAGGAGAGGAGTAGTTTTGTGTACTCTGTAGGCTGGTGCAAAGGAAAGCTGTAGGTAGGGTGGTGTAACAGGACATTGTAGATGGTGCGCAGAGGAGACAGTGCTCAGTAGCATGGTGTAGGAGGGGGCAGTTTTCTGGCCCCTTGTTCATCGATACCCCACCTTGAACTGCTCCACCCTTTCCAGCTTGTCTAGATCAGGCACTAGCCGCGTCCCGTCCTCCAACGTGCGCAAGAACTCCACCTGAAACTCCACCATTTCGGGCAGGTTCCCAAACAATACGTCCAGCTGATATGCACACACACACACACACACACACACACACACACACACACACACACGAGACGGATGAGGTTATGGACAACAGTAATCAGCCGCATTTTAGCAAAATCAGAGGAAAGTCTAATCACCGTAGTGGATGAAAATAGAAGCCACAGAACATCCAGCTGAGATGAAGCATTAGAATTATAAACCATGTGGAACCGATTCAGGATTTATACAGCTGAGCGCGCCGGCTGACTTCAGCACACCAAACAGTCACAACAAGGGTAAGTCTGAGTCGAACCTTAGTCAGAACGTAACTACTCAATAAGTTACACCTTCATATTTATGCCTTGTTTATAAAAAGAACACAAGCGAGTTTTGCTTTTATACATCAGGTATCAGACTACAGTTTCACTGGATGCGGTAGCTACATCGGTGCTGTAGAGCTCCCCCCACTGGCTCAGGAGGAGAAACGCACATCGAAAAACAGTCTGCGCCTCTTCTCCTTGGTTTTTTCCTCCTTCTCTAGCTCTCTCTCCCTTTCTCTAATGCACTTACAAATGTAATACAATGTAATAAAATACATGTTTCCGTTGATACTCTCTTTGGGCAGTTACGTCTGATACGCTGAGAGGCTGTAACGGCTACATTCCCATTGGCATTAAATAGTCATTATGATTTACAGAACATGAACCACAATATTCTGGGCTAGCATGCATGCATGTTGGTCTGATTTACAGCGAGGGCTGATGCAGTGACCGAGGTGTGTGTTAATGGACACGTCCATATTTCACTGCCAGTCTAATCCCACACAATGCTCAATATAGCACATCACTTTCATCTTTCTCTCTCTCACACACACACACACCCCAGCACATACTCTCTCCCCACATTCACACCCCTAGACTGCGCGTGCCTATGTGGGAAAGTGCATGTGTATTTTCTTCCATGTTTCTTTCCCCGGTCCTACTGCGTGATTATGAAATCACTCTGCAGCCATGCAAGCATAGAGCACTGCACTGTAAGGGTGTGGGCTTACTTCATCCTGGGTCAGAAAACTCTCTTTCTGCAGAGGAGTTAGATATCTTCCAATCAGACAGTTCAGATCCTGAAAACAAGAAGGGAAGTGTTAGAGCAGATAAGAGGGTGCGTGCACACGCAGACAAGCTCACACACATTAGGATGTGCTTCACAAACCTGTATTTTACTGTAGTTAAACAAATCATGGCAGCAGCCAAGCATAACCCTAACCTTAGTATCAAAAAGCAAGTTGTAGGCATGTTGGAAATTTTTTGTTTTGATAAAAAGCAGAATTTTGCATTTAATAATAATAATTAAAAAACACCCCCCCAAAAAAAACACACAACACTTATGCATCAAAAGGCTCCACAATATGGCATTTATTATGAGAATCTTTCCTCCCCACAGAAAATAAACTACACACATACACCAGTTAAAGTCTCCTACTTGTGGTCAGTGTTTAGTGCTGTATACGGAGCTTTCAATGAGAGCATGCAGCGCATATTTGCAACACAAAACAAATAGCAAAACATCATCACAGGCTGCAGTGGAAATGTGTGTAGTGTGTGTATACACACACAAATATATATATATATATATATATATATATATATATATATATATATATATATATATATATATATATATATATATATATATAAAAACCACAATCAACAAATTTAAAGAAATGTAACAGAGTGCCATCTCCTTTCACACTGGAATAAATCTATCAATACAGTTTTACAAACACTCATTTAAAGTGTGTATAATTTAATCTCTCAGCTCAGCACACCCACGATACTCAAAGTGTATGTACTCTGGATTCATAATCAACCTCAGGAACAGCCTATTTACAGCAGGGCCACCCAGAGAAAACCGAGATCTTAACTGTCATTGCTAATGTTTCTGATGTCCTGCATCCTACAGAAATACAAAAAGTTTGCAAAATGATTCTGTTAACCCAGTCTTTGTTACAGAAAATTACAAATGAATAAGATGCATTCCATGATTAGTAGGGTTCAGCAGACAAACATTTGGCTTTAAAAGTCAAGGGTTTGACCCCAGTGGCTGCTGCTACTGAGCCTCTGATCTAAACCCTAGACCCCATGTTGCTGTTTGAGCTTGAGGATATCAATTATTTTTGGCATGGTCGGTTCCTGAAGCCATCTCTCCTACTGAATAAAAGAAAACAGGCGATCTCAGTAGCGATCTCAGTCCTCGACATGCGAAGTCTTCATACCATGTTACTGGCCCGAACCTAGACCGGGTTGTACCACTCCAGAGCTGGCTAATGTAACTCAACTGGTATGAAAGTGTGACTTAAAACTAAAAACCAAAAATGTCAATCTGAGAGAACAGGAACTGCATGCAAACAACCAGCCATGCTTAGACTATAACAGGCAAAGGGTCAAAGAATTGCTAAATCTGTAAAAGCATAACGTGAACGACCAAAGTGCGAGGGGTGAATATTATTAGCACAGCCCATACTCACAAACGCTAATGATAGAAACAGAGGAAAAGTACAATGAATCAGAAAATGCACGCTAACACAGACAAGACGAGGCCAACAGGCAACGCATGACAAAATAGCATGTATTCAAGCATGCAGTAATGAAGAGCAATTACTTATATCTGCATTAATGAGCAAGAAGTATTTATACATGCATTAATTGACAGGAAGTACACGAAGGTAATGAGGAACAGGTGTTAGCTCTTGGGGGAGGCGGAGTCTTGGGTGTGGAATGATACAGTAGTACTGGAGCCGGTGCTATTCAGTGTGTAGTTAGTTCTGCCGTAATAAATTACTCTGCCTATAATGAGGTGTGTTCAGACACACCGAGCGTTACTGACTTTGACATAGGTGCGTTCAGTCTCCACAAGTTCACAGATGACCTTTCGGAGTTTGTCCGCGTCGGAGAGCTGTCGAGGGGTGGTAGCGTTCGCCGTGAGCGAGGAAGACTCCATCCCAGAGGAGGAGGAAGAGGAGGAGACGGCTTCCGGTGAAGGATTCATCTCATGAAGGCTGCGGCAGAAGGCGGCTACCTGCTCTGTGCTCTGGGGGGGGGGTGGAAGAGAGAGAGAAAGAAGCAGAAGGGGAGAGTAAAGAAGCAGACCGCTCAGAGAAGTGTGAAATGTCTCAGCTCTCACAGAGCTCTTCTGCTCTGCACAAGTTAATATACTGCACACAACGGCGGGGGACGGGGGAAAAAAAAAAAATAAAAAAAAAAATAAAAAATAAAAAAAAAAAATCACTTAAAGCCATTTGATATATTTTGAGTCAGTGTCTCCTGTTCTCTGAATCTACCAGCGCCCTTCCTGCTCCTCTACTTTGTCAAAACATGAAAATAACATGAATAATTTATTAATGTATAAACTTGTTAATATAAAAGCCATGCATTCTCTCTCTCTTGCTCTTTGACTCTGTCTCTCTTCTTGACAGCTGGCTTTTCGAGCTTCCTTTCCTTCAAACCAAAACACGAGCACCTGTCCTTCTATCCTGTTGTCATGGAGACGGCCGTCATGGCGCATGGGAAAGTGTCGGCCATGCTTTTATGCTGACGGACTGATGAAGAGCAGAATCCATCACACACACACACACACACACACCCCACACCGTGATGGATGGGTCATTATGAGATATCGGAGGCCAGTTCATAGCATCTCTCCGTCTCTCCCTCTCGTTACTTAGCAAAGCACTAGATGTTCTGAGTGGAACAGCAGGCAGAGGTCAGCTTCACACTCTGGAGCCTGCATGTCACTTCCCACACTCCCTCCGGTCATCCTCTTCACCAACTTGCCGCTACAAAATGACTCCAACTTCTGAGCCTGACTTTTTCCGCTGACTTGCAATGTCCTGACAGGAAGGTATACATTCTTGTAAACCAACGTGGGTCCTCGCGCACGCACACAGTACAAGCCTCAGCAAACGCCTGAATGCACCTGGTAGCACCGTGCTACTGACATGCTCCTGAGGGCATCGCTAGCTGAGCCACGGCCTGGGGAGAAACACGGCTCGCTTTACCATGAGAAGCGCACAAGACGAGGCCACTTTTCTTTAGGAACTATTGGCATGGAGAATGATGTACTTACCAAATGTATTAGATAAATGATAACTGCTATAATTCACCCACAGAAAAAAATATACTGCGTGTGACATCTTATTTCCAGACACACTGCGTAGTATGGCTTATGAAACTTGTTAGCCTTTTGTGCGCCTTTCCTTGAGCAATTCCAAAAATCAATTGCTGTGGGAAAGGAAACTGTAAATGTGTGTCTTAAAGCAGGACATGTTCTGGATCAAACAAAGCATCGTTTGAGTGGATAGTTTAAAACGAAGCTCTCCATGTGCTGTCTTCAAACGGTTTGGGGGGGGAAAAAAAATGAACAAAAGAAAATGTGTCTTCAGAGTCCGTGTGGTCGTTTGGCCCTTCGCAGAGCTGGGTTTCAGTGTTTCACACCATTCATGAGGTTCTGCAACACGACAAGCTAGGGGAAAAAAAACCCTCACTGGTCTCTGTGTTTCTGATAGAACTGCCTGCATTAAAACCAACACGTCTCTAACCAGACAGGTAAAGAGAGAGGAGGGGAAAGAGATGGAGAGAGAGAGAGAGAGAGAGAGAGAGAGAGAGAGAGAGAGAGAGAGAGAGAGAGAGAGAGAGAGAGAGAGAGAGAGAGAGAGAGAGAGAGAGAGAGAGAGAGAGAGAGAGAGAGAGAGAGAGAGAGAGAGAGAGAGAGCGTTCTTGGCCTCTGCAGCTATTTCCTGTAAATCCTGCAACAGCATCATCAGCACAGAACCACAATCAGAAGACTCAGAGCAGAAATCACCTAAAGACAAGATCAAGGCTACTGAACACACACAGATAAATAGTATGTGGTAGCTGGTTAAATGTTGTTTGCTTGTCAGACTGAAATCAGCCTATATACTGTTTTTACATACAAGATTATAATACACAGCAAAACAGACACTGACAGCAGATAAAACAAACAGTTATACATCGACAGCAAGCTAGTCATTTTACACCAAAAAAAATGCTGACATTAACAAGTGCACACCTAAATACACCATCCCAGCAAGGTTCATTCTGCCTGATCTCATATGTAGGCAGTCAGTCTAAATTCCTTCAAGCTTTAATTTACTAAATCTCATTTTTCTTCATAGAGGCTTTTTGCATGCAGGAAATGTCAATTTCTCTAGCAAACCGTTTCCTTCTGAATAAACAAAAACAACCAACCTGTTTCATCCTGTACATAAACAGAACCACAATAATCACTTTCCAAGTCATCCCACGCAAGGACTCACATCGATGAGGAATGGTGCCTCTCTGTCACACACACACACACAGTCCTTGTGCCTTCTGAGCAGTAGCTGCGCGAGATATGACTTCACATTTGAACCCACATATGGATCATATGCTATGAACAAATGGCACCTTCACACCTCTGTTTCTGGGTGCGTGCCGACTGCACACACACCACATGTGTTCTTTCTGCTCTGACACACACCAAGTCGTGGTGTGATGAGTAGAACTGCCGTGATGACAGAACGGGAAAAAGCTCCAGAAGGAAAGAGCATGATGTTGTAGAGCATCAGAAACAACTTCTGTAGACCCCAGACTGCACAGCCCTGGATATACCTCCCTGTGTTTAAATTCCAACCCTGCTCTACTACCCCATGCAGAGTTTAGCTCCAGCCCCTTTCCTGGAGATCCATTACCTTTGCAGAGTTTGGCACCAACCATGCACCTGTAGATCTACCACCCGTACAGACTTTGGCTAAGAACCTGCTCCTGGAGATCTACCACCTCTGTAAAGTACATCACCAAGGTGCTAACGGAGATCTGCTCCACTGAAAAGGTTAACGTCAACCTTAATTTTGGCATGAACGCACCTAAAACAAAGCAAAGGGCAAACTGTGGGTGTTGTCCAATTGCCTGAGACGCTGTTAGATCCAGAGGGTCACCATGACACCATTAAAGTATACATTTTAAATTACATGGAAAAACAGTAAACACACACAAAGTTTACTGGGGTGGGGCCACTTACAAATCAAGGCCAAAATAATGCGATGCACACAATGCAAGCACACACACACACACACACACACACACAAAAAGTGTGACAGCAGACAAAGAGAGTGAAAAAATGAGCGATACAGAAAAACCAAAGAGATGAAAGCAAACGTTCCTCACCAGGTGCAGCATACCGTAGATGGACTCGGAGGAGCGCTTGCTGTGCCTGCTCCTTTTCAGCACAGACATGACTGATCCTGGGTCAGCTCAACAAGCGAGCCTCACGGCACGGCCGCACACACGTGACGATAAGCGCTGTGCTCAGACCAGTCCCTACCGGGGCACAGGCAAGACAGCCGCACACAGACGCTGACTACCCGGCACTGAACAGTGCTCAGACACGCATCTACATTCTCTCTCTCTCTCTCTGCCTCCCTCTCTCTCTCTCTCTCTCTCTCTCTCTCTCTCTCTCTGCCTCCCTCCCTCCCTCTCTCTCTCTCTGTCTCTCTCTGCCTCCCTCCTCCTCTCTCTACCTCTAGTTCCTGACAGATGAAGGAATAAAGGAAAAAAGACAGCAAAGAGAGCTGAGGCAGTGCTAATGATGTTTTGGAGCCTCTCCCTCCACCCTCCGTCTCTTCCTCTCACTCCCTCTCCTCTTTCGTACTTGTTCCCCCACCTACACGCTACGCGCGGCGCGGCTACATCACCCCCTTTCCTCGGTTCTGCCACGGCACTCTCGTTTCCGTTATCCCGTCTCTCTTCCCCCCCCTGCTCCGAGTCTCCTTCTCCAGAAGCACGGCGGGAATATCAGAGTGTGAAGTGACAGGTGAAGTGACACAGAAACAGATAAGTTAGGCAGACAGATCGATAGATAGGAGAGAGCTTGCACATGTTTGTGTTGCTGCTCCAGTACTAGAGGGATATCGGGGTAGGCAGAAAAAGAAAGATGAGAATAAGGAGACCGTCAGAGAGAGAGAGAGAGAAGAGAGTGGGAGCTATATAGGAAAGCGTTTAAGCATAAGATGTGCAGACAATTCTCACAAAGCCAGCTATGCACAAACCAAGCTAGAGGTTTTAAGACAAGCTAACAAAAAGAGCGACAGAGAAAGGAACACAACGGTATGACTACTGTATTCAAATGCAAATACAAAGCAAGACATATGAACAGAGAGCAAGCCTCCTTATGGGAGTCCACGCGCTGCAGTCTGATTACGGCGGAATCTGATTACAGAAGGGTCTGATTCACACAGCAGCAGGTCAGGCAGACTGTGTGAAGAGTTCACAGGGAGACAGAAAAAGAGTGTGAGTTAGACAGAGAGAGAGAGAACTGTCATAAGTTGCAAACGAATGAAGCTCAGTGTAAGCTAAAGCTTACGGTGCAGAGATATTTCATTATGCACAGATATTCACCATTCAAAATGAAGGAGCGATTTGGCCACTGGCGACACATTTGGTTCTCTGGCGGACCGAAGTGCCGTCTATAAGGGGACGTCCGATCCGAGCTCCTCACAGACCAGGTGATGGGCTCAGATTTGGCACACTAAGCCCTGAACAGATACACAGAATGCACCGTATTTTCAAAGCTACCACCTACTGCCAAAAAAAGCCTCTTCAAATGGCAGAGAGATAAGATGTTGAAGAAATGTGCTTAAAGTAAGTGGGGGTACGACCATTTCACTGACAATAAGTAAAAACATCTAGAAATAAGACAAATACCGTGCCAAATGAAGGTTCATAAAATTGATCTCAAAAAGAGCATGTTTATTGGCTACTCTTAGTGCATCAAGATATTCCTGGCAGCAGTGAAATGTCTCACTTCAAGATTCACATGGACATAGCCATTAGGCTGACCTAGCTATAGCTAGGGTTGGACAATCAAGAACCATACACAACATTACAATAACACAGCCATATGTTATATATGGGAAGCTTTTTCCCCCTTGAAAGCACTGATGTTTTCTCCACTTGGTGCTCAGTGTAAATTCAGCAGCAATGCATTGGGGGCTGCTGCATTTTTTTCAGAGCCTGATACGCTTGATACATGCTGAACATCACGGAGCTTCAGGCTTGGCTGCAGCACTGCTCTGACGCTCAGGATTCAGCAAAACATAAGGGCGAATCAGGCGAAGACACGCCCATCAGACCGGGACACCCACTGGCCCGGCAAATTGCGGTGCTTTGGCTTCTGATTGGTCTGCGTGCAGACAGAACCTGAAGTAGTGATTAGGCTGAGGGTTAGCTGCCATGTGAGGTATTCTCTTAGCCACCGAGTGGGTGTATGGAGGCGGTCCTCTCTCTCTAAGTGCAGGGCAGATTCAGGTCTCCCACTCCCGCTAATAACAGACACTATGCCTATAGATCATTGCCTCAGTCTGAACATCAGGATATGTCCAACCTGCTTGCCTTGCATGTGAGAGACTGTGGTGGGGTGAGCGAGAGTGTGCGTGTGTCCTTAGGCTAATTAGGAATTCTGTTACAGTCTTTGCTGAACCCATCAGCACCGTCCCCTGGTGCTGCATAGAGAAAGTGAGAGGAAGAAAGAGAGCAGGAAAGAGTGAGAACGAGAGAGAGAGGCTGGTGGAATCGCAGCATGCTACCAGAAAGTCAAACAAGCACACACACACACACACACACACACACACACACTTCCTCCTCCATCTTTTCCACTTCATTCAGTACTCCAGGACCCAACCACCTCATCACTGCCCAGGGGACGAACACCCTTGCCAGTCCGCTGCAGCCTGGCCTGCCCCCAAGACCAAACCACCCACAGCCATTTAAACACAGTATTTGTGCCAAAGAAACCCATACAAACAGCTCATTTTGAAGCTTATATACACAAATAAAAGCATTATGAGTAACATATTAGCTATTCCTTACATATTACATTTACTCACATGGAAACAAACAGCCCTCGCATTGACGGCCTTCACAAACTCACTTTCATTCATCTCCTCATTCAAACATCTGCCTACAAAAGTCTTAATTACTTCCCCTATTTCGGCATTTAGAATGCAAACCCAAATCAAAGACTTCTAGTGCTCATTTTGAACACGCTAATGAGCCCCCAGCCACCAGGGCGACTCGCTGCCTCATAGTGCTGGAGACATGTCAGATGGAGAAGCTCAGCTCTGTCGTACAGTCTGCTGCATGGTCTGGGGACGGCGGGTCGCGGAGCTCCCCCAACCCCGGGAGACTTCCGCGGAGGAGGCGGAGCGACAAGCGGCCCGGCGCGACCCCTCACGACCCACGTAACGCTCCCCGCATTCCAACCTTTCTCCGAGCTCCACCGGCAGTCGCCAGACGTGGAAATGCAGGCGTCTGACAAAAAAAAAGAAAAAAAAAAAGAAAGCCCGTCTAGGTCCGCCGAGCGTAGCGTCCCACCGTCGGCCCGCCGGGAGGGATCTGTGGCAGAGGGCAGGACCGAGACACCAGACAAACTGCTCCAGACTTTACGTAACGGCGCCTAATCACGGCCGCGACACGCCGGGAATGCGTAAGTTCCCGCCTTAGAAGGCCATTTCAACTTTATTTTAGCAAAATATAACACCTGAAAACAATATTTAAATATTGCTAACAACGTTGTAATTCTGCGTGGAGCGCACAAATCCACAAAAACGGCTAGCTGTTAGCGTTAGCTCGTTGTTTCTGTGTGTTTTTTTTTTTTAGCAGCTCTGCTGTGAAAATATTGTAGCCATTTTATGCATATACAGCAAGTTTGCTGACCCCCCCCCCCAAGTTTTGCTAATCTCGTTGTCAATTGTAAAACAAACATTGTAAATCATTGCGTGTCCATATCATGTACTAGGAAGTGTAGATCGATCTACTGGTACTAGTGTGTCAAAGTGAACAAAACCTTATCATTGAAAAAACTTCTCTCACGGAGTCTTGACACGCGTGTCTCCTTAAAACATTAATCGGAGCAAGTAAAGTGCTTCCATTTATTTCCAGTTATTTTAGGTTGCTGATGTATGTTTACAGGTGGCCGATATTTCTTGGAGACAATTCAGGCGAGCTGGTACTGGAAGAGCTGAATATAGTGGAACGTAGGCGACCGAGCGGCGCTACCCAGACCTTCAGCCTGCCACTGTGAACCTCATACAACTGCACCCAGCTATTCTCAGCCTGTGTGTGTGTGTGTGTGTGTGTGTGTGTGTTTCCACGCACAATCGTACAAGTACATCTGTGCCATATTTAGAACTATGAGAGCATTTCAGTTTTTGAACTATTTTTGTGTAAACACAGAGTCCACATTAATATATTGTAAAATTGCCTTTGCACCATACTAAATGTGCTGTAAAGTTGTGAGTGTGCTGTAAATCCATAATCAGTAGGGTAAAACTGTTATTTCATCCTGTAACAGTAATGGGACGTTGCACACCATCAGAGATGTCTACCTTTCCGTAGTCATCGTATTCACCAAAGAGCTCGGAGTCGTCGTCCAGGCTGTCCCCTGACGTCTCTGAGAGGAGACCAACCCCGTCATCCAGAATTTCCTCTGAGAGAGGACCAGATTAGCACAGAATGAAACACCTGCATTGCAACCTTCAGCTGATGCACAGTTGAGTGAAGACTTTGAAGGTCTGGAGTGCTCCTCCTTCACTACCCAGAGTTCCAGCAGCTCTGATGCACCCTCCACCCAGCTCACTGATTGGTCATTTTCTGAATCAGGTGGGTTGTGGCAGGGAGAGGCTGGAATGTGGAGTGTAAAGGTGCCACCATCCCATGATATAATACGCTAATCAGAAAATGGTCTTGTGTATTTCCTTACGAATTCAAAATAACTAAGAAAAATAAATAACTAAGAGGGCAAAGTTTGTTTACACCAAGTTACTCTATGTAGCAGTAATGAAGTAACTATGCTCAGATTAGCATAACAATAGAACCCATGAAGCATGGATGAGTGATTAGATAAAGGGTTGCATCATGTTTGCATTATTAAAACAGAAAAAAAAACAGTTGGGTCATTTTGATTCTGCTGGTTCTGATTTCAGAGGGAGCCCAGCTCACTCTGGTTCTAACCTGACCCACTTCTGACCTGTAGGGTAAATGAAAAATCCAGCTCGCCCTGGGTGTATTGCTCCAATGACTACACTCGTTTTGGTTCTGCCGGTTCTGTTTCAACTCACCCTGGTTCTGAGAGAAGATGTCAGTATGGAGGTGCTGGACAGCGTCTGAGCGTCTAGGGGGCTGGAAGCAGTGCTGCCTCCGGTCCACCAGGGGCAGCGTGTTCACGGTGAGCGAGAGGGACGTCTGTGAGAATGCTGCCTTCATGTCCGAGAAGGTCAGAGAACTGGAGTCCTTCCCATTGAGCTGCAGGATCTCATCACCTGCATTCAGACCTGCGTACCCACCCAAATACCCACTCAGTCAAACACAACCAATATTAACACAGTACACAAGGACTTCCACATTAACATATGCAAACATAGGCACAGCCTTACTTCCACCAAGCTTGCGTTATAATTAATGACCCACTACAGACTAAAATGTGACTGTGAGGGCACCTTGACATTTAAACACAAGCTAAATATCTTAATGATATTCCGATTAAATATCCAAACGTAAAAGCCGGACAGCTTCTAATGGAGTCCAGCAGCCGCTAGCTTCTCTTCTTTGTGCACTTGGGCTCTGTTGAGCTGCAGGCTGATGTACGTCTTGGAGAAAAGCGAGATATCGCCACGAAGTTGTAGTCAGATGGGGCCCAGAGGCAGGCCTGGGCATGCAGCTTGTACCCCTAACCCTGCCGGCACTTGGCCTTGATGTGCGCACAGTTCCGCTGTCAAATATGGCACTGGGCAAATTGGTGTTAGGCTTAAATAATGGGGCTGGGATAGTATAATGGTCCTTCCTTTTCCTCCGGAGTGGAGCATGAGTCAGCTCGCATGTCTAATTTGAGGCTTGCAGAACCCCCACAAAGCTCTCGATACGTGCGTTACGTAATGTTGTGTGGCACAGCAACACAGTCCACTAGCGTCTACAGAAACACAAAGCCCACAGTACAGCACAGGGAGGGAGATGAAGAGAGAGGAGGGAGAGAGAGAGAGAGAGAGAGAGAGAGAGAGACGCAGAGAGGGCAACAGAAGGACAGAAACCGAGAGAAAGAGGGGGAGAAAAAAACAAGGAGAGAGCAGAAAAACAGCTGGAAAACAGAAAGAAAGAGTGCATGCACTCTAAAAGAGAGAAGCTACTTAAGCAGAGAAGATGGTGTACTGCACCTTTAGCGAACGCCAAGCCTCCTGCTTTGACATCTGTGATGTAGAGCTGCTGCACACCCTCGTCCTCCACCACGGAGATGGAGAAACCTGTCAGAGAGAGGACAGCCCTAGCTATCAACACATCGCATGCACAAACAAACCCAGGCTGCTAGAGCAGAGAGAACATCCCACCCAGCACAGAGAGATCGTCTGTCAGGAATACTAACAGGAGGGTTATGGAGCCTACCGTATCCGATCATGCAGGACTCATCCCGATCAAACTGTATGACTTTCCGAATCTTGGAGCAGAGCTCAATCTCCTTGTAGAGCTGATGGAGGGGAAGAAAATGAGACATATGCTTTTGTTCTATTTCACTTCGAGTCTAGCTCTCCATTTGCAATGCATGGGCTTTGCAATGGTTTAGTCTGCATACGGTACCAACAGCTAAAGACAAACACACTGAGAGACAAAGAGGGAGATACATAGATGGACAGAAAGAGGAAGCGAGACCAAGGAGAGAGAATGAGAAAGAAAAAGTGAGAGAGCAGCAAAAGATGTGGTTTTTATTTGCAGAGATCTTGCTCCCGACAGGATCAACATTTATCGGTAAAGCCTGGCCAGCATAGTCATTCGCAGCCACGTTAATCAATGGATCATTTCAGTCACATTTGCAGCTTCTAAAAATGAATTTGTGAAATAAGAGAGTGTGAAATTTGTATATGACAGGTATGTGATGGGTGAAGAGCCTGGAAAAATTGGTATTCATATGTCTGCTGGTGCAATACTGTGGACTGGTCTGCTGGTGGCAGTGGTGTGGGATTTCAAACTGGACTGAGCATGTGAGCAAGAGAACGAGACGCTAGCAGTATTTGCCATGACTCCCTGCTTGTTATGTAGTTCATTGTTTTGAGTGTTTGAGTACTTCTGCTTTTACTGTCCACTCTTATGTAGGTGGATCCAAATTCTTAGTGGAACAAATGTACGTGATAATTATCCTAGAAATTACAAACTAATAGGAACTTTGTGACCCAAAATGGCATAAACTAAGTGAATGATTTCAAATACAGCCTCTTTTAACTACACAAACGCATCTTTAAGCTGTGGGTTTTGGGGGGGGGGGGATAATAATAATAATAATAATAATTTCCACCGCACATTTACCAGGTCGTAGACGTCCTCCTCCGGTTTGGGGATGTAGAACTGCACCTGTGTCTCGATCAGGAACTTCAGCCGCAGGTAGTGCTTGGTGGGATCCAACTCATTAGCCTGGGGGGGGGGGGGAGAGCGAGAGCGAGAGAGAGAGAGAGAGAGAGAGCGAGAGCGAGCGAGCAGTGAGCCAATCTAATGCCCAATATCCTGCATAGTGTGATGGCTATATGTTTTGTAACATGAATGATTGTGTGCCGTTTCAGAGAAGCAATACTTTAGAAAGGATGTGTGAAGAAGGAAGGAGACAGCTTGACTGGGCAGAGGCTCATGAGACAAATACCCAGAGCGTCACGAGCAGGTTAACAGAGCACTCACTTGCACAATTTAGCATTTTTGCTAAATTTACACATTTCTCACATTGCTATAGGTAACAAAACCTAAACTGATTGAGATTGAATTTGTTTATTTGCACGATTGGCTATTTCTGAGCTGGTCAATAATTAATGAATTAATGCCAGCATGCGACTACATTCATCTATTAAGATAAGCCTAACGATGAGCTAACCTGCCTCTTCAGAAAGGCTGTGTGTAATTGGCTGGCATGAGGAATGGGCTTTACCTTGCAGATGGTCTCCAGGGTGTCGAGCGCGGACTCTCCAGGTCGCACGATGGCTAGCACGGGGCGCCCGTTGGGCAGACACACCCAGGAGGGCGTGAGGTGGCCTCTTGCCCAGGCGTCCTGCTCTGCTCCTGGCCTCAGTGAGCCAATCACACATGCTGGGTCACCTTTCTACAGCAGGAGCAGCAAACAGACCGTGAAACTGGCTAACAACACATTAGCAGCTATGCACACACACTTAGAGCGTTTGGCAGACACTCTTATCTACAGCCACTTACACATTTAATAGCATGACAGTATGTGAGCTCCTTGGGAAACGAACACCCCCCCCCCCCCCCCCCCCCCGGCAACAAAACAAACCCTCTCAAGGCAGGGGCATGGCTAAACATTTTCTTACAAAGCGTATTAGACTGATATACACTACAACACACACCTTCACAATTACACAGCCAAACAGAATGGTTCAATCCAAGCCTAGCTCCATCAAAAAGAAGAGATGTGTTGAAGAATGTCTCATCAAGTCAAAACCTGCCATACCAATGACCTTATGGTGCCACTACATCATTACCAACACCCAGGCACTGCTAACTGGGGTGCTTTCAGAAAGATGGAGGACAGAGCAAAATTTGGCTTATTCCAAGTGCTAGGCTCTCTATGCAATAAGGCTGCTGACCCTGCATCACATCGAAAAAACCCCAACCAAATTCGTTAGAACTGTATTCTCCTGGATTATGATGAGTATCTTGGACTCTAACCTACTGTACTAGCTAGGATGCATTCTATGAGTAAATGACAAAGTACTTTTGTAAGTCGCCCTGGATAAGAGCATCTGCCAAATGGCGTAATTGTAAATATAAATGATCTTGGAATTGTTCCTAGATTAGCAACAATTCTTAGGACTACAGATATGGAATGTGAAGCAGGATGAGAGTCTAAAAGCTATGGCCAAGAGCCAAAACTAACAAGACTCACAGAGAGAGCTGATCTGGGATCAGCTCCTTTGGCCCATGTAACTATAAAAGGCAAAAACCAATCCCAGATACCACAGGGCCCTTGAACTTTCCAAGGGCTGACAGGGTGACAATGGTGTCTAGGTCCGATGGTAGTAAAGATGTTTAGATGATGAATGGAAAGGATGATTGAATCAATGTATAAGTGGGGCTGAGAAGGCAGGATGGATGAATGAATGTATGGCGAGATGATAAATGGACAGAGTGATTGATGGAGTGAAGGGCGGACGGGTAAGTGGGGCTTACGAGAGTCTCCCTTGAAGATTCCCCAAACATGCCCTCCAGAGCGCTCTTCATTGGCTCTTCCCCTTCTGCGAAAACCTGCGAAAAGAAATGTCTAAGTTACTAAATACATTCAAATACAAAAACACTCAACATGACAAAAGTGAATGGATGAATAATCTCCACTCCAAACAGAACTGTGGGGTTGTAATGGCGTGCACTGAATACTGTGTGTGGGCGCACTGAGACCACAGCGCCAGAGGAAGGTGTGTGTACTGAATGAAGAACAATATGAAAACACATTCACATAGGCGTTTCTGCTTTATGCTGGGGTGGGAGTTTGTATTAAGTTTGTATTTGTATATTTGTGTGTATTTATGTACATTTGTACACGTTCAATCTTGGTGTGTGTGGGGAGGAGAGTTATTTAATCACTATGTTTAAATGGGTATGTGTGTATCTGTGTGTAGGTGTTCCTGTTTGATACTGGGGTGAGGGTGTGTGTATCCAATTTTTGCTGATGTGTGAACATTGTGTGTGTGTGTGTGTGTGTGTGTGTGTAAACCTGTTTGATTTTGGGGTGTGGGGGGAGGGAGGTATATATGCACATGTGTATACACCTGTTTGATACTGGTGTGTGTGTGTGTGTGTGTGTGTGTGTGTGTGTGTGTGTGTGTGTGTGTGTATATGTATGTACCTGTTTGATACTGGGGTGTGTATGTATGTACCTGTTTGATACTGGGGTGTGTGTGTGTGTGTGTACACCTGTTCGATACTGGGGTGTGTGTGTGTGTGTGTGTGTGTGTGTGTGTGTGTGTGTGTGTGTACCTGCTCGATACTGGGGTGCGCTTTACTCCTTCTCTTGGAGTTGGTGTCCAGCCCCCACAGTGATGAGAAGCGGCTCTTGCGTTTGCTGGTGGAGCGTGACATGGCGTGAGCCCGCCTGCGAACACCACTTTCTGTACGTGCTGCCACCTACACACACACCCCCAAAAATTTTATTCAACATTTACTTGAGACTCATGGTGTGTTTTCTCTCTCTCTCTCTCTCTCTCTCTCTCTCTCTCTCTCTCTCTCTCTTTCTTTCTCTTTGTCTACTGTTTTCTCTTCTGATTTCCTTTCTAAAATGTTCTGGACAAAGGAACAAAAAGCCCAGTCCAGACTAAAAGACCAAACGAGCATGCTGGGATAGAGGTGTGCATTTAGCCTTTCAAAACACTTTCTATACACTGCCTTCCCAGAATTCTCTCCCCCTCCTGCTGCTCCGGCTATGGGTGGCTACATACACGCCATATCGACCAGCCAAAACCAAGGCAGACTTTTAGAAGAATGTCCCCCCCACACACACACATACACAAAACATTAACATGTCCAAGAAGCACACAGACACACACAAACATGTCTGACAAAGACACATGCTCCCAAATCTGTCCAATACACACACACACACACACTCAATTTCTAACAGACATGAGAGTGGAAGGGGGCCAGGTGCCCCCGGTAGCACTGTAACTAAAATAAGTCTGATCCAATGCTGCTTGGCATTCATTTATATAGCTGCGGCAGGTTTCTGTTAAACTTGCAGGAGGAATCTGAGGAGATGGCGCAGAGCAGGGCGGCATCACCCAGTCCTGAACGTTCCTGTCCAAACCGCACACAACGCGTGCGGCTGTACACGAAGAAGCGGAGATGAGAGAGACTGGAGAAATGGAGATGGAGGGAGGAAGTGGAGAGCAAGATGATGGGATAGTCACCAGAGCATGGAAGGAGGAGACGGAGAAGATGCCCAGGCGGCCCATGGCCATCTTGGTGGGACGAGAGGCGAAGGCCAGGAGGCGCTTGGGGTTGGGAAGCTCGCCGCCCTGCAGGCTGGACAAGTAACAGCGGAAGCGGAATAGATCCATGTGAAACTGCTCCAGATTCTGTTCCCAAAGGAAGATCTGAAAGGGTAGGAGGAAGGTGGGTGGGAGGTGGCAGAAAGGGGGAGAGAATGAAGGGTGAATGTTTGCTACAGTGTCAACAACATTTCACACTTTTCTGGATTGACACTGCTGTTGTCTGAGGAACTACAAAACAGAATGGTGAACTGCTGTTTGAAATATACATTTAAAAGTGAAAGTTTGAAATTTTGAAGTGTGTGTGTGTGTGGTGTGTGTGTGTGTGTACCCTGTAACTCAGAAACACAATAATGTGCATTCCTGGACCATTCCAGACTGCCATTAATTAACTCACAATGAGTGCACTGGCAGTCACATACACCAACACACACACACACACACACACACACTTGTTCCCATTGGAACAAGAGCTACTCAATCTCTCCCTGTTTTAGTGAACATCTATCAAGTTGCACACAAAGACGGTAATTAGTGACTGGGGTAAAATGATGTTCTCTTATCATCTTATAGGCAACTGCGGTGGCAGCAGTCATATCCTGTAGGAGAGAAACTCCACCCAAACAGATGTGTAGAAGTGCAGTGCTGTCAGGATGTTGTATTGCCCAGTTTATTCATCTTCCTAGATGGCCTGAGCCAATTCATTCATTGACCAGGTGGGCGGGACAAAATCCGGAGGGTATTTTTACTGTATGAACTCGGACTATACACCTTGGTAGATAAAACCCTACCTGGTCATACTCATGTATTCAAGTCTGACTAAATGAGAAGGACCTTCAGAAACAAGACTTCCTCAGCGTAAAGCATACAGACACAGATTTCTAGAAACATGGAATGTCCATTTGTATGGACAGAATCCTTCGTTGGCAGACAGGGTTTATAGGTAGCATCTGTGTAGTCCTGCCATAGAACTTTAAACAGCCTCCTCTGCCCCGTCCAGCTGTAGTTCCTCCTCTATATCAAATGCTTTCCACACCTTTTATAGCCTCTCCCACAGTTTAGCCCCCCCCCCCCCCCCCGCTGCGTTACCTGCTCCAGGATTGTCTTCCTCTTCTTGGTGTCGGTGACAGAGGCCAGCTGCATGTCTCCCATCTTCTTCATCTTCTCATCCATGTCAATCTTCTGCTCCAGCTTGCGGAGCTCGGAGCGCAGGAGCCGCGTGGTGTCGTCACGGCGATGCTGCCGAGCAAAAGCCGCCGCGCATGCAGAGTGGATCGCCGTGACCCAGTTCTCCAACTCCGTCTGGCTACACGTCTGTGTGGGAGGGAGGGAGGGAGGGAGGGAGGGAGAGAGGGAGAGAGAGAGAGTGTGCACACACATAATATCAGACATTTCATCCTCAACATTGACCTCACTACATGTCCAGATAGCCTCAGACAGATTTCGGGCCGCAGTCCATTCTGTGGAAAAACAGGAGTGTGTACCTGAAAAAGATAGGAATCACCCATTGAGTTGCTGAGGCAGAAAACGAAGTCTTTCTTGGGGTGTTCCGGAACAGCCTGCACGATGCTGTTTTCGGCCCAAACAGCATGCTTGGGGACGCTGGTGTGATCGATCCCGGATCGCCCGTCCGTCTCGTAGAAAAAAAGAGTGCATCCTGGGGAAACAGATATTCACCCGCTCTTCAAAAGGTGCAAGCTTCCCTTAGCAGATCTTAAAAGAATGTCCACTTTGATTGCACCAGTGAAAAAAATCGGTCCAATTCTTTTAGTCGCTATGTGCTATGTGTCCACTCTCTTTAGCAGGTGTGTGCCCAACAGATTCAGTCCACTCATGTTTTTCCCAACGGAGCTCTCACTTAAAACAGCAACGGGAAAATCCCATTACTGCCAGTTTTTATTGGCTTTATTGATTTAATTCTGCTCTCCAGTGGCCAATGGTAAGAAGTGCAGGTCAGTGTGCACATTAATACAGATTTACCTAAATTAATTTCAACAGATTTAATTCCACACAATGCCAGGAAGAGCTTGGAGTTGATCGATATGATATTGGTTTGAGCTGTTGTTATAATGTGGTATTTAAAACCATAAAATATAATGATCATTATGATTTTTTTTTTGGTTTTAGAACAGGACTGTTAGTAGATACTAAATGGATATTAAGCATTGTGAAAAATTCTTCCATAACTCTTCAATTTACAGGATTATAAACACTATAATAATCACCATTATAAGCTTCTTTCAGTATCATGAGTATCACGTAAAATATATTAGCTCCATACATGCACTTATAGGGAAATTAACTCCCAAACAACATCGTAAAGACTATAACAGACACCGTAATAAACTTGTTACAGTGACTCAGCAGTGTGTTAGCTCAATTTTCAGGCAACTTCTGAATAAAAGCATGGTGGGAATTTAACATAGTAATATTAACACCATAAACCTCTTGCAGGACTACTGAGATAACCGAGTAGCGCCAAAAGTGTTTGAGGTCGAGTTCACAAAATAAAAGTGCTGCCATCGATTTGTGTCCCCCAGTTTCTGCTAATCGTTTGTACCTGCTGCATTGAGTTAATTATTTAATCAACGCGGCTGTAACAAAATCCTTGAGACTTTTACTTCGCGAAACTGAGCTATCCACAGCTAATATTCAGATACCTTTCAGGGAGACCCAGTAGCTTTTCCACTTGCGACGGGCGGCGAGCTCCACTTTTTTGTTCTTCTTGTGCACGAGCAGGTTCTTGACAGTGAGGCGGCCAGCCTTCCGCACGCTGCCCTGGGCGGCGGCTATGCCAAGCTCTGAGTGATAGGCCAGTCCCAGCAGTGGCTCCGTGTGATAGGCCAGTCCCAGCAGTGGCTCCGTGTGATAGGCCGAGCTCAGGGTGACGCTGCTCTGCTCGTCGCTCAGAGCTGACACCTGCTCTTCTGGAAGCTCCGCCTCACACGCGCTCTGCTCCAGTTCCTGCCGGAAGTTCTCATACACCCCCTGCAGTTTGAGATGGAGTAAGCAGCGGTTTGTGAGTCGTTACAATATCGGAATTTCCAATGCAAGCTTGTTTTTACCTAAGAAAACAGTAAATAATCATTGAAGTTTTCAAATCGCAGTGGAATGGATGGTTTCTTACAGCTTGCATTGGGAACAGGAAACACCTATTACACTGATGGATTCTCTGTCAACATTTTTTGACAGAGTATCCATCCTTCTACCACATCTGTTACACATGGTCGATCACCATGGACAAAAACTCCCCTGTGCTTAGAAATTCAAATGATGGGAGTAAGGGCAGCTACTGCAACGCGCCTTCGACTCCTGCCCTTAAACATCCGTTTATAGTCGCGTTACGGTGCGCAATTAGGCTGAGAAACACTGGGAGTGTGCCTTTGTCTGGTACCAAAAACCTTCCAAGCCTCCTCCACCTTACCTGCACTCCTTCTCCAGGCCCAGCTCCACTGCTGCTGCCGCTGTCACTGCCGGCAAAGGCGCCCCCTGCTGGCGTGGAGTACGCAGAGAAGGAGGTGGACATGGCCTTGTAACGGCGGGAGTGGAGGTGCTGGGACCCCTCGCTCTCTCCAATCAGCCCATCGAGCCCACTTTCCTCCAGCTCGCTACCGTCCCCCGCTGTGACGTCCTGACGACGGAGACATGCGCGATACACATGCAAAAGCGACTCAAGGTTGTTGACACTGCGAAAGTTCCCACGATCATTTGCAAGGGTGTCATCTTACAGTGGACCAATCAAAGCAGCCCCGCCATCCGGCTCAGGCGGTCTCTCAGGCCCACAGGTACTAGAAGCACCTTGTAACTCTCCCACAGGCCCTCCAGGGGCTGGCGAGCAGAAGGCATGCTGCCACCTCTGAAGGGAGCAGGAGCCTGCCTGGGGAACGGGTCACAGCCCTGCCTCTGAGTGATCTGGCTTCCCAGTGAACAAGCAGTCAGGATGCAGCCTGGAGTGCTGGCATGCTCGTACGCTACACGCAGGGCAGGGCAGGGGTTTGGTGGGAGCTTTCACACCAAACCTGTCGTCTGCTGAGGGTCATGTGACACAGCACGGCATTCTTTTGGCCAGGGCGACACACAACCCCAGCAGCACAACTTAGATCTCTCTCTCTCTCTCACACACACACACACACACACACACACACACACACACACACACACACACACACACACTCTCTCTCTCTCTCTCGCCCCTCCTGTCTTCTTTTTCTCTGTCTTCCTCTCTCTCTCTCTATCTCGCCTGGACACACACACCAAACACATAATTCCTACTGTTGTGTTCCCATGTCAGTAAGAACTTTAAAAACCCATTTGCATGACAAAGCAATTGAGTGGTGTGTCTCCTGAATCTGAGCTGCAGAGCTGGAGAATCCCAGAAACCATAAAGCGCTGGGAAAAGCAGCGCTGCTCTGGTGTACTCACAAAACAACCCTCCCACCCATTCCGACTCCACCCAATACCTCCAACCCTGCCCACTAGTGACCCTCACTGCTTCTCACCCCTGCATAAACAACCCCTTTACAGAGCCCCACTGGCCCTCACACTGCCATACTTCGTTACCACCACCTTACGACAGGCACAGGTCTCCCAACAGCTCCGCTGAGCCTGCGAGTCTCAGTACGGTATGATTCCACTGCAGTATTCACTGCCTGTCCAGATTGGCTCCACAAATGAAGAAGGAGGGGAGATTATTTGCTTGGCTAGAACAAAATGGCAGGATCTAAACATTTCAGCTTTTGGGTTCTGATTTACAGGAGCCATTAGCGCTCGGGCTTCATGGTTTGTGGAAGTAATTATTTGACCTGAGAACAGTGACAAAACGAAGAACCCCAAATCAGGGTTTCGTCTGCGTATACAAGTATATTGAGCTGGAATACTGCACACTCAGCAAATATGCAACATGCGCACAGCGTGCGTGGGCAGAAAGCATGCTACATCCAGGAGGAGCAAATGGCATTCTGCTCAGAATGCATACTGCTCACACAGTACAGCACATCCACGTGAGCATGGCTAGAGCTGTGAATGGGGGAGTTAAGAATCTGCACACGCATGTCATGTTCCACGCACGTGTTCAAATGGGGGGTGGGGGGATCGTTCTGGGCTGGCACAATATTGGAACACAAACACCCACAAATTCTGAGCTGTTTAAGGGGTTCCTCAAGCTGTTGAGGGTTTCTGTAAACAATCTTGGAATAATCATTCTCTCCTCATTGATTTCTTGAGATACTTTGCAGTCCAACAATAACTTTGAGCTTGGCACTTCAGAAGAGCTAATATACTGGATAAATGGGAAACATCTCGCACAGCTACAGACTTGACTATTCTTATTAATTAAAAAAAGTTTAAAAAGTAAGAGAAATCTAGAGTATTGTAATGTGAGACTGGTGTAATAAACTCAGTGTAATAAACTGGCGTAATAAACTCATTTTAAGTGAATTCATTTGAATTATTTATGTGTGTATGTAACATTCTACAGATCTCAGCATGAATGTGTGTTCTGAAGTACTCCCATTTTGTTTGGATTCAGATTTTTAAAGCAAATGAGGATTTATTAAAAGGTAATTTAGCCAAATGTGCGAACATGGCTAACAAAATGTTAACATGGACAACTGCTTGCTAACTTGTTATGTATTAGCGTTTGAGCATCAGGCTTTTTCCTCGAGTCTCTCCCAATTCACCCTTAAAATGAACTGAAAAACACAGCAGTTATGTACCTGTATGGTTTGTGCCCGCCTCCCTTGCATGGCTCCCTGGTGATTGGTCAGTCCCTCTGACAGACAGTGGGATCGGCGACAGGGCAGAGTAAAGGCTCCGTAGGCGGCGCCATCATCTTCGCACAGTGACAGCATCTTGTCCTCGTCACCGTCCCCCATTACAGCGCCGCCTTTGTGGCGCTTCACGTAGCGCAAGTGAGTTGGGCGACCCGCCGGGCTCTGTGGCCCGTACAGCTCATCCAATGAGCTGGCTCGGGTGGCGTCGGGGGCGTGGCCTTGCTCGGCCACAGCAGCGATCTCCTCCGTGCTCGTCAGGTGCTCCATGCTCCCGTCGGACAGAGACACCTCCAGTGAGTCCTCCCTCCACATGTCTGCCGACTTGGAGCGCTTCTTAAGGAAGTTGTCGCTGTCCTGTCGGGGCCCGTCCTGGGTGGGCTGGAGGGAGGTGGCTCCCCCTAGTGGCTCGGAGCCGTCCGGCTCTTGGTCGGCGCTCCGCTCGCGGTCGGCGGTGAGGCCTGTGGCCAGGGGGGCGCCTGTCTCGGCGTGGAAGGGCATTGGCCGCAGGTTCATGGCCACCCGGTCCACCCAGATTGTGCCGCTGAAGTCCGGAAGGGCATCGGCGTCATTGAACGGCTCCAGGCCGTGTTCTGCCAGCGACTGCGGGATGCTGGGCGTGCTGCTCGAGCGCGTGCTCGTCTCCGAGTTGCGGTGCTCTGGCTTTCCGGACGCGCCATGGCGGGAGTGGTACGACTGCTTCCCAGACAACCGCAAGGATCGGGACACGCGCTTCCGGGAGAGCTGACGATTCCGGTCGCCGTAGAAACTATGGCTGCCACACTGGCTCTCCACGTTACCCATAATTCAGAGTCTAGAAAAAAATGATGGTGCATTTATACATTGGGGCAAGTATTCTATATTATTTCTTATATATTCTATATACATTCATATTTTGTGTGCTGCAAAAGAAAGAAAGAAAACATAAAAAAGAGATGGGGGGGGGGGGGGGTATAAGTGCTATAAATACATATGAGTTCACATCTACAGTGCAGGCCTGACCAGCCCTCTGCCCAGAACAGGTGTACGGTCATGCTGCGTCCGTTCTGTTCTGCCAATTTTTACAGTTAACAAACAGACCACTGGTGCAGAACCTTCGGGGATCAGCTGCACGTTAAATGTCTCTTAGCAGTGATCAGTGGCTGCCTTTCATTGCCTAACGAGAACAACTCTGTGCCGATATAAACTTTCGTATTCCTAGGAGTGAAGACGGTACCCAGGAATTCAGCGGACAGATGAGATGAGATGAGATGTCTGTCAAGCTCAAGAGACCTGTCTAGAGATGGCAGAGAAGCCACAATTATAAACCACCCGTGTCACTGTGCCTCCTGTCCAGCTAAAGCCACTTCTAATTCAGGTCTGTTACATGGAGAGCTCAGTTTCTATACTCAACACCGGATGCGTTGTAGCCTTTATCAAGGGAATGAACAGGAGGGCAAGCCGCGAGCCGCTCTGCTCCTGCGTGCAGTCACGAAGCGCCCCCCTCAGACCAACACCAAACGGTGACACGCAACACTTTTCACGTGACTCGCTCCTTTTAAAGTGCAAAACATGCTTTATTTCTCAGTGGTTTTATTGTTGTGGCTCTTTGAGAACAGGTAAAGCCTGACAGAACTGGTCAGATAAATGGAAAACAAAACAAAACAAAAAACAGGAGCAAAACAAACAAACAAACGGAAGAAGACCCATGATTAGGGACCTCCATGATCCCGGATCATGTGGCGTGCTCTACCTGCGGGGTGGTGAAGACGTCAGCGGCATGTCAAACAGAGCCAAACACATCTCCACTGGGGGACCAGGCTCCTTTAGCTCCTAGAGACCCGCTGTGCCCTGGGAAAGAGTAGAAGACACGAGAAAGAGAAAGAGAAAGACAGACAGACACACAGAGAATGAGAGAGAGAGAGAGTTAAAATCTCTTGCTTGATGAAGGAATGCAAAACCACAGCATTCTCCCTCAGTCCCTATCAGTACTTGATATGCCTCATTTCGAATCAGACTGCGAGATTTGCCCCGCACACAAGTGCAGGAGAGCGCGTTTTCCTGCAGCAGGATCAATTCCCCCACTCCCTCAAACCCTTGCGCCGGGCTGGATCTGAGAGTGTAGGAGTGAGAGATTTACGAGAATGCAGTTCTGTGGCTGGGACCACACACGACCGTGCGGTTACGCAAGCTTTAGTAAACGATATGTAAAAGGGGCTCATCTTACCACCACCCTATAAGAGCTGTGTGTGTGTGTGCGTGCACGCGTGAGTGTGTGTCAGCGTTTACTACTTCTTTAAGTCCAAGGCAGAATCAAAGGTGAATAAGCTTTTGCACCCCAAGATGTACTGCTACTTTTCACATGGAAAGAGTCATACGCCATACTCGTATTTACACATACATCAAGCTATAATAAACACATATGTTAACATATAGTTAGCAAGTAAATCACAATCTACTAGCTATTAAAGAGCAGAAAACACTAACTGGCAACACAGCGGTTCCAGTACTCCAAAATGTAAGAACACAACCCCCCCCAGAAACAAGTGCTAACTATGAGGATGCAGCACTATAATGAACTAATCAATACTCTCTGCTCCAATAACAGTCCTAGGGTTCAAGGTGAACTATGAGTCTCCATATGAACAACAATAACTAACTGGACAGTTGATTAATAAAAATGCCATTAGCATCCTGGACTTATTTTGAAAGGAATCGAATAAAAAAAATTCGATATGAAGTATTCGAAACGCAAGAGATGGCACATGCAAACAAGCGCAGTGAAGTGCAGTAGCCATGGCAGCACTCTGGTTGAGTCATCGCCCTCAGGCTGGGATCAGACAGGAGCTAGAACACGCATGGAATTGTAGCAGCAGCCCCAGGAGAGCATACAGCTACCCAACCAAACGTCTTCACAAGGCCGCCGTCAATACACAAAGCGTCCACCAGGGGGACTGGATAGGGCATCATTTTCTGTGGCTTCTGGAGCTTGTAATGATCTTTTTCTTTCTTTCTTTTTTTTTTTAAATTTTGCCATATTGAACAATATATTGAGGTGATTTCAGCCTCGCTCTGTAGCTGCTGCTGCATTGGGAACACGGTCGTCACATGGTTTTCCTTTGAGAGGACAAGGTTGTCTCCCTCTCTCTCTCTCTCTCTCTCTCTCTCTCTCTCTCTCTCTGCCTCTCCTCTTCCACCCCTACAGAGTCCAGGGTGTACGCCTGCTGTGTAGATGAAATGTCTTGGCGTATCACCCTGCCTCACAACAGCAGAGGCCAAGCACTCAAGACACAGTGGGTGGCATTGCAGCATGTAAGTCAGACAGTTTGTGGGGGGGGGGGGGTCTGGGAGAGGAGGGTTGGGGGCAAGTGGTGAAAGAGTGAAAGCAGGAAATGTGTGGGGGGGGGGGTTAATTCAGCAGGTCTCTGAAGAACTGAAGTCGGCCTGCATGGTTTAGGCTCAGCTGGAGTTCTCTGTGAAGCTTCACTTAGAAGGGACATGCACTGTTCCATTCATACACACACACACACACACACACACACACACACACACACACACACACACACACAGCTAGGTCGGTCTGTAGATGCAAACACATGTGCGGACAGACATGCACTCTTTTCCCATTTCCCACATTTACTGCTCTCATTACTCATATGAAACAGATGACCACACACACACACACACACACACACACACACACTTTCTTTCAGGGCAAACTGAATGATCTTCCTTCAGAGTTAGAATGATACACATACCAACATGTCCAATGTTTAGTAGATCACGTTCACACAAACGCCCCCCACACACACCCACACCCACACCCAGCAGTGTTTGGGTCTTCATCATATGCTTCAGCTATGCATTTAGGACCCCCACAGGCTTTGTCCTGGAAAAAGTGTGTGTTGAGGTGTGTGAGATTCTATTATAGAGCTTACCATGAAGAGGATCTCGCGCAAGCTCACCATATTTTCATGCCTTTTTTTTTCGGCCCTCCTCCCCCCTCTTTTCTGCAGAGCACAAAAAGAAAAACCCAAATAAAAAAACATGGCTCATGGCAATGATTAAGGTCACTTCTACTCGACCGAGGCTTCTCTGCATCACGCTGCTGGAGCCGGAGGGCTCGGAGAGTAGAAGTGTGTGTGTGTGTGTGTGTGTGTGTGTGTGTGTGTGTGTGTGGGTCTGCTCCCTACAGGACCTGGCTCGCATACACAGAATGCTGTCTTACAGGGTTACAGGCAGGTGACTCGGCCTCCTCTCCCAGACAGACGGTGGAGCTGTCTCCCACAGCCTCCCGCTCCAACCTGTTGCCATGGCTTTGCTATGGCAACCACTTAGTCTTGGGTGGGCGGCTGAGAGTCCTACAGTAAGCGCGGACGGGGCGAATAAACTGGACGGACGGTTTCCGCGGTACCCAGGGCTGGTCTGTGGGTCGAAAAGCGGAGCGAGTCCATGTGAAAGGATCGGGCTTAATGGACCAGACCGGACGAGGAGAGAGGAGAGAAGAAGAGTGGCAGGTAGAGACAGCAGGACTAAAACTCTGTCAGACTGTTCCAGGCCCCAACATGCAGCGCTGGGAGTACTGAGCTGAGTCCTGGCCTACAGCTCTCAGATTTTAACAACTGCTGTGCTCCATCTCTGAACAAGTGCCTACACCTCTCTGAATGAATCTGCTGCTCTCTCCCCGTCTTTCCGTCTGATGGACAGACCAAACACATGTACCAAACACGGACATGTGAACTAGCCATTACAGTCATGCATGCTGGATTAACCTGCCCAGCTACATTATCAGATTAGTAAGGATGCAAAAAGTAACACCTGGTCTCAGATCAGCAGATATGTCTTGTGAGAAACATGACCCATCCAACAGAGCATAACTGCCGTATTCTACATCATAGGGATGACAGCTGACATTTAAGGTAACTAATTGGAGCCCAGGGTGCCATTTGTACCTGAGCTTTTGAGATCCTGATCGTAGACAGCTATGTTAGCATTTTTTTCAACACTGTCTTTAAGATGGCAGAGTGGACCTGTGTTTGTACAACATGACATTAAGCTCATAAATAGCAGAATTCCTGCCACCTACACTAACTGAAGCTGAAGAATAACACTATTGTAGCATTCGGGTAACTCGTTTGAAAAGCTCTTTCAATTCTGGGATAGCTGCCATAAGCCTCAAACTAGGAGAACGAAAAACCAGAAGAGTAGGTGTGGAACCGGGCGGTGGATAATGGAACCTGAGTCATTTCAATACTGTAACTTCAATTTGTCAGTTTGTACTGATTTCTATTGTCACTTCAGTGAAAGGAACTTCCACCACTGACGATGACAGGGTGTGTAGGGAGTGTAACACAATCACAACCTCATAGTCTCTCTCTCTCTCTCTCTCTCTCTCTCTCTCTCTCTCTCTCATGCACACACACCCACTCTCTCTCTCTCTCACACACACACACACACACACACACACACCCACTCTCTCTCTCTCACACACACACACACACACACACACACACACACACACACACACACACGAGAGAGAGTGATGGCTGAACCAGTTCCAGCAGTGTGTCTCCCTGTCACACTTCTCTCAGCATTCCGCTCTGTGCACGGCTGTGGACTCGAGGACTTGAGGCCAATCGATTATAGTGGAGAAGAGAAGAGGATGAGAGGAAGACGAAGGCAGCACGCCGGCTGCATGAGCCTCTTTGAAGCTGCTTAGAGAAGTATGAATAATCTGGCTCCATCTCTCCCTCTCTTCCCATCTCTGCATCCATCCCTCTCTCTCCCTCCAGTTTTCACATTTTCCTGCTTTCTCCACAGTTTTCCCTCTCTGATAAAACCAGGGCACTTCTCTGGTCCAAGAAAGTGAAGCATCCTTTTCTAAGGAACCTGTGTCCTGAAC
This sequence comes from Electrophorus electricus, assembly GCF_041902795.1. Lineage (NCBI taxonomy): Eukaryota > Metazoa > Chordata > Actinopteri > Gymnotiformes > Gymnotidae > Electrophorus > Electrophorus electricus. Next base: position 8,304,222 of record NC_137513.1, read on the forward strand.
CATTGGAGCTAGATGCTGGAGGAATGCACAGGAAACACCCACAGTTACTCATGGGGACCAGACACCCAAACATTCCCACAGGAGCCACAGTTCTATTGAAAAGCATTCAGTATTGCTGAAGAATGTTATCCATTTCATGGATTTTCCTATTTTCTTGCTTTAGACTTACTTAGCTATAAGTAGTAAAGAAATCCTCCAGCCCTATTAATCTCATTACGTGGTTCTCTAGATCATCTCTGACTGACTAAAGAACATAGTCAAAGCAATCCCCTGAATGCAGTTTTGAAACGTTGTGTTGCCATATCCTCTCTAAAGACTTTGTTTAAGAGGTTCTCAGATGATGATGTTGGGGGTTAGAACCTGCAGGCAGTATGGGGCCTGAAATGAGCGCTTGACATTCCAGCTACTTTTCTCATAGAGGGAGAAATACACAAACACGCACACACACACACACCACACACACACACACACACACACACACACACACACACCTGTCTACCTGGCCAGCCTGTAACATGTTACAGGTGCTTTTGGGGCAGGTTTGTTATTAGAGTTCTGAGGTAACTGTTAGAGGAATACCAAGACATGCTAGGACATGAAGGGATGCCTGGCACACAAAACCCATAGATGCACGCACACACACACACACACACACACACACACAAACTCAGACACACACACACAAACTCAGACACACACACACACACACACACACACACAAACTCAGACACACACACACACACACACAAACTCAGACACACACACACAAACTCAGACACACACACACACACACAAACTCAGACACACACACACACACACACACACACACACAAACTCAGACACACACACACAAACTCAGACACACACACACAAACTCAGACACACACAAACTCAGACACACACACACACACACACACACACACACACACACACACACAAACTCAGACACTATAACTATATACTCATAACTACACGTGCAAATACACATGCTCATAAACACACATATGGGCCTCCACACTTATTCACATGTCTCCATACATGCACACACATATACAAACATACAGCTACACAAACATAAATGTACCTTTCAGCATACAACCTACACACAAAACCGATGAGGCTTTTTGGATATAACAAATTAAAGTGGGATATTTACCAACCAACCAGAACTGGTGACCCATTAGCCATACATACATACACAAACAAACATAATAAAATAAAATGGTCTTGTCCATCAAAAACATTTTTTTCAAATGCCACTTCAACTAGACAGTCCTTCTCTAAGTTTACGAGACACTTGTCTCTTAAATTAGTCCAAGTCCTCTTAAATTATTCCAGTATCAAAATTTTGCAAAAAAAACGCCCAAACAATTAAAAAACCTGCATTCAACTTCCCAACGACAAATTAAGCCTTAAGAAAAATCACCACACTTGCATAAACTGCAGATGTTTGGGCCCACCGAGACTGCTGAAACATTATGGGTGAAACACATCAAAAAGTGCCATGAACCTCTCCAAAAACAAAACAAAACAAAATAAAACCCCAGAAGAGATTGCACAATCCCTTCTGTTTCCCAGCTGAATGTTTTCCAGCTGAATGAGATGAACTGATCCTCTCCTCTGATCCTCCTTCATGGGAAACTCCTCAGGTTTCCCACGGAGTGCGTGCGATTAGAGCTAAGAACTGGCACTTGTTATGCGAGGAGAAACCTGGGGATGCAGCCCGTGTAGGTGAAGGTGTTACTTGCCCAGTGGTCAGGGTTTTTGCATTGTTTTTTAAGCTTTTTAGTTTCACTCCAGAACAACGTTTTATAGCCAAACATACTGCATGATTCAAAACTTGCAAACAAGTTATGTTACACCTTGTGTATATTTAAGGTTAGAGGACACTAGTGTTATTTTTATGTGTTAGTTTGACCCAAATTATTTCATTTTGCTTAATCATGGGAATGCTTTGCTATGTCAGAAAACACACAGAACACTTATTAGTCACACCCAATAATAAACGAGAAGAAGCAAAATAACGAACAAAAATTTAGTAGTGTGATTATTAGGATTAGCATATTCTGGCTTTTGGTAATATCACTGTTGAATAGTCCAATTTTGCAGTAATTATCAATGCATGAGACAATATGTAGCTGCCACGTGTATAATGTGTGTTGAGTTGAGGTATCTGAATTCCAGCTCTCAAATACCACAGAGGACTACAAAGCAATTTGATTCTTTCATGCGCTTTGTAGAAAAAAAATGTAAAAATGCTAAAAACACTTTCATATCGTTTGCTACCCGACTTATTACCCCTTTAAACTGAAGTTTGCAGTTATTTACTTAACATTAATTTGAATGAAACACAACCAAGACTAGAGTCTAACAAAGAGTACAAGTCTCAGTTAAAACTAAAAGCACAAGCTACAAAGCCTGTGAACCTCTAAATGAGTTGTACACATACAGAAGCTTGTGTTTTTGCTGAGTCATCTTAGATCAAAAGCAGAATCCCCTTGTGCTAAAACGATGAGTCAGATGTTTGTTATTCACAGGGATTCCACACCTGGAGTGTCTCTCAAAAGTAGCTCTGACGGTCTTCATGTGCTAGAATTAAGACACACAAAAAGCCTAGAATGCTAGACATGTCCATAATGTAACTGATGCCCCATCATCCAGGACAAGTATGGTTTATCAAATAGAAAAAAATCCTTTTTTATTAGCTACTGTTGAAATCAGTGGCCACGCTGATTTTTTTAGGATTACATACTCCTCGATCCACAATCCTCGTTCAGGTTTAAACCTGCCAGGCTCCGACGCCTTGAGGTGTGAACAGGTCCAGGTTCCCCATTTTCCATTAGGTTGTACATTTGCATAACACAAGGATGGTACACAATGAACCTGAAGGCATTCTCATTCATGCATCCTCTCTCTCTCCCTCACATGCATGTACACACACACACACACACACACACACACACACACAAAATGCCTGACTAGTAGAAGAGGACCAAAGTTTAACACTACCATTTCAGAGGAGGAAAATGTGAGAGGAGATTCCCTTTCCTATCTACACACCACATGCTGTGTGACATTTCTGAGCTTCGGTGCACATGTGTGTGCATGTTTTGTAGCACTGGGAAGTCTCTCTTCTGCTGAGTTTCTTCATTAACCAGTGAAATGTGAAATGATGGAGGGTTCTGAGTGGTAATGACAACAGAATAATACAACTACAGTACTACACACAGATCTAACCACATAGTTGTTGCAGTAATGATGGCACAATAAGACCTTTACCAAACCACTTCACTGACAGCACAGACTACAGATGTCACTAAGGGCAGCAGTATAAGGTCCTTAGTAAATCATTGCAGGCCACAGAACTATTAATATTAGTTACGGTATTGACACACTATCCTCACTGAACAAACCCTCCTTCACACAGGGACATGTTACAGTAACAGCAAACTGTTTAAACTGCCATAAGATATGGACTACGATATGGACAGAAATCAGACCTAAATGATTTTGCTGAATATTGTTATAATATCGATTGTGATATGCAGTCACCAACGACACTCCAAACAAACAGAAAACTACCATTTTTCCCCCCCAACCCACCATTGACTGCTTGCCAAACAAATAAACAAACAAATTCCGCAGCCTTCTGGCATTTCGGAAATGACAGAATGCCAATTTCATGAAGTGGCCAATCGATCTGGCAGCCAAGACAACTCCTCCCTTCAGCCCATGCTGAATTTTGCTCGGGGCCGGAGCCAGGCTGGTGACTGGCAGGGCGTCCTGCACCGCAGGCCCAATACACATGGCCCCTGGGAGAGGGGGGGACGCATGAAAACACTGAAGGTATTATTGCAAGAAAGACTAGTAAATGAAATAAATAAACGGAATCAAAAGTCATTCTCTGCTGAACTCCTACATATACTGATAACTTTGATCATATCATATATAGCTGTACATTTTAATTATACAAATATTTACAAATACAGAAACTCTGTTTACCTTTTCTAAGGTACAGCCTGAAAAAAAAAAATCATATATATTGTATGCATACCATGTATTTAAAATACCAGTTGCCTGATGCTGAAATTTGGACACATTAACCCAGATAAACATGCTTACCACATATGCAGATGCGCATGCGCACAGACATGCATGCACACTCCCACCCACCCACGCACACACACATACACACACAGTTTGCCCCTGAGATCAATAAACATATCTTCACACCCATGAACTTTCACATACACAGTGGTAATGAAGTGTGTTTAGAGACACTATGGTAACACTATGTGTAAACAGAGGAATGGAGTCTCTTCAGAGATAGCAAACAACAAATCCATGTTAATGAACTCAAGGTGATTGAGTGATCATTGATGTGATTTCCATTAACGTATGCTAGTCACAGACAAAGGTTCTGACGACATTCAGTGCAACACCATACACCAAGTACAGGACTAGAGGAAGCTGGCAAGACGGCAGCCATGTTTACTGCCATCTTGGCTCTAGGATCCACTGCAATTTGCCTAACAAACAGATGCCCTGATGATGCTCCAACGTCATCGTTAAATTTCCAGATGACACGAAAGCAGGCCTGATCTCTGACGATGACAAGACAGCTTGTGTAAGTTAGTTTTCTGACACACTCAGCTTCCACTGGGACTACTGCAAGTTCCTCGACAAACACTCTACAGAGGACCTCGCATGGGCCGAACATACCGGACGTGCGATGAAGAAGGCACAACAGTGCCTCGTCTACCTCTGAGGAGAAGCTGTGGCATGAATTCCTGCATCTTTAGGTCATTTTACGCCTGAACTGCTGACAACATCCCGACGGGCCGCATCACTGCCTGCTAGGAGGAACTGTACTGCTCTCGACCGCAACGCTCTGCAGAGGGTGGCACGGACCGGCCCGCGCACCACCTGGGTGTTGAGCTCCCATCTCTCCTGGAGTTATACACCATGCACTGTCTGAGGGAGTGAAGGAGGATCACACGAGACTCCACCCACCAAAGCCACAGTCTGTTATCGCTGCTGCCATCTGGCAGACGGTAGCGTAGCATAAAAGGCAGAACTTGGCAGCTTTGAGTTCTCAGACACACCTAGAACTCACGTTGATGATCTCTTTCTCTGCCCTCACCCCAAACAACCCTTATTAACTCTGCATGTTATTGTTACAGTCATGTACAGTAGCATACACAGTAGCTAATATTTAACAGCTCAAATATAAACTGCACTACTGATGCCAGTTCAGTCTTTGTATTTCAGCTTGTAGTGTGTATTGTGTAGTGTACAGTGTGTGTGATGTACATTACCATTCAAAGGTTAAAACACCATAATATAGTCACTAAATCATTTGTAGCTTTAGATTCATTTAGTATTTCAATTATTTGGGGGGGGGCTACTAAGTGCAAAATAATTCACTAAACGTTTATACAATAATTTCTTATCAAAGTATCTGCTTCAATGCAACACATTCTGGATATTGAATTTTATCCTAACATCATTCTCAATACAGCTCTGTGTCAGCTGCAGCACGCTACACCATTATGAAATTTATTCTAAATGTTATAAGGTAGTATAGATCTACTACATTATAATACTTTTATATATGTACCTGCAACAAAATGGATTTTACATCATCAAAAACATTGGTTCCAAACTTTTGAGCAACAATATCAAACTTCGGAATGATGGTGCATGCATGACTGAGTGCAGTATGACAGTGAAAATGTGTATAGTGTAAATACTCAATATGCTGTGTTTATTTTGTGTATTTAATACTGCTGAGAGGTAAATGGCTAAGCACCAAAGATTTTCATTCAGTTACAGTCTTTCTGGCATGCTCACTTATGGACTGTGTGAGGCAAGAGTGCTTCAGTTACCAAGTAATGCACAATTGTACAGTCACACTGCACTTCCAAGTGTCCCACTTAGTCAGGCTTTAGTCAGGCTACAACATTACAACAACACCATGTTCAACACATACAAAACCATCGCCACAACACCAGCAGCATACACACAGATTTACCTGAAAGTCCATCAGAAACACGGCAGTCCTAATTCATAACGTTGGCCTTAGTGTATCCAGTAATAAACACTATCCAGTGAAACAGCAGGGTGACTTCTCCAGCAATACTACCTCTAAACTCACCCGTACATCTCGTCTGTCTTGAGTGTCAATCCACAGACTGCTGGAGGGTAAGCACAGGCAAGCCCCAGCGCCTCCGGAGTAGGTAAAACCTTCTTAGAGTACCCCCCCAAAACCGGCTTAGGGCGGGCGTTCTCTGGGGGCATGGGCTGTAATCACACCTGATACCCAGCACAATGGCCTCCCATTCCAACAATGCTCTAAGCAGTGTAAGACGAACAGGACACTGTGTATGGGCTCTGGCTCCCAAAGCAGAAAACATACTCTGCTATTTCTAGTCAAGAAAATATAGATCGGCAGCTCTGCGTGCAGATAAAAGGATGGAGGACTCAGTGAAGTCTGGGACGTCTGGCTCAGTCACAAGAAATGCCGTTATCTGGAAGAGGTTCCCCTGTTTTCTTTTTCGGGGGGTTTCCAGGGTTTCACAAGAACATTTTAAGTGTCACTATTTCTGGGGGTTCTTCTCAGCGCATTTGTAAAAGTCACAGATGCCATTGTCATGCAATGGGACCGAACTGATTCCCTAACGTAGAGCAGTTACAACTCAGCAGGACGCAGCTCCTCAGGACGGCAAGTGTATAGAGCCATTAAAAGGCATTTACATCTCAGAGGTGCCGTTTAAAGTAATCCGCATATTACAGACCCCCCCCCCCGCCAACCCCCACCTTGGTTATATTAGCATTAGCAACCAATCAAAGGACTTTAAGTTCCAAGACCTGCTGAGAATCAAGCACTGTGCTCAGATACCTAGTACTGGGGTCACCAAATTATACATATTGTGTAATTAAGTGTGAGCACTGAAGTTTTTTGGAATTCGCTGTTGGCATTGTATTAAAGACTAGCTTGCCATCTGCAGCAAGTGCCTCAGGGCCTGAAAAAAAAAAGAGACATTTAGCATAATGTCACTAATGCAACACTAACTAGCACCTGGGCCAAACGTCCTTTAACAAAGTTGAGCAACCATTTCTTCTTGCTTGTTTATTTCCCCATGAGACACGCAGGTGCGTGTATAATTAACAGGAAGTCACACTTCACATTATCAACTCCCACAGCATTCTGTCTCTTTATCTGACTCTGTAGGCGTCTTGTGCTGGCATGTACAGTACACGCGTCATGAAATGCGAAATAAATGTCACTGCAGAAAAAAAAACCCAACACAAACACAACAGAGGACAAGACAAACAATGTAAGTATAAAAATGCTGAGGACTGCAGTTTAACACTTAACCAAGACCTTCAAAAAGGTCTGACACCAGATCTTAAACTGTCTGTGATTTCATTTGATGGCCTTTATGCATCTAATCAGCATTCAGGGTTCACTTCTGTAGACATGGCAAAACATCCAGCCAAGATGTTTCCGCATAGTGATCTCCAGAATTCCTTGCTGTAAAGTCAATCCAGTGCACTTAGCTTATAGGAGCTTAACCCTTACATAGCTCAACCAAACCGAGCTCCATCCCAATGCCACAAGTATTTACTGGACACTTTCTTGGTGGGGGAAAAAAACAAAAAACAAAACACATTTGTACAAACTAATTTAAGACCGTTTCTGCTTTGGTTCAGACACCCATAGAGAGCATGGAACTACGCGCATGAAAACTTCCCCCCACTGACGCCCCACCAGGATAATGAACTTCTGAAGGACACAGGGCTTCATCTGCTTCTTTTATTATCCTCGTCCCTGTGCACCGTGGAGAGGCTGGATTAGCCCAAACAGTCTGCCAGGTAGCTCCTCGCCCCTCCCCCCTTTGGGGTCCGCCCCGCCACGGGGACCCCGCGTGGCGCGGTGCAGTGGGGCGTGGCTGCACAGAGCAGTGCTGGGCTACGGGTGCGGCTCACGCCAGCACGGCCAACCGTGCGTCTCTGATTTCCGTTGGGCCCCAGCTGCGACCGCAACCCCCACCATGTTCCCTTGCCTGCGAGCTGTTTTGTGTTTTTGCCTTTCTCTCTTTTTCTCCCGTATTCTTTCGCTCCTCCGCTCTATTTTTACCACCTGCGTTCTCACAGTGGGCACGGACGTCGAGGGAGCATTTACAACGCACGGAGATTGGAGATCGAGCACTGGCATAACACCGCAGATCAGCACACGCAGTCGTTAAAACGGACGGACGCACAGAGAGCGAGTGCGATCCGCTGAAGCTTGAATGATAAACCACTACAAGCCCCAATACACAGAGCAGGTAAAAGAAATGGCACAGTTCAAAAGCTGTAAACCATCTCTTACTCTCTCTCCCTCTTAAACTCTCTTTTTCTCAATCTAAACACAGCTGGCAGTGTGAAGTCGTCACTCTCTACTGCTGACGGTTGGATATGGCATGGATGGGAAGACCTTGCAGTTATAACCCCCTCCAAGAAAGATAGAGGGTAGGACGGTGGAAAGAACACAGAGAGAGAGAGAGCGAGTGAGGGAGAGGAGTGTGATTGAAGTTAGAGGACAGAGTCTGGTAGATGAGGTAGGAAAAAAAACAGACATGTGAACCACCCAGCTTCTTTTTCAACCTTCAAATCTGTCTCCCTAAAGCAGGCACGCCGCTTGTGAGGAACCTCTGCCTTCTCCACCAAACACAGCTGTGCCTCTTAAATCCAGTGCAGGGAAAGCACATTTTAATCCCCAGCTCACTGGCTCTGGAGATTCCCACGAGGCCTGGCCCGGGTTAATAGCACTCACATGGCAGTTAAAACAGTGATGGGGCTGACGGTGAGCGGCGCTTCTGCCGGTGCCAGCGGTGGGCAACACGCTCCCGTCCGACAGGACGTCCTGCCCGCCGACGGTCCCGATGGCGTCGGCTGGGACTCCCCTTTCTCTACCTCCCCTTCTCTCGTTTGTCCTTCCACATCTCTCTCTTGCTATAACACTTATTCTTTCCCTCCTCCTCTCCTCCTTGCTTTTGGACAAGTTGAATACTAGCAATAGTAATACATCAAGTATGACGACACTTTTATTATAACAATATTTCTTTTAACATTCTTCTGTGTCCCCATATGTAAGTCTATAGCAAGAATATCTGCTTTCATGCCTGCACACAAATTCCTATACCAAAAACTCATAACTAACTAGCAAGGCACAGAGACAGATGATCTCTCTCTCTCTCCCTCCCTCCCTCCCTCCCTCTCTCTCTGGGACCCCTTACCCCGTTCTGCTCCGCAGGTTCCGCTCATTTCCATTTGTTTGGGGGGAGGCAGAGAGACTATGAGCCCTTCGCCCCTCCCTGTTCGCGCTTTTCTCCAGGCTCCTTCACCCCAGGGCACCAGGCTCGGCTGGACTTGCCTATTTGCAATTCGTCGTCTCTCTTACAGCACTCCACAAAAGAGCCTTTCCAGATAAAAAAACAACAACAACAACAACAAAAATTCAGGCTATTTGCACCATCTGATGCTTGTGATGTGATAATTGTTTAAGATATGTATTTTGTACTTCTAGGTATCAGCATTGATCCTTGTGTTCTACAGTATTCTAGTTCATTGGTATGTTGGACTCTAACCTACTGTACTGTACTAGGATGTATTCTATGAGTAAATGATCAAGCACTTTTGTAAATTCCTCTGGATAAGAGCGTCTGCTAAATGCTGTAAATGTAATGTAAATGCAAGTGTGTGTGTGTGTGTGTGTGTGTGTGTGTGTGTGAGGGAGACAGCATGTGCGCTGGTATTGTCAATGAGAATTTAGGTAGCATTCGTAGCTATGCTTGGAAAACAGACATGCTCTGGGCCAGGAGGCTTCTGCTCCCTCTAATCTCATAGCAGTTTAACCGGACCGCTGTCCGGACATGCAAATACCCAGCATAAACACACGCGCACACGCAAAGTGAGCAAGAACCTGAAACACAGGGATCTGTAGCTGATCTGTATATGACAAGGAGATATCTGTACACAGAGAGAGAGAGAGAGAGAGAGAGAGAGAGAGAGAGTGCAACAGTGGAAAAAAGAAGAACAAGAAGAAGAAACTATCACTGCTGCTACAAAAATCAGAGCCTCTTTTCCCAAGAAGTGAGGTAAAGCTTTCTCAGGAGGACCCACCCGCTGTTCATATGAACTGCTCTAATAATCATGTAATTTACAGCACTCGGGCCAATAAAGCATGGGTGGACTCCGATAAAGGAAAGGCAAAAGTGAAAGAATGAGGGGAGAAGGAAAAAGGAGAAGCGGGAAGACGAAAAGAGCGAGCGAGTGAGCGCTGTGGTTCAGATGTGGGGATTCCCTTTCATCTCCTCCTCTCACCTGAGACTGAGCAGCTTTGATCTAAAGAGCCATTTGTTTGCCCCAAACACGCACGCACACACACACGCACGCACGCACGCACGCACACAGACACACACACACACACACACACACACACACACACACACACACACACACACACTGCTAGCGCTCTCAACCACCCGAGAGGAGGCAGACAGGGTTCTTACCTTCACTACAGGGGCATTTAGAGGATGCAGCTCCTGTTTTTCCTAAGACAAATTCCACGGTTACACTCGCAACCATGCACGATCTGTGAGTGGATGAGCACACAGCACGCTTGTCCTCGTGCACACAAGCACATGCGCGATCACGGACTGCTTGGCACACACTCGCACATGGGCTACAGCATGATGGTCAGGAAGAGGTGTGTCTGTTAACTCCTTCGCCCCCCTCGCTCCCTCTGATGGGTTCTGTGTCTCTGTCATCCCTCGTGTTTTGTTCGTGAGAGCCACGAGCATCAGATTACAGATGAATTCTGCATCACACCCACCCCTCACCCTTGCAACCTTCCAAGACACCTTTCACGTATTTAAGTTTACAACAAAAATGTGTCTGTAGATCATCTAATCACCCGTTTGTCTGTATGTGAGTAGATGTGGGCGTGTGTGTGTGTCTAAGTAGATGCGGGTCTTTGGGAGTGTGTGCGAGTGTGTGTGATGCATGTCGACTCTGAAGCAGACCTGGGTACTGTGGTGCTGTTGTCATAGCACCCACTCTGCTGGGGAGACGTCATTCATGACATCAGCTAAATGGTTTTACCCCAATACACGCGCACGTGCGCGCGCACACACACACACACACACACACACACACATACACACACACACCAGAGGGGCTGTTCTGTGCAGATGAGCTCAGGCAGCCCTTTGAATGCTTGGATTCTGGGCAGACGTGTTGGCTGGGGACACAGGGACTGTGAACTGCCCTGAACTGCAGAGTTAAAAAAAAAAAAAGAGGGAGCAGAACGAGAGGAGCAGGGAGAGAGGGGAGGAGCAGAACGAGAGGAGCAGGGAGAGAGGGGAGGAGCAGAACGAGAGGGGGAGGACAGTGGTGCAGCACAGAGTGGAGGAGGGGAGGAGAGCATGCCCTCACGTCTAGACATGTGACTAAAAATGCCAAAATCAGCCAACATATTCAGCTCAGAATGGAGATTGCGCTGGCGCTATTACTAAAGCACTAACACAAACACACACACACACACACACACAGGCTTTATCTCCAGCCAAGGTCACGACCCCGCCACCGCACCACCACCAGCAGTGAAGCGTTCGCGGCCTGCCAGGCTGAGGCTGCAGAGGGACTGAAAGACAAGCGGAGGAGTGAAGAAGCAAGCGAGAGAAACAGAGAGACTACACAGCACCTAAAGGACACACACTCCGGCTCGCCACGGCGCCATAGAAACAGCGAACACACAGACGCAGTCCTGTCTTTCATACAGTAAGTCACAGAACTCTGCGATTCATTTCAAACTCCTCCCCAAACACAGCACATCCCCATTTAATGCAGAGTGTAGCATCTGATGGGAAGACTGCCCATAACGCAGGACGAACAGTCCAGAGGCAGGACAACTTCTAAGACAAGCTATAGGCTCTCAAGGTGGGGGTGCCGGTCAGGCAAGAGTGTGACACTGTCACCAAGGTAGACAGAAGAACCTAAAAACAGGGCGTCCACTACGGAATCCCACAGCTGCTGCAGCTCAGCAGGAGCAAAGACGACAACCTAAATTAAAAAAAAACAAAAACCCAACACATCTTGAAAATCACACACATCAAGATCCGCAGTTCAAAACAAAGTAAAATCCTGTGGAAGCAGATGTACATAGCCACGCGCTTTCCTGAAGTGTTGTGTACTGAGCCGTGTTCTGGCTCCCAATGCCAAGTGCAAGATATACAATGTACCAGAATCAAAACTTCTCAGTGCGCCAACATTCACAAGTCACATAGGGCACTGTGACATTTGGACAGTTTATTTCTGGATATGCAGAGAAACCACAAAATCTATGAGAAAGTAGATCAGAGAGGCACTTGCAGAGCACTCATTTGGGGGACAAAAAGGTACTTGGATACATGCACACACCCCTTCTCAGATTTACAGTACATACTAATTGTATGGAACAGAACAGAACAAGAAACAGTCAGGAATTTTCTACTACTGCAGCCTTCTGGAGCATGGAGGTAGTGTTCCAAAGCACTGTAAGCAGAATGACAGCCTCTGTCTGTGTCTGCGTGTGTGTGTCTGCGTGTGTGTGTCTGCGTGTGTGTGTGTGTGTGTGTGTGTGTGTGTTTCAGTGAGAGAGAGAGAATACTAGAGCTGACCTTGCTTGCTAAGCCATACCTTATGAACTGCTTGGGGCTTATTTTTGCATGCAAAAGTGTCACTAGGATGTATTATAACAGCAAGCCCCCCAGACCATGTGCACAGCACAAACTGCCAGACAATAAGTCCCCTTAAGCGCCTGCTGCACACACCCATTTTTACAGCAGGGCATCATGTGTTTATTGCTAAGATGTTAAGTCAAAAGTGAACAGGCGCTCCATTTTTAACCTTTTTAACCAACCATCTAACTCCATCGCGTCCAGCCACAGCTTCTCTCAACTGCAGCACATCAGCGCACACTTGGCTTTCCACTAACAGAAACCACGGTGCAATAGGCTGGAACAGGAAGGCCACGGCGTGAGTGTGTGTCTGGGCGTGACCGCAGGAATGCTGCCGCCGCGGCAGGCGACAACCCTGCGCCGCCAACTGCCGTGGTTGCTAAGACATCAGTCGGCTCCCACCTCACGCTGGGAGCGCTGTCGAGCCCAATAGAGGCCGACGTGCATCCGGATGTTGGTGGAGGAGGCAGGAGTTTAGCCGACTAAGGATCCAACTACAGGAAGCATCAGGGTTCCGCAAACCCTTGAGCTTCTAGCGCCTAGAGAATCTACCTCCATGCAGTGTTTTCCAACCCAGTCTGCAGGGACATCCAGATGATCCACATTTTTATTCTGTTCTAGAGCCAAAACACTCCTGCACCAAGCAATACATCAAGAGCACTGAACACTTGGTGTAGTTGTCTTGAAAACTAGCAAAAATCTTCACTGTTTCAGGTTGTAGTGTGGTAGGTCTCTAGTAGCAGGGTGTACCTAAACTGTACAGAGTGGTACAGTTATCATATCATCATATAAACAGCAAAACGAACAGCACAATTTTGTTCCAGATTTTGAAATCCCTGGTATTTAATTGCCCAGATAATGTAATCATCGGTCAGGGTGTTATCACGAATGCCGTCTAGGTAAAGAAAAGATCGAAAAACTATAGGACCCAGACCTCGAGTAAGGCGAATAAAACATTCCTGCATTATCTGTTTAACAGGCTACCACTGATTACAAAGTCCAGGACTGGATGTCTGATTCAGTGGGCCACAGTTGAGTATCACTGCTGTAATGTTTCCCTTGTTCAGACACACATGATTAAGCTTAATGAGGGCTCGGTAATTAGCTTATAGGTTAAATCAGGAGCGTTTAGGGCAGGGAAGACATTAGTGCAATGGAGGAAGAGGACAGCACAGAAAATGGAAAGAAGAGGTGGGCACACTCGTGTGTTAACGCTACTCGTCCTGTTTTCGGCTGCCGAAAGGCCCTTGCGTGCACGGCGCCACCCCCGTGAACGAATGTAAATCGTTGCAGTGTGGAGGAGTTTTTGCATTGTAGAGCACCAGAGATGCGGTATGAAAACTCAGGAAGAAGAGTGCGAGCCAAGAGTTCGGTACAGAAACAAGCCGTTAGGGACAGGGAGAAACAGCGTAGAAACAGACTCATTCACAGTGTAGGCCAGCCAACCACACACACACACGCACGCACACGCTTTTGGAGAGGCTTGCACTTAGTTGGCTGTATGCTGTAGCCTGTTCTGTTGTTGTTCTGAGACTTTTAGACGAAGTCAGGCACCGTCCCATGCAGCTGAGGATGAGCTGTAATGTCTCCGGACTTGCTCCTTCACTCCTGTTGCACAAACAAACACGGACAGGTCATGGCACTGCATAGACAGCGTGGTGCACCCACTCCCTACTAAGACGCATAGAAGGTCACTTCTCATTTATGAGTTAACTTCGTCAAAGAGCTACCAGTGTCTATTCTACAGTTACTGCGTCTCACACTCTCCTAGATACTGAAGAGGTAGCTGTTCTTTTACTAGCAGAGATGGTGTATGGGACCACAACATATCTGCCATGATGGAAACATTTATGACTTTAAAAGGTCAAATCAGCCAACATTCTCATACACATGTACAGAAACATATTTAAGTACCGGATCGGTGACTACTTGTGGGTGGGCATGTCCTGTATGTGCGTTTCAGTTAAGCAACTGTATCTTATGCTGTATTTAAGATGGCCATCATATGTGTTACAATGAAATATGCTGTGTGTGAGAGTGAGTGAGTGAGAGAGAGAGAGAATATAAGAACGCTCCTTTGCCTGTGTGTTAATCTTTCCCATGTTTCTCTTAAGATGTATCCAAGATGACCACAGTGTGTGTCACAGTGAAATATGACCTATAGCTCACGGGAGACACCAACGTATTCTAAAAGTGCTGAGTCACTGCATACGCACCAGCCCTGCTAAAATGTGCAGCGGTGAAGTGAGTCCTTTCTGCACAGAGGATCTGGGACAAGCCATCTCTGTGACCTGGTTAGAGTCCATGCAATACATCACCACAAACTGCTAACGTTGGTAATTCCAAATGACAGATAGTGGGAGCCAGGGAGCAAATGAGATAACACAAAGATGTCCAGACGTTGGGCCACTGTTAGCATGCGAGTACTACAATCCAGGGAGTTACCTCAGTGAACTGTTGTAAAAATTGTAGCTGTAGTAATAATTGCTGTGTAGTACACAAGGTTTCCAGAGAAACAAGACGTCAGAACTTTAGAACCCCATGGAATGAAAGTAGACATAACAGTTTTGAACATCAATTGGTTTCACCTCCTAGAACCTCAGAAGCCCTTTGCTCACAAAGAAAGCTTATATACTACATGGAAACATTTACTACCTCTCTGTCTCTCTTATTTTTCCAGTAAAGACTCCATTAGGGATCTATAAATGATGAGGCTTATGTATGAAGAGACAGCCAGTTGAGAGACAGAAAGAGATCTGCAAGACAATAAATGCAGGAGGATATGCACTTTTGGAAAGTAACATGCTTTTGCCAAAAAGATGATTACATTCACTGCTGCATTCTTTATAATCCGTTTCCTTAAATACTTAAGCAAAAGAAGTCAAAAACAAGCAGACTGAGTTTAATCAAACTTTGCCTCACTACTAACTGTACTGATCTTCATGCATTTTCGCAAACTTGATATGTTGAAGTGCTGTTCATTGACAATACTCCATCCATCCATTTGCTAAACTGAGAGCAACACAATCCAATATAAATGAAACATGCCAACAAATGTAGTAAAACCTTTCCATAAGACTGAAGACTGAAATGCTAAAGCTAGCAAGCCTGGACAGCACATGGATAAGACCACACATCCCATAGAAAAAGAGAAACCTTACACAACTCACATTTCACACACACACACACACACAAAAGAATCCATAAGATAACTTGTTAAAGGGACAAAAAGCCCACTTGGACACTGTACAGATTATAAGCCTTTGTGTTTACGTGTGTGTGTGTGTGTGTGTGTGTGTGTGTGTGTGTGTGTGTGAGAAAGAGAGAGAGAGAGAGAGAGAGAGAGAGAGAGAGAGAGAGAGAGAGAGAAACGGAGCAACACAAGGACAGAACAAGAAACCGATTGTTGTCTTTGGAGATGCAGATAATCCCCACAAGGCCCTCATCTGAAGGGCAGCGTGCAGATCTGACAGTCGACTGAACAAAACCCAGCATTCACAGCCACAAAACACTTATGCAATCTGCTTATTGGCCGTCCTCTCGTGCACACGTGGATGGGATGACTCCACCATGAAAGCAAAGCTCATCTGAGTAATTAACATCCAAAATCGCACCAGCACTCTGGCCCACGAGACACCCAGCGCATCAGCTGCCAACATGACTGCCCCACGACCGCCGTGACTGCACACACTGCCAGACGTGAAACGCGAAAGGATGTCTACAAGAAACAAGCGTAGACAATGACTGACCACGGGCCATGTAATGAGCCATGCTACATCTCTGTGCTTTCTCCAAAAAATATTTTCCCCATCACAGGTTTACATGTGTAAAACATATATTGTTGTCTAAGGTTATGGCCCACTTTGTCATTTATTTTTCATATATACCCTCTGACATATCCTATAACCTGATCCAAAGAGCTTACTAAGTATAAATATGTTTTAATATGAAGAACCATGAGTTGTGGAGGAAACAAAAATAATCAAATGCACCTATTTGTTTTTTTTTACTTACTTAACATTTTTATTTTGCAAACCAAATCCTCGCACATTTTTATAAATGTTTAATAAGGCTTAGTTTACCCTGCTGAAGAGATGTTGGGAGTTATGCAAATTAATATGCCAATGCATTAGCAAACACGTCTCACAGTTTACAGTTCAATTCTGGAACATTCTGGGCTTGGTGAAATAAACGCAGTTCTCTTTATTTAAGAAATATTTGTAACAATAACTTTAAAGCCATATGCCAAAAATGATCACCAAATGTGTGCATTTTTAGCCGACTCAGAGATAAGGAGGATCGCGGAATGGTGAAATATAGCTACAGCTGGCCCCATTAAAGTCAGACCCAAAATCCTGACTCGGCATCGGGAAAAAAGTAAAGAAGGAATGATAAAGAAATACAGAACACAAGCGTGCTGTTTGCTTTGGCCACTTTGGTGAGGGAATAAACAATGCATGCAATTATGCACGAGCTATGTGGGATTCCCAATGAATAACTCACATAAGACTCTGAGAAGATGTAAAAAAAATGCATGTTTGGAGTGGGATGGCATGTTGTTGTTTTTACATGACAAACAACAGTCAACTCATGCAGCAGCTCTATACCCATACATCATCATCATCATCATCCCCCACATGCAAATATGTACACGCACGCACGCACGCACACACACACACAGACACACACACACACACACAGACACACAGACACACACACACACACACACACACTCACACACACTCACAGACACACACTCACAGACACACACTCACAGACACACACTCACACACACACACTCACACACACACACTCACACACACACACAGACACACACACACAGACACACACACACACTCACACACACACTCACACACACACATACACACACACATACACATACACACACACATACACACACACATACACACACACACACACACACACACACACACACATACACACACACATACACACACAACCCAGCCCTTTTCTTTATCTGCAGAGTGATAGATAAACAAAGTAACATAAATCTATAAGAAATATCACGGAACATTTTTAAGTATCCATTACTTCTGTGGTCAAGATCCATCAAGTTCTCTGACGACACCTACACTCATGAGGTCTGAGAAACTAGGCTATAGATGATCTCAGAATCAGAAGAAAAAGATTGAGATTGGAGTCACAAGTCTGAAAAACCAGGCGGTGCCTGTCCCTGAAATTTCAGCACATCATCAGGTGTTTCGAGATTAAGATGAATCAAGCCGGCCTAACTGGAGGAATCTATAAAAGCTCCATGAAGAGCCTAATGTGGCGAGGGAAAAAGGAGTGAGACCCAGTCAAATAAATAGTTACTGTGATCCTGTTTTGGTGCACTTAACACATATAATGTACACGAGATATTTTTGTAATGCAGCATGTGTGGAAGACAAACTTCATACAAAATGGACCAATAAAGGGGATCTTTACAATGAAAAATTCAAAGCTGCACTTGTGAGAACACGAGATCTGTACACCTGGTTCTAACTGTAAAGGAGAGACTCTTCAGTTCGATTGCTGATTCACCAGTGACAGAATTACTGATCTTTCCCACTTACCTGACCAGCGTAGAGCACTTCAGTGGTGTTCAAGCACAGCTGCAGCTGCCTGGGCATTCCTTTGCTTTTCAGGCAAAACAGTATTGTGGTTGTGCAAGAACTATCTGCCCGGAGACAAAGTGAGAACTGCGACTCAAACAATCCATCTCGCCTGCATCTCTTTCCTGTAGAACATGCATGGGCTGACGTGCACAAATGAGTCACACCAAAGCATCCCACAAGTGGCCAGAACCTCTCCAGCAAATGGTGGAGAGCCTCCTTTGGTGCAGAAACCTTTAAAGTGGACCTGTTGTGTTTTTGAAGCTGGTATTAAAGCAAAACAGAGGCTAATTTAAGAAATCTTTCCAATGAGCTGTGAGTGGGGCTGGCTATGGCCCAAGGTTGAGCACAGTACAAACTAACCAGCTATGGCCTATCTGAAACCTAGCCAAAGGATGCAAGGAATTACAGTTTCATCACAGCAGGTGGGGAGCATATCTGTATGCTACTCAGAGAGACGTGACAATGGACAGTCACGAGCATTTATCTGCCCAAACCTTTGACTAGACGTTGAGTTTTTAAACACTTTTCTGGTCTTGTTTTTAAGATCCAACAAAACATGAACAGCGTCGTTCCAAATCCGATCTACCCAAACCATGCTCACATCCACCCTTCTGCCCACACCCAAGAATTCATGTTCGACAAATCCATGTTAAGCATAGAAGTCAGATTATCAGATTATCAAAAATGGTCACACAATGTGCTTTGTCCTGAATCAGATTTAAAAGTCCTGTACAGAATACCTCCTCCAGGAAAAAACAAACAAACCGACCGAATTATATCTAATTTTATATTGTACAAAGTGGAATAATTTGTTATGCCTTAATCAATATCAGGGTATTTACACTTAAATACGTTTTAATGGAAGGATGCCCAAGTGTTGCTCTTCATGATGTATACTTACCACATCAAGAGTTATGGAGGTTACACAATCCACATCACAGCCATCAGAGAAGGCAAATCCACATGAAAGTGAATAAAACATACGTGGTGGGTGTGTCATGTCGGTGTTAAAAAATAAATCCAGGGGAAGGATTTTGGGGGACATGATTTGGTCAATAAAGGCGAACACAACAGGTCAGGCGGCTGCGATGCCCTTGGCATTGACAAACACCCCGTTACCGAGACTGACAGGTGGATGATGAACCAGTGGCGCGGCGCGGCGCGACACAAACGTGAATTCGCATGCACGTACACGTTCTAGGAATTGTTTACAGGCCAACGCGCGACGTTCTCAATGTGTAGGTTTGCGTTTACCTCGGCACGTGACGAAATTCGAATGCGCTTGAATTTACCGGTTAAAGCAGAACTGACATTACAACACCCACCGCCCATATTTAAACATACCGTTGCAACAATAATGTTGGATCTTAGAACTGCATATAGAAGCAGTGCGTGAATACCCTGCATAAGGGATCATAACTTGCTTGTCAACCAGAAATAAACGGTACGTACAACTTACAGTTTGGCGCTGTTGCAGTCGTGGACATCCCTTCGCTAGGACCTGGGGGACATAATCGTCTCGCCTTTAACGCGTCCAGTTAATTACACAAGAAAAAAACAAAAACAAAAAAAAAAACACACGCGCAGGCTCTGTTTCTAAGGAACTCGTGTGTCATTTCGATCCCAGTCGTTTTAATTCCCCCCGCACGGCGATGTGGGATGTTGTGGAATACGGCATCCACCGCATCACCACATCCTTCGCCATGCAGTGCGCTTCAAGGCGATAGCATGCTGTTTCGAGACCGCTGCGAAGGGAGGAGCGCGCGGCCCTTGGAGACGGCGCGCGAATGGACCACGAGACCGCCACGTTTAGTGTGAACCAATCCGCGAAGATCGGACACTTGTTGGCTCCGTGTATCCTAAGTGTTGGCAGGTGAATGGATTTTTAAGGAGCAGGGATACATAACCCATCTGTAAGATGCTTTCTGTCTCTGTGCACGCACGCACCCAGTCCCTCTTATATTATTCGTGTCCAGTGGTTTTCCATTTAATCATGCATTACTGTAGCTCCACCTATTCTCAACTATAACCATAACCTTAGTATCCAAAACAAGATCTTCTGGTCCCTAGTTATTCAGGTGAAAGCTGCAGGATATATTTAAAAACGTTTTTATCCATGGAAACCCAAAACATTCCCACAATGGAGCCTCGGTACTTTTGTGTTATTATGAGGGTATTTAAACTACACAAAGACAGTAAAAGTATAGGCACACACACACACACACACACACACACACACACACACACACACACCTTGTGATGAAATATTGCTCAATATATGGCATGACATTTTGCTCAATATATGGCATGAAATTAATCCAAACGTGTTACAGTACAGACTGTAAACACTTGGATACTTGGAGTTGTTGTTGTTTTTTTCCCTCTAGTTCTGACCTAGAGCCTACTGATTATGTATTTCACTGTCATCATCATTGACTGTCATCATCATTCAGGAAGTCATCAAGTACAACCATTTACCAAGTACAACATCTTAATTTAAAACCCTCTGAAGTCTTAATGTGTTTCTGGAAATGTTTAAAAAGTTAGAGTACTATACTAAATAAAATAGAATGATTGTGACAGCAAATACCTCTGGACCCTGAGGACTAGGATTAATTTAACCTGTCCATTTACCTATAATCCACTAAAATTATGAGAGAGGACTATATTTAAGTTTCAACTTTACCTTGGGGTATCATTTAAAAAGTGTTTTCTCTCGATTTGTCAATTACTGACTGTGGAGGTAGTGCGCCATCTAGAGGCTATGTAAATTCTGTTGCTCCTGGTTGGCCTTTCTTCATATGTCCTTGCTGGGCCTCAAGTCAAAGCAACATTCATTCATCTTCTAAATCATTTAATCTATACAGCCTATACTAGCAGAGTGAGTTCTAACCCTGTTCATTACTGGCCAAGGAACCAAGTCAATCATGTTTCTGGGATAACTAACACATTTACAGCATCCAAAGTGACTTACAATTATGACTACATACAACTTGAGCAATTGAAGGTTAAGGGTCTTGCTTAGGGGCCCAACAGTGGCAGCTTGTCAGTGGTGGGGCTTGAACCAGCAACCATCCAATTATAGTCATGTACCGTAACCACTGAGCTACCACTACGACAGAGTGACATAATATTGTACTGCAGAAGTGAACTCACACTTACTGAAGAACACACCACCACTGGATTAGTAAAGAAAAAATGGTTTATTAAAATTAATGGTGAGGCATTGAAAGAGAACACTGTCGTCTGATAAAAAAGCAGATGCTTTTCCCATTAAAGAACAGAACAATATTAACAGCTGCCGTTTGAGGGTTCTTCTCCTTCCACACAGTAAGGTACAAGTCCAAACATGCAGTCCCAAAATATACAAACCCCAGAAATGACAGTGAGTTGTAAATGTATTTGTCAGAAAATGGTTTCTTTCACTTATAAAGGAGATACTGTTAACTTTCATAGGTTCAATTGTTACAGTATGCACTTTGCTTCACCAAGGGGTTCTCAGACCATGCTTTGCATGTTTTTTCTTTAAATTCAAATATGTTTTCACATATGAACATTGTCTCCTGCTTTACTTGACTGGAATTTTCATCCAGTAGTTGTTTTTGATCTTATTTTTGTTTTTCCACAGCACAACTATTTTAGTGATATATAAACTGGTTTACTTTAAACATTAGATGCAATTTGTTTCTAAAAATATACTTACTATAGCTTTAATTTTGGCAAACTCAGCCAGTTTGTGTCCATTGAACAGTTTATGGAACTGAACAGCACCTTGCTCCTCAAAGATGACTATTAGGGTGTTTGTCCAACAGGTGGCAGTAGTGAGCAACAGTAACTCAGCAACACTTTTCAAAATCTGGGGGAAAAGTTATAAAAGTCTCTTTTCAAATTCATGTACACAGTCCATAGTTGCTTAAGACATACTGATGCTCCTTCAGTTTATACACTTGATTGCAGTTGCTGAAAAACATTTGCAATTGGAGACTTCAGGTTGAATATGTTTAGACCAAGATTATATTACAATGGAGGGGAAAAATATTTTTCTACCCGTCTAAACACATTTATTGGTCTACAAGACCTCAGGATGACGTGCTTATTTCCATACCAAAGACATTTCTATATGAACTTCTGCATCCTGCAAAATTACTGAGTCTTAACCAACAGTCTCTGTGAGTCTTTGGAAGTCTTTGGGACTATCGATTTCCAAAGCGACCATGCCCCCTGGGACCACCCCTGCCCCACCCACCACGTCTGAATGGCGGTTCGTCTCCAAACCATTCTGGACCCCTGTTTGGCCCATAGTCCCGCCAGTCATCCATAAAAGGCCCAACGTCCCAGTGATCTTCATCCATGGGGCCAGGGGGTGGGCCATGAGAAGGGAAGCCCTCCATGGGGGAATGAAAATCTTCTCCATACGGTCCAGGCATGGGCATCCTGAATCTGCCTGGGGGTCCCCCCTCTCTAAACACAGGGCCTTGGGGCATGTTCATTGGTGGCATATTCAGACGGGGCATGTTTAATGGGGGCACGTTGTTGGGGAAGGGAGGCACAAATGGAGGCAGAGGTCGTGGAGGCTGCTGAAGGGGTAGGGGCCCTGTCCGAGGCCCAATAAAAGCCCCTGCACAGGGGCCACTCATCATGGGAGACGCTGGTGATCCTGTATGGCTGTTGGGATGGTCACCAGCATCTACCAAGGGACCCTCTATGTGGTCAGCTGTTTTTAGGATGAAACAAAAATAGGTGAATATGCTGGGATGGGTGCCTTGCCCTTGTCAACAACAACAACAACAACAACCACCACCACCATTTCCTGTTTCTTAAGCTGCCCTGATATACTGAATCTTCTTATAACAGTTATGCTCTACATACAACATAAGTCATATACATATTTGAATATGAATGATCGAGATTTATGCATTACTGGCTCCTAAAATGTGATGATCTCTATTCAAATTGTAATAATCATATTAAAAAGACATTTTAGCCATATCTTTATTATATGAAGGAACTATTAGGAAGAGACAATAGAGAATAATAGAAAGTGCTGAGCAGAGGTTTCCTACCTGGGGACATGTGTGTGGGATTGAATCCAGCGAGCGGCAGGGATGATGATGGAGAGGGTCTCCCTGGAATCCCACCAACCACATCCAAAACAAGAGGAGGTATCTGAGAGATAAAGAAAAGTCTGAACTTCAAGATACTGTCGTATACAGAAACCGCATTAACATGAAACAAAACACAAATGATTTAAAATAAAAGGAATGTGAAAGATTACATTTTAAAAAGGGAGGCAAAGTGTTTTCTGTGCATGTATTTGAATTAAAAATAAAAAGAGAACAAAAACATTTATTTTATTGAGCGAGTTTAGAATGGCAAATTTGGATGTAGTCAACATTCTGGTGACATCCATGACAGGGCAGGTGCGAGAATATTTTAAACACAATTCTACTTCTCTAAACAAACCAGCTGCGAGTACTCTCCATGTACACAGCCTACATGTGAAACAGCGACCTCTCGTGGCCAATTTAGTACTGCTCCAGCAGGGCTACAGTCACCTGAAGTAAGTGGTGATCTTGAAACATGTGCATGTCACCTCCCACAAAAAACAAACAAAAACAAAAGGAAACCAGGAATGTGGTTGTGGTTGTAGGAAACGACTTCAGCACCGTATGACTACTGCTGCTCGAGGGTGCAGGAGGGAGGTGGGTTGCCCTCCATAGCCAACCTGCCCGTTACTGCTGCTCAAGAAGCAGACAATGAAAACAGCAGTACCGTAATACCCATTTCACTGTGTCGCACTGTGAAACCCAATGTGGCAAGCGGTTAAAACAATAAACATAAAGATTTTAAAAAATGGAACACTAGTCAGACCATTTTGGTGCAACTTCACAAACCATGCAATTCATGTTCACTGATGTTCATACTGCTAGTGCCTATAAGAATATTAGTGATAACCAAATCTGGACCTCAAATATAGTATGAGTTCTGGATTTTATGATCGTTGATAGTTAATCGAACAGTTGAAGAAACAGGACTTTCTTTGCCTAGGAGTCGGGTGTGATGAAAGGCGTTTAAATCCCTCTGAACTATATCATCAGTCAAGCACTGCTGTAATCCATGCTACTGCACTGATTATAATATGGCATATAGTTCATGTTTAATAGGAAACATGTATAGGATTTAGCTAAAACCTTCTGAATTAATTGTTGACATCAACTGGGTGACAAATTCATATATGACAGGACTTATTTTTAATGCAATTCAAAGATTCAGTAATGACTCCTTTCAGCAGTCAGAGACTGGGTTCTGACATTAGTAAACGGACAGCCCAGGGGAAGCAATAGCTCTGTTCAGCTGTTTTATGATGGGGGTTTTAAAGCCACAACCAACAACTCAGAAAACCATTTGAGTTTACATGCTTACAATAACTTGTTTACACTGATCCACAATATAATCACCTCTTGAATATTTTAATTGCCCAAATGTGTCCATTATACCACAAATTTGTAGTATCATCAATTTACTGGTTTACAAACATAATTTAGCCATTTGTTATTTATTTAGCCATCATATGTTATATGGTGGGTTTATGAGATGCTTTTAAATAGCTGCTTTCCCTGTCCCAACTCTTTCCTTCAGAGATTCTTCTACAAGGTTTCCTACAAGCCCAAAGATGAAACCCCTGATTGTACCTTTAATGAACTGGTGTGATATTTTAAAAGTCCCATTCTATTAAGGGGACATTCACTAACCATACAGGTTTGTTTTCACTGCTTTATCAAATGTGTGGTGAATTCAATTTACATAAATAAAATAAAAACAATGTATGTTAATTAGAATGATTAATGACCAATTATTAAAAAAATTCTAAACACTATAGGTTATAGACATTCATAACCTAGCCCATAACTGTACTTATGAGCCTGCCATGTCTTAAGCAATCAACCAAACAGCATGAATGATTGAAACCTTCTATAGTGGTCTATAAATTCTATAAATTAATAATAAAGGAAAATTCAAAGGAAATTCAAACTGCCCCCGAATTGCTCTCAGCACTGTCCAATTTGGGGCATTAATGCCCAAATCCTTCACTGAAAAGGGAGGGCTAGCTAATAAAGGGACCATTTGGCTCATATTTAAATATTTGCATAGGCAGCATTTACATGTGCATTGCTAGAGGTCCAGTAAATGTATATTACTTGAATATGCATTAACTGCATATAAAAGTGTATATTAACTGCATTAATAAGAACACGGCAGAAAATATCCACAGTGGCCTGGCGTATAAAATGGAGCTTTCCCCCCTCTCAGCAGGACGGCAGAGGATAGTGTTCCTTGGAATAAGCTGACGAGACGGATTAGGCGTACACCACAGGGAACACGCAGCAGGATGAGCAAGTGGGAGCAGAGTTTGAAAACCCTGGTCTGGGCTCAGGGCGGCAGGGTTCAAAGAGGGGCAGGACTCAGCAGGCATCCATCCTAGTGATGGACAGCCCATGCGCTGAACATTCTTCCATTTTCCATGATGTATGCACAACTGATTGAGCTAGTTGGTCAATTACAAACTCCTCCATGAGGTACGTTAGGCAGTTAGATTAGTAAAACAGAAAAACGAAGTGAGTTTGGGCTGTCCAGGAGTGGTGCACTAGCCTTGTTATATTAAGGTATAAAAGGCACAAATATCATTAAATCACATTATATTGCCTTTCAGATCTTAGAGGTATGATGTGTGTAAACGCATTTTTAACAGCTATGATGTGTTGCTGGAAACTTGGACACATGGACATGTTTATTTACTTACCCCAGGAGTGCATGAATTTAGTTCTGGAGGGCCAAAATTTAGTAGTTTAGCATAGATTGCTTAATTAAGGAGTTTTCATGAATGGTGATTTGAGGTTTTGGGCTGAAGCACTGCATTCTTTTAGCACAATCTGGGGTTTTAAAAAAATGCAACCAGCTCAATTAATAATTTTGCCGACTTCCTTAAACCATTGCAACATGGTCAACGGTTTTCTTAAACCCTGTGGAGCAGCAGAGTTAATCGAGCAGTTATCTGCAGCTGCACCCAACGGTGAAAATGGTGCACTTTTACCTGCCCTGTCATTTCCTCTGGAGTTAAAGGAGTTTCAGACCCCAGGCTGGAAGGGTCATTTCAGGGCAGGTGTGTTGAAACAGGGCAAACACTTAAGCCTCAGTCTGACACCCCTTGACACACTGTTGCACTACTTGGTGCCCTAAATTTCAGACCTTTGTAAAGTTGAAGACCTTTGATGAAAAGGTGGGGAGATGGGTGAGTTCAACAGGACAGCCATGCAAACAGGCACGTCTTTGCATTTGGCAATGATCCAAATGAGAACGCTACCTGCAGTATGAATTCCTGTTCATAAAATATAAATGCAGGAAATACATGGAAGCTTGTCAAGCCAGACTGATGGTGCATATGGGCAGATATCATTCTTGTATTAATATGGACTGAAGGAACAGGAAGAATAGTATGTCGCTGGAGTGAGGCATCACACCAGCGTAGCCGCTTTCAAGATCACAGCTGTGTTGCTTAAAAACATTTTTCCTCTACAGGGAATATTCAGGCTCTTCATTAGTTCCATCTGTCATTCGGGAAAGACCATGGTCCCATACCCCTCTGGCTACACAAGAGTTGGCAAGGATCCAAATCAGATTTCACTCACATATTCAATAACTCCTGAGCAGGTCTTGAATCTCTGTGGATTCTGAGCATTGTACTCGATAGGTGCTCAGAGAACACTTTCAGAAGGTCACAACAAAAAATAGTTCAGAAATCATCTCTGTCCACAAACACAGATGTGTTGATGGACTACTACAGGACAGAGGAGCCGCAGCCAGAAGATGTGAACCAACACGCTGCACAGCTGAAGGGGCGGAGTGAGGCAGCAGTAGGCTCGAGTGACTTCCATTTCAGTGCAGGCCAATGTGCTCATTTGCATGCTGTGCGTTCTGAGTGCTACCCAAACTTAGTTCACCAGTTCTATGTACTTCCCGTTTCCATTTTGACGGTTGTAGCTATACATCTCTGGGGTGCTAAAATGAGACTCATAGAATCTCAGTAACATGCACCGTAGTGTTCACCATGACCTAAAACCGGTCAATTTTGAAGGGTTTGATTTTTCACTAACAAATTTAATCATCTGCATTTTATCGTGTAAAATATTAAAACAAACAGTTTTACAGCATTCCTATATTGGTGCTGTCCATACCAGATTGAAAGGCCAGTGTTTACCATTCATGTGCATGCTTGCCGGATACGTATCTATATTAACCAGACAAATGTAGCTTAACTTCAAGGAAGAACTGTAAAACTCTATTTAGTATGTTTCAGGCTCTCTTTGAAAAAGCAAAGTGCTCGTACCAGATCAGTGCTCATTATAAGCCATAGCAAGCCATAATTGCAGCTTAACAAAACGTTACATGCTGTTACATGCATGTTTTCAATCATGTACAGTTTCAAAGGGAGAGTAGTGTGTCATTAGCTGGCTCCCACCAGGCTGTAACATTAATTATGCTGGGCCATCACTCACCTAAAAGAGTAGGTGTTCCCTGTTATGCTTGAAGGCTCAAAATGACCTTAGTAGTTTAATCAAGTTGGTACATAAAATGATGTACATTTCTAAATATAAAATTGGAAATTATGAAGAAATTGAACAGAACATTATTTTTTTTTACAAACTCTAGTAGAGCTTGCACCCAATACATTTTTGGCTAATTAAGAATCAAATTGAATTAAAACAAATAAATGAATTAAGTAAATCTAGGAAAACTGTTTAATGAGGTATCGCACACAAAAATGTATCAACATGTTAGAGATTAGTCAACTTTTAACTGTTCATCAGTGGTTAGTTTCTAACTATAGAAGTGTTGTCCATTTATTTTTGGGTGGCACCCAAACCATATGCAGTCAGTGATCCTGTGATAAGAAATCGATTAAATGACGAAAGAGTTCCGCGCAGGCGAACAGATCTGCTGGAGTAACTACATCTATATAACCATCTATAACTCTGGCGTAAGTAAGTACGTGGCCATTTACTGCAAGTACCAGGTAGCTGCTTCTGAGGAAATCTGTGGGAAGTGTGTAGGGCCTGCTACAGGCACTCATGTTCCTACCTTGATGGTCTAAAGCCAGAGAACAAAAAGGTCCATTCCTACCACACAAACTGCCAAGCGAGGGCAGGCTGGATTACCGGTCGAGCAAAAGAAATCTTTGCCTTACCAACTCTCTGGTTCCTTCGAGGGGCATGAGAGAAGAATCCGGAGACAGATGGGCTTTTATGCACCCTGGATCATCTGTGTCCAGCCGTCTGGAAGCTGCACTCCATCGATAAACCGCTGGGCTCATTCTATACTGACAGATTCAATCCTCAATTCCACCGTGAAGATTAGATTACCTCTGCAGCAGTTAGTAAGAGAGCGTGCTCCGTCATAGCGAGACATGATCGTTTAGAACTGTGGGTTTGGTAGCATTTTCTTCCTTTGATGTATGACTAAATACTTCTGTGTTGAAAGAATGATGGATTTGCATGAGATCAACTGTTTCACAAACTATTATTGTTGGAGGAAACAAAGTGACTAGTGTACAGTGAACCCATGTGGTGTTTCTCCCCCCCCCCCATCTTTTTTTGCTTGTCAGTCACATACCGCCAACATGATGCTGGTCAAATGTCATGACGCCACATAAACTTAACTGCCCCTGAACAGCACCTTTGCCCAGACATGGGTGCCTTTGTTTCTTGTTTTCACACTGCACAAAAAAAAAAGCTCCTTCAAGCGATTTTATTTTGCCATGCCAGTACTGATGGCATGATTACTAGAGCACGCTGGTTCAGGAGAACCTGAAGGTTATCTGGTGTGCGTGTGCACGGTTACCTGTGCATCAGCGGAGTGTTCCACGGAACTATGAAATACTTCGGCATCTGGCATCGACATCCCATAATCCATATTCAAAAATCTCCCACAGAAGCATAGTATGATGCCTGATGCAGAGATTTTTTTTCAAGGCTGACAGTTTACATGTGGCTGCAGCAGACAGCAAAGGTAATCCATCTTTCTACCAGTTCAAAAGGGTACTCCTTTAGGGTTTCTCTTGTAGCAAGACAGCTGATACGTTAGAATGTATTCAGGGGAAAAAAATAAAAATAAATCTCTGTACACAATCACTTAAGACAGGTATGAAACATGCTCCAGCACTCCAAATACGCAACACATCCCTTGCAAAATACCATCCTGTATTTATTTAAAAAAAACAAAAAAAAAACAAACAAAAAAAAAAACAAAAATAAAAAAAAAAACACCACCACCACACCACAACCGGGCTGATTAATGAATTCATTGTGTGAAGATGACCTGCTTTACTTTTGCAGATAATTGCCCTTCTATGAAAACACTTTAAAAAGTATGACGAGCAAATTAAGCTCTCCAAATATTTTGCGTATATAAATGTCAATCGCATTTCTTAAATAGTGGCCCTGAGAAGATTCAAATTTTAATGAAAACTGAAAAACCTAACCATCAATGGGTCATGTTAAAACCAGTGCTAGTATAGCCAAAATCACAACAAAACATTTGTTACTTTCCAGAATAAATTATTTTAAAAAATATGTTTCTCTAGGAGAGGGGATGGTGTTCATTTTTCCCCATCTCACAATTACTCAGTACAAGGTTTTTTTTGGTTTTTTTTAAAAAAGGCTTTAAAAGACGGTGGCCATCATAGGCCAAATATGTTGCTAATCCAAGTTAAATGTGCATGTGCATATTACCCATAAAGTGCAATTTAATTGAAATAGCAATCTGACATTTTAAGTTAAAAATGTTTTTTAAAATTACTGTTATGGCATACTTGAAAATGACCTGTTTAAATGCTTATAGTAAGCTTGAAATAAGCCAATCCAGTGTCCTCTCACTGCTTTGGTGTAAATCGATAATGCTTTAACCAGGCTTTTTGTAAAAGTAATCCTTTCACCCATAAAGGAGAATTTGTTAATTCTGCCATATATCCCAAACGCAAAAATGAAGGGCACATTGGACTTACCTGAAAACGGTAGGACATAAATAGTCGTTAATCCAGGGCCTGATTTTCAGTGCAGGATAGAAGGTATTGCTCACGGTTTTAGAAATTCCCACAAGTCCAGCATTTGTAATGCAAGAAATTCCTGCACACAAACTGTAGCCATATCTAGATAAGAATTAATAAAATGAATCCGCACAAATGAATGAATGAAATCAATGCATCAGTTTTTGCATTATGGGTCACAGCATCTGGGTAGCTCGTTGGTCAGATGGCTGCATCAGTGTCAATGTTAGAGCAACACGTCTTACTGGCATCGGCACATCGGACGAAAATAAGCTGCTTTTAGCATACAGATGTCAATTAACCGCACAGGAGTTTAATTTTAAAAAGAAAAAGACAAAAGCAAGCATTCCAGTCCTTCAGAGTAGCACACTGTAAATGGTTTCCCCATCATTCCTAGAGCAGACATGCCTTATAAAGCTCGGGTGGAGGGCGGGGTCCTGCAGGTGCTCTGTAGCTCTGAGGTTTCCAATAGGCCTTTCTAAAACATTAAACCTCAATGAAAAAATGCGTTGTAGTCACGCATGTCTTCATGCCTTTTGTTTTTTCAAAACAATTTATAATGGCAGGTTCTAACGTCATGCTTACCTTTTGAAAAATCTTCCAATTGCAAAAGTACATATAGAGAAAACAAGAAAAACTGAATGAACTTGGACAAAACGAACTAAATCACGTCCATATTTGAGCAGTGCATACATGTGACATTGCAAATTAATCCTTTAGTTTCTAATGATGCAAAAAAGTGGGTTTTGCCTAATCATTGGCACCACTGCCTATTAACACCTTCAGCGCCTGTTCACTGACTGGTGTACCGCTGCGCTTGACAGTTTTTAAACATTTCCGACCAAAAGTTAGAGAGGCATTTGACTTTGGACAACCCTGCATTGGCCATCACTGTTCCCACTGGAATAGTACCATCGCTATTTCACGAACCCACCTGCTTGAGATTTCCCAGTGCAGTCTTCTCATAGCTGGTGAGCTGCTCTAGTCACCATTTCTCTTCAACCCACCCCTGTCAAGGGTGCCGTTCAAATGACACCTAGTTTTCACCACCAGGGCTAAAAAAAACCCAAAAAACTAAACGGCTGTATATAAAACGGTGGCAGAATATAGGGGTCCTGGGATGGCACACATATTGCGAAATCACTGAGTACAGTTCTTGCTCTGCGATATACCACCTGCATTCATCTGCTGGCTAAACAGGTTGGTTATCAGGCCCTAACATGCATTTTAATTTGAGTACGAAAGTGATTTAACAGTTTAGCAATGTTTAGTTTGTTTAGCTTACTTATGGGACCTTTACATCACGCAGGTCTCAGTGTGTGCACACAGGCTACCACAAAGGATTGTGGTATTACTCTTTATGCATGGGACAGTATGCAAGACAACCTACAACCAAGACCAAGAACCTTTTTTTTTTTTTTTTTTTTTTTTTATTAAGTTCAGCGCTGGTTTGAAATGTGTTGATGCTTTGTTTGTAGCCATGCTTTGGAGAAGAATCTTATGGCCAACGATTCCGCAAAACACGACAAATATAAAATAAACCGGTATGTGTATGTGAGTATGTGACATGTAGAAAACACATTGCCTCCCAAACGAAAAACACAAAAAAGTGAAGGAGAGTAGAGAAATTGCACAAGACATTGAAAATTCCAAATGGAGTTCCAAGGGAAAGCCCTCGGCTTTTACCTGTGGCCCAGCTATGGTGTGAGCTGCTCCATCTGCCTGTTCTCCTTCAGGTCCTCCGCCACTGCCAGTAGGCTTAATGAGGTCTGTCAGCAATGAAGCCCACTCTACAGGGAGAGATCGGTTTGAAGAGGGATCAATAAGAAACACATGGAACACCAACAAGTGATTAAAAAAAGTGGTATGTTGAAACTTTTCATAATCTTAGAATATGATGCCCCCTGACTGTAGCCTTATAGGTTTGTCGGCATTTCCATATTTGGTCACAGGATCTAGTAGGCTGACCTTCTGTTGGGTCCCTGTTTAAATACCTGGGTCTTTGAACTGTGTCTCTAACCTCAGCCAAATCATGTGTCATGAGAACTCTTCTAGAAATATCTTCACTGTTCTCAAACAATTCATTGCTCAATTTGAAATGGCTGCATTGGCCTACACTGTGTACAAAAAATTATTTTGCTTTCTTGGAATGAATACTATGATTTCCAAATAGCCTAAAGAACCCTCATCTGGAACATCTGAGATTGATCAGGATGCTCACAGTGGAAAAATTATTTGTTAGCTTAATTTACACATTTAAGATTTTTGCCATATCTGCAAAAGTCAGTATTGTGGTGAATAACATTGTTGTGTAATGATACTCATTTTTACTTATTACTTATTACTTATATTTTTAATATTCAAACAAATGATGACTTTCCCCATTATTCAAAAGCTACAGAAACCAGAAAAAGGAAGACAACAGTAGCACAATGGAATCAATTCCCAACAGAAGCAAAATTATATCCTTGCTTAGGTTTCCTCATACTCAGCATCTTTACGATTTGCATGTGGTAATAAAAGCTTTTGTGAGCTCGAGGGGATGCTGGGTACCTGGCTTGAGCGTTTCCAGGTCGAGTGTGCCACCCTCGCAGAGAGCCGATATCTCTGCAGCCTTCAACCTGCTCCAGGGGACGTAGGTGACTCCCAGCTCCACATCCCAGTACTTCTTAAAACGCGCACTTATGCCCTTGTTCATCGCCCATGCAATCTAGCCGGGGAGAGAACGCAATAGCTTTTTTAATGAGTCAGCAACAATAAAACGTTGATCCGAACGACGACTGAAATGCATCCCTGGTGAAACAGGAAGCACATTCAACAAGGAATAAAGATCCATGACAAATATCATCCTACAACTAAACTGGGGTTAAAATTTACTTGGGTAAGGTAATGTTTAATTCCCCCAAAAGCCTACCAAGTCAGGTTTATCCACACAGATCAGAAGTGTTATGCAAAAACGTGAGTTTCCAAAGCAGGGCTGGAGCAGTGTGAAGAGACTGCGGAGGAAATGGCACATCTGCTGTACCTTGAAGGGTTTGTGGTTGATTCTGGCATTGCCTCTGCTGAGTCTGTTAAGGGCCGTGTAGGCGTCCTGCCTGTGCACCATGACGACGTAGGCACACCCTCGAGGGGGGATCATCTAAAAGGGGGAAGAGAGCCAGCAAACAGAATCAGCGACGGGCCAGAGCAAGCGAGGCCAAGAACCGTAATCACCGGCATCGTCACAGTCTGAGGAAATCTCATGAGGTCAAACATGCTGGTTGGTACTAACATTGACAGACTCGATCTGTCCAAATTCCTCCATCATGCAGCTGATGTCCTGCTGCTGGGTTTTCTTATCCAGCTGGCCGATCCACAGGGTAGTGCTACACACTGCATGTACACACACAGACACAGTTTAATAAAAACTGCACAGACATTTGAGCCACACATCCAGGTGACATTCATTTCCCTGTTTAAATTCATCATAAGTGGGAAAGACAACACAATCCTAATCTCTAAAAAGAAGAGAAGAGAAATTAGCACCCGCCTACTGACCACTCAGAGTTTCCCTCTTAATGGATGGGAGTCCTTTATGTTTCCGCTCTCTGTCCCTCCGTTCTTCCACTCGAGACCTCGGCGAGCCCCGCCACTGTTCTCTGGACCGCGAGCGGGAGGACCACGCCCGCCGTGGGCGAGACCCTGAGCGGGACCTGCGGGACCGTGATGACGACCGTCTCCTGGGCGACCTGGTAGAGAAGCCATGGGTTCTATTTTAAAAGCATACTCTTTAATCTGCAATTTACTAAAAGTATTAAACTATGATGCAGCTCAACCTTGACTGGCCAGCATACCGCCCATCTACAGCATCTGTCCTTTGCTCCACCGGCTCCATCGTCAAAGCCTGAAAGCCAAGAGCATACACTTACACGGACTCTCCCACACAAGAACTAAAACAATTCTTTAGCAATGCAAATATCTATTAAAGTAAATGTATGAATCAATAAATTAATACATTAGCCTAATAAATGAGTGAATAAACGAAAGTGCCTGCCAGCATCACAGTCTACTAAAGGCTCTTTATTTCTTGAAAGGCTTTTTTTTTTTTCTTATGTGCAGGGAAATCAAATTATGTTGGTCTTTGTCCATGAAGGCGTTCAGTGGGCAACTGAACAAGTGAACTTTCTAAGAAGGCCAAACATGTTCTTGCAGACTGCAGGGAGCAGTGGTGTGTACCAGTGGCTCTGTGATGGCATGAGCAAGGCTGTTGTCCTGGGTGGCTGTGTTGACCCCGTGCGGCTGAAAGGCTGTAACGGGCTGAGCTGGTTGAGTGCCCACCAGGCCCTGCAGGGCTGCCTGGACGTTAGGAAGCACCTGGACCACAAACCAGCCCTTTAGATTTATAAACTCCTAACAGGACATTACATACCTGTGTGCTTGACTACTGATATGTACGTAATGGGAATTGTAACCCAGCTCAGTGCATGTGCACTGTATACAGAGGCGTAAACATTTAATGCTCACATAAAAACCACAGTATTCGAGGATATAGCATGACAGCTAAGCAGGTCAACCACAAAGGACCATCCTAAAAATCACTGCAATGGCTAAACCCTTTATTTAGCAGACTACTATTGTCAATTCCAGACTTGTTCCAACAATGCAGTGTGTTACTCAAACCAGGCAGGTTTGTACTATTGGTTAAACACAATACCTGATTGGAGAGATGACCAAGCAGGTGAGCTTGCAAAGCCTGCTGCAGATCTGGTAGGTTTCTACACAGCAAAAAAGCAATTTGGTTTCTACAATGATTTTTCAGACCATTTGTAATTACTCAGTCTGGGGATTTGGGACTTGTTCTTCCCCTGCCCCACCCCCAATAAATTACCCAACATTCACTGTGCACATGGTGGAATTGTACAATGTTTGTCAATTCATTGCCATTAGTCTTCTAGTTGGTTCTATTACAAATCATCTCTGAGCCACAAAAAGTCTTATATAAATGTTGAGACACGAGGCGTCTTACATTGGACAAGGCGTTTCCTCCTGTTGTGGTTCCTCCACCACTTCTGGTTCTTCATCATAGTCAAACCGGTCCAGCAACACCTGAAGATGAAAGCAGAGACATATAGACAGACAGACAGCTTTGTTAATAATGTAAATATTTAACAACAGAAAAAGATTATAAAGCCACTAGAAAAAATATATAATCAAGAGTATGCTGTTTTGAGGTCTGTCAAAGGTCATATAAACTGCAGGAATACACTGTTGGTGGTTCTGCAAAATGTAAAATTAAAACATGCCATTGGGCTAGAACAAACAGAAATGTACGAAAGCACGCCAACAGGAAATGCCAGCTTCCATACATCATTAGCCATGATCGCACTTGTCCTGACTGGTACCTTAGCAATGGAGTTCTTCTGTTGGGTGGCTACAGCGTTCTGGGTGGGCGTCTGTGCACTGGGCTGTGCGGCATCACCCTGCTGAAGGGTCTGCAGCACCTGCTGGAGCTGCAACAGCAAACGCCACGCTACAGGTCACTCCAAGCAGAAAAGCACACAGTTCCTCACAAAAATGCAGCAATACTCAAAACATGCCCATAAAGGACAAACGTAATTGGTGTTTGTCTTTTCAACAAGGATGTATAAATAAGTCATTAAATCGGTATTAATGTTTATAAGCGCATTGTTAATACTATTGCTAATATTACATTCATAATTCAAGATGCATCTTCTACATGAAATGGCATTTTATTAGTAATTTTTCCAGATATTTTCAGCTCTCAGTTAATCAAGAGGCAATGCTCAAATGGATTTTCTGTTAGTTAGTTCACAAATCTGCTAAGAGCCAACTCACGTCTAGGCTCTGAGTGGACTGGAGGAACTGAGCAATGGCTGCTAGCGCTGCAGGGGTCTGGATCTGTGGTAGAGCTGCTGGGTTTGCTGCTTCCGCGCTATGGCTGGGCTGTGCAGGACCCACTGCAGCTGGAGACCCTGGGAATAAATTCCATATAATAAATACACACATGAATATCAGACATGGTGAAGTTCACAAGACCACTCAATGCATAAACTACCAGTGAGTCTGAATAAAGCAGAAAGGGTGTGTAGGTCTAGGTGGGTGTGCGTAGTGCAGTTCTGCACCTTCCAGCATGCTGCCATTCTCCAGCACAGGTGTCAGGGAAGCTGTGGCCATGTCCAGCAGTGGCTGGATGATGTCCATACCAAACACACAGTTCTTCTGCCACAGATCCAACACGCGCAAGATCTTGGCCTTTATTTAAAAAAGAAACGATGATCAACAGGCAGGATATAGTTATATTAATCTGAATTGAAAAAATGAACAAACAAAATCATCAAAATAACATTATTTTGGGCTACTTTTTTTTTTAAATAAAGCATTTTCCCTTAGAGATTAAAAATTCTGAAATCCTTTTTTTAAGCGGCAAGATTTTATTTTAAAAAATAAATAAACAAACAGTCCATCCATACATATACATACATACATATATATATATATATATATATATATATATTAAAAAAATAAATAAAGACTGAAAGGAAAAACTTGTGGTAGAAGATAGCCAGCAGTTTATTTGGTTTATGCTGAGAAATCACACCATCAAATAAAGACACCAGGGTTCTGTCACCATACATGGTGGGGTGAGGGCCATTTTAAAGTTCTTGTCTTAAGCTTTTTATAGGTACCTTATCATCAGGAGGGCATTGGTAGAGGCTCTGAAATGTTATGGTGATATTCTTCAGGAACCTTGGACCAAACACATCCTTGTCTTCCCCAAACTGATGGCGAGACTGCCTGATTATGGAGTCCACCACATACAGGCCAGGAACCTTCAGCTCTGGACTACACTGCGCAGATCCAGACAGGACACAAGTTAATTCTCACCTTCTCCAGACGGGCATCATAACCATTTTTTTTAGTACTGGAAGATCATAAAAAGTGGCTTTTTCTGATGGGTAGTAACAGGAAATCAATAAATTGGTCAAACTGGTTAAACCCAAGAATATAAATTTAATCACAACATAAGATAAATTGTAATATACATATTATTGTAGGTTTTCTTTTCTTCTTTTTTTTTTTTTTTACAAATATATTGTATTAAAACAACATACCCGCTTGATGAACTTCTCAATTATCTGAACAACGTGTTTATAAAGCTGGTAGAAGAAACAAGCACACATCAACAGACTGAACATTTAGCAAATTTAACTTTAAATGTGCAGCAGATCAAAGCTTCACTTTTTTCAAGATTCGTGTCCTACTTTACCTTGATAGCTTTTATCCCAGCCTTCGTAATAGACATCATTTTTGCTCGAGAAATTGGTGGTTTCATGTCCATCAAAGACAGCAGCTGAGAGTGAGAAATCAAAGAAGCAAAAATTACACAATTGCTGCCACAACTCCCACATTCCTTCATCCAGAACCATGCATGTTACAGAAACAGATTTTATACACTATATGAAAAGAACACATAGGTAAACAGTCCAAACACAAAACAGTCAGCAGCTCGAACTCTGGAGCTGCATAAATTCAAGTGAGATGTCACAGTGCAGTGCAAATGAAAAAAAAACAAAAACAAAAAAAGGTTTAACAGTCTGAAGAGTGCATGTTCAGGTTTGCCATTTAAGATCCCTTTTAAAGTGATCAAATTCCTATTAGTACTACAATCTGCTATCAATATCCCCCCACCCATCCATGCAGATAACATCCCACTGGTACACAGGACAGAGAAGCACTCAGCTCTCTTTCATGCATCTAACATTACTCACTCTGTTACAAAGCTTAGCTTTCAAGAGACAACTCGCGTCAACAAGGATGTACTTAAACAATAGTAAAACACAGCCAAGTTATACAACGCATTCAGCTTTGATGGATATGCTCAACATTATAAAATGGGGCAGGCTGCTAGCCAAGTCTGTCAGGGCAGACTTGCTCAATGAGACTCAATGATTAATGAACGAGGTGCTCACACATTACAGTTCAATTTCTAGGCAGATAACATGACAGCAGTGCTCTCTACCGTGTTCACACACTACCATGATTATGCAGTGGTCGAAGTTAGGTGGAAGAGTCCAAACCTTTCTCTCATTCACTCACTACCACTCTCACAAACAGGTTCGGACAACTAATCCGATAAAGAATGAAGTGTGACTCATCCCACAGAGAGCATGGAGAGTATCTTTATGAAAAAAGTAACCTTACTCATCACACGGATGCTAAATGAGCCAAACTAACAGGCTGCTTTAAGTATGGCACGCAAGGCAAAAAAGAACACCATTAATAATTAGCCAAATAAAACAAGTTTCCCTAGTTGCCCTTTTTAATAATGCTGAAATGTCACAATGACACATCAAGATAGGTAAAATAGGGAGATAGGTTTGATGCCACATGATCAATGTGTACTTCACCCTCAGGAGTGGTACAATAATGTGGACTCAAGGTAGTCAGAGTGAATTTTTATGAGGGGGGAAAAGCAAATTCGATTCAGAAACTGAAAATGATGGAAACAAGTGAGTGGATAAATGGTTCAATAAATTCGTTTAATAAGGTAGTAAACAGGTTTGATCGTGAGTGGTTTAAATATCACACTTGTTGAGGATAAAAACCACCACCACCATTACTACTAAAAGCCAACATTGCAAATGTATTAGCACAGTAATAGATGTTTGTATTGCAAGAATAACTGATACTACCTTCACTGACGTAGGTTAATCATCCAGAGAGTGTTTTAACAAAACTGGATATCTGCATCATGACATTTCGTAACGAAAAGTAAATAAGTGTTCGGCGTTGTGAAATAGCCTTTACATAGCCTAACTAGGCAGTTCCCAGTTGCCGTAAAGATGGAAGTTGAACATTCAGCGGACAAACCTTGGCCCTGCCAGGTCAAAAGACTAGCATCCATAGTTATACAGTGGGCGAAAGATGTGACCATAGCATAAACAAAAAAAGGAAATAAGCAAAAACACCAATCGAAAGATCAACCAAAACCAGAACAGCTGAAACCTAGCTAACCTCTGCTACCATATTTGTGTTAGCTTTCTTAGCACATGACTACTTTAATGCTATACACGTTATTCTTGTAACTTATAGACTAATTGCGCAGAATACACTTGGACCATTCCAGTTGCGTTAAGATCCGTAAAGAAAGATAGCGTTAGCTAATTGGGCCAGCTAGTTAATCCAGTCAGCATACAATACATACTGGCGCTATACTTTATAGTCATAAAGATTAAAAACACCCACACCAATTAATAAACAAATAAAATAAATATAACATTTTTCTGCTTATGAAATGCGCGCGTATTTGTCGGCGACTCCTGCCATGGCGGAATTAACGTTTCGTAATACTGATGTCGTTAAAAATTCGTTTTCGCAGTTATATTCACTTTGTGATGTTACATCTATAGCTAGACTCGACAAACAGGTGGCATTCACTGCAGAACCATTAGTTAGTATCAATACCCGCGTATAGCTAACCTAACTGACTGACGGACTTTCGACTCGAGTGTAACTAATGTAAACAAGGTAGACTGTTGCAACTGAAGCAAGCGATCAAAGTTACCATATCGGTGGTTGGCAGTGTTTAGGCCTAAACCCCCCAAAAATCTGAGGTGGGATTCATTGCATAGAAGTATAACAAGACACATAAGGAAGGACGGAAGTAAGGAAGGAAGGCTCTTTACACATCTAGAAACACATGTTTTAAAAATAACCCGGTTTAATTTGATTACGATTTGCGAGATTAGCTAACTAACGCTCCTTGATGGTGGAGGCCTCACTCAGAACACCTAGCGTTAGCGAGTTAGCTAACTAGCTGGGTAAATTTTATACCAATTAACTAGCTAGCTAAGATACATAATTACAATTACACAACATCACTTATTTTGATTTCTACGCTTATATAAACAAAATCGGTGGCGGAGGTCCTGCTAGAACGTGTTATGTAAAGTTATGCTATACTTGCACGCTAGCGAGTCTTGGACGTTAACCTCCCTAGCTAAGCTAATCGAGGTTAGCTAAAATAGCCATCACGCACAGCGCCATCGACAAAACTATGACAAATATGTCCTACCTCAGCGTTAAAAGCTTTCACCGCATCCATGTTCCCTGATGGTTCTCTTTAGGTAGCTTGGACTCGTATTTCTTTAGCTACCTATCTTCATCTGAAAGTGAGGAAATATCCGCTATCGTTAACTAGATTCAAATGACAACACTGAAGGGATCAACTTATCGAAACCTCGGCACCGCCGACCACGAAATGCAAATAACACGCAGGCCGCTCTTCCTGCGATTATCACCCCCTACTGCACAGGAGGATTTATAGGAGCACCAGAGGGGAAGACGTTAAGATGTCTCCATAGAAACAAGTGTAGCGAGGGAAGTCCATAGGGTGAGTAGCGCAATATAGTTTATTCAGTGTTTAACGCATTGGGCAAAACTATGTTTAACGTATTCAGCGAAACAAATATATCCGACAAAAATTATTTTGTTAAAGTATTTTCCATTCCTGTCTATTTTGGTATAACCCAAGCCGTTAGCTACTTAGTAATACGAATTAAATCTCTGCTGTCTTTAATAATCTAGCTGTTAGCTCTCTAACCTAACGCTAGATGTGGTAGCTAGTTAGCTATCTTAGCTAACAGGTGATGTTAGCTAACGATAGCTAACTAAGTTACACTATGAAGCGCCGAGTTTTGTGAATTCTTCTCTTCATTTACACTAGCTAGCCAAGTCTTATTTTTAATAAGTAATGATTTATATTTCACGTTAACTTGGTTGTTTGTTTGCCTTACTCCCTAATGTCACTTGGTAACGTAGTAAATCTCAAAGGGCTTTCATTTGTCTGTCCAAGCCTAAAACATTACCATTAGCTAGGTATACATCAATTTATATATTCTTGAAACTCAGTAGCTAAGATTTCAGATTCCTAATGTGCACAGAACTGTCCTACCCACGTGAGAGCCAAGACATAAGAATTCCTGGCATTTAAAAACACAGTATTAACAAATAAAGTAGCTATAACTATGGTTCATTTAATAGTTTTTTAAAAACATATTTTAATAAACCCAATTGATTTTTTTTCACCTTGGTACCATGATTAATGAGCGATTGACTCAAGTACAAGCATAGTAAAAATAGAACCGTCATTCTCTGGGTTTCTCTGTTGGTTCATGACTTTCCAGTTATGTTTGTCAGTTTTTGATAACCTGGCTTTAGGTGTCTTTATCCAGCTTCATATCTTAATTACCAGTATCGTCTCTCTGTTCCTAGAATTGCAAAGTGTCTGCCAGTGCCATGTCCATTCAGCAATGCATCTGAGCTTCCATATGTTCAGAGCTTAACACAGGTCCGAGACATGAATCCTAGGCTTGAACTCTAATTTTGGACTGAATTGCTCTGTCACCAGTGATTCTCCACTGAAAATATTTTTTCCCTTTAATCTGGGATAAGATTGCACGTTTGTGTGAACACTAAGTGACGTATTTCAGCTGAGTCACTGATGCTTCTTAAACGAGTCTCCTGTCCTCACTCTAGTAATGTCCAGGCCAACGATACCACCTTTGAGTGTTGGGGCAACAGCCCCAGAGTCTCTATCCCTGCTGCAACAGCGCCTCCTGGTGGCCAAAAGGCAGGCGGAAGAGCTTGCAGAGCAGCTGGATTCGCTGGGCGCGTCCAGGGAGCAGCTGCAAGCAAGGACTTCAGATAGAACCCCCCCCCCTCGGCCGTTGAGTCCAGTGAAGGTGTACCGAGCTTTGAGGCCAGTGGGGGACGGAGTGCTATGGCGGCAGTGTGAGTCCCTGGTGGGACGAGTGTGTCGGCTGGAGAGCCTCTTGCACACGTTAAAGTTGACCACCTTCCGTCTGGAGACAGAGAGAGAGCTTAACCCATCCCACACGGGTAATTGCTGAATCCCTTTCTTTTTTTTGGCTCTCTTCCTAACTTCATATCTTTGTGCATCTCTCACTTGCTAATTGTGTTTATCTCTTACACTCTCTCTCTCTCTCTCTCTCTCTCTCTCTCTCTCTCTCTCTCTCTCTCTCTCTCTCATCTAGCTTCTTTAAATTTTTTCCTGCATAATTCTTTGTATCTCCTTCCCTCTGTTCATGTGTGACTGTATGTGCATGTGCTGCTGTATATCTGTGTATATGCGTTACACTGTGTGTGCATACTCGTTTTGCACTCTTTGCTCTCTTTCTGCGAGAGCGCAAACTGCATCCTGAATGACGTATTCTGGGTGCATGCACGCACGTGACAGCACGCTTGCAGGAGCGGCTAGCGGCCCTGCAGGAGCAGTGTGAGGAGGAGCAGCGCTCTTCACAGCGGGAGGTGATGCGTTTGAGGGACCAGCTGCAGCAGGCCTGCGAGGAGAGAGAGGAGGCGAGGCAGGAGGCGCACAGACTCAGACAAGAGCTGGACATCTCGCACTCCTCTAAAGTACAACTTTTCTTAAGTACAGCTCCATTTATATGTCTTATCTGGAATACAGCTCCTATATAGTACACGTCTAGAAAACAGCTGATGTGCCCCTTACTAGTGGGAATAACCACCCTTGGTTTGGATGACACCAGCGAAACGTCTTGGCATGGATGGTATAGGTGTTGAAAGGTATCCAGACACACTCCTGCCCATTCCAACTGCAGCAGAGTAC
This sequence comes from Electrophorus electricus, assembly GCF_041902795.1. NCBI lineage: Eukaryota > Metazoa > Chordata > Actinopteri > Gymnotiformes > Gymnotidae > Electrophorus > Electrophorus electricus. The sequence continues at coordinate 8,347,380 of NC_137513.1, forward strand.
CGAGATCTCTTAGATTGTGTGGTTGTGTATCAGCATGGTGAACCTGGTGATCCAGGTGTTCCCAGATGTGCTCTACTGGATTGAGATTGGTTGAGTTAGCAGGTCAGGAAAGGACACCAAGGACACTGTCATGCTTCTGAAACCACTCGTGCACCACCCTTGCATGGTGAGGTGGGTCGTTATCCTGTTGATGGGTACCATTACCATCTGGGAAGAACATCAACATGTACAGGTGCACATGATCTGCTAGGATTTCCAAGTACCCGTTGGCATTCAGACACTCATGCAGTGCTACTAGTGGTCCAAGATCATGCAAGGAAACCATCCTCTAGAAATGAACATTGCCACCAACATTGGTGCTTTAAGCATGTATCTGCTTCACAGGTTCAGGTGTAACAGTATTTGCTCAGTGGTGATGAATTGATCCACTGTGGCACGTCGATTGATCTGTAGTACTCGCCAGAGTTGGCTTTCCCCGCTGGCATCAATGGCCTGTGGGGCACCAATGTTATGCCATTGGGAGGCACTCAATGTGCGAGAAGTCCCTTCTCGGTTCACCTCCACTTTGGCAGCTCTAGAACTTCCCATGAGGTTAGCAGTTTCTGAGATGATCCATCCTTCCCCAAGTTTCGAATTACCATCCTCTTTTGGACATCAGTCAAATCTTGTTCTATACCCATAATGATCATTTTGTGCTCTGCTACAACTCCTCACTTATTTATATGTGCAGCAAACCCTGTCATATGCCACCTGTATTGTCCTGGGCTGAGTTAATTCCAAACCAGGGGTGGTCGTAATGTTCTGATGTGACTGTGCACATCTTCTCTGAAGTGCATACTTTATAGAGTATATCACCTGTGTAGCTCACTTTTAGGGAACATCTGAGCTGAAGTTAACCACTTCTATATATTATCCTCTCAAATGCATTTCCTCTTGAGAATCTGCTATGAATTGCGGTCTAAATAGATCATGTCTACCAAACCAGTATTTACAGTGTTCATGTGATTTCAGTGTGAAGTTTCCTGTTGTACTTTATTATTATTTGTACTTCTCTGCACATGCTATCTGACCCAGATGGATGTTGCCATGGCAACAGATGAACTGAAGGTGGTCAAAGTTCAGATGAGTCAGAAACTGCGGCAGGTGAGAGGTCATCCAGGTCAGAAAGCCTGTTAGAGATACAGTTAGAACAATAAAACCACTATTAGTTGCATTCTTCCTGGACAGATAACACATTACTCTGACTCTGACTTCTGACCTCAGATGAAGGAGGAGCTGGAGCAGGAGACAGTGGCCCGCCTGGAGGCTGAGCAATCCCATAATGCCCTGCTTCAGAGAGTGGAGGAGATAGAAGGAGTGGTGGAAAGAGAGAGACAGCAGGTCAGAGGAGGAGAGGAAAAGAAAGAAAGGTTTAAACTACATTATGACAAGTCAAACTGCACATTTCTTTTCAAATAGCTATTATTTGTATGTGAGCTGTTCCTTAGGAATCTAATCTGATTTTTTTTTTTGGTTCTGATTTGGAACACATTTGCAAGTGATTGCAAATTTGACCATAAACATGATTGAAAAAGATCAAAGAAATACTCAATCTTCCATTTCATGATGTTTAAGAAACATGTTTGGTTTATTAACACTGGAGTTCATGGTTTGTTAATGTTAACTAGTGTTAATTAAGGGAACCTTGATGCAATGTGCTACCACTTTTACTAATTTAAAACAATATATTTTTCAGTTAAATTTCCAAATTGCCTTCCCCTAGCAAACTACTGTTAGATAGCTAAGCAGAGATGACCACCTCCTAATGCTCTATAGGTGAAGGTTCTTCAAACCGACTGCCATGCCCTACGTGTTGATGGACAGGAGGCAAGGGCAGAGCTAGAAGATAAGGACAATCTTATACAGTACTTGCAGGAAGAGTGTCAGCAGCTCAGGGACCAATTAGGTGAGTAGAGCAGTATAAGGGACATGATTTGAGGTTGGGTTTCCCTCCTGAGCCTTGGTTCATCTCGAAAGTTCTCCATCATGCTCTCAGGGAGTTTTTTCCTTGCCACTTACCTTGCCTTGGTTTGCTCATTAGTGTCTGAACCTGCATTCTTTGTATAGATGATTTCTGACAGTACATGCAAAAAGTGCTATACAAATTAATTTTAATTGAATTTGAACTGAAACTGGACAGTGTTTTGTGCTCATTAGGGCATAAGGAAGATCTCATATCAGAGCTAACCAAGGAGTTAAAGGTAAGAGACAGATTTCAAATTTGATGACCATTCAAAAACCTAACAGAAAACTGGACACCACTTATGATTGCATGTGTATGCATGTGCGTGAGTATAGAGTGTCAGAATAGCTTTGCAGAAGCAGCAGCAGGAAAACAGCAGACTCGTTAAGGATGGAGGAGAACTGAGAGCAGCTGCAGATAAAGTCCAGGTACTCACAAACACACTCACAAACACACATATACTAGTCACATACTAGACACAAGCAGCATAAACACACACATGCAAAGTATATACTTGTAGACATGTAATAATGTGCATCCACATTCAAGTCTAAGTCATCTGCTAGCCTATTTGTCAATCATTGTATTTCATGTTCGTAATCAATTGCCTCTCTCTCTCTCTCTCTCTCTCTCTCTCTCTCTCTCTCTCTCTCTCTCTCTCAGGAGCTGAATAATCAGTTGGACACTCAGTTTTCTGATTTGAGTTCAGCACTTCATTCCCTTACTGTGGAAAACAACCGACTACAGATCAGTCTGAAGGTAGCACTACTCACCACATGCCACGTAGGGTTCAGTCTGAAGGTAACACTATTGAACTCATGCTGAATAGGGTTCAGTCTGAAGGTAACACTACTGAACACATGCTTGATAGCATTCAGTCTGAAGCTAACACTACTGAACACATGCTGGATAGGGTTCAGTCTGAAACTAACACTACTGAACACATGCTGGATAGGGGTCAGTCTGAAGCTAACACTACTCACCACAGGCTAAGCAGGCTTCAAGCCATAAATTGGCATGATGTTGCTATGAAGACCCATGCGGGACCAATCACTGGGTTTTTACCATATATTCTTTGTATTCTATTGAAGGTTTTTGTGTGATCTTTTGGAAGGAAATTATGCCAAGGAAGCATTTGGGTTATTTAAGCTTTTTATAAGAGGCTTTTAAAAGTTTTAGTGCCTGTCAAAACAAGCAGTTTCACTTAAAGGGGACCAGACAGATGTGACTGGCTAAGTCTAAACAACTTTTGTCTTTTCAGCTTTTTAGAATGAAGTACCTCCCATATGTCATGTATGCACCTGAACATGTCATGTGTTAAACTAAGTTTGCTTGGATTGTTACTGTTTTGTTTTTAGGCGGAGCAGGAGCATGTGGCCCAGCGTGTGAAGGAGCAGGACCTGTTGTTAGACAGTGCCAGAAGAAATATCCAATCTGAACTGCAGGAGGTGCTAGCTGATAGGCTCTTGATTAAGAAGGAACTGTGAGTTAGCTAACCACAAATGTACAGATACACAGACACACACCACATTGCTGCAATATAGGTAATATATACTCTCCTTACAATGTAGTTGGTATATAATGAGACATTGACGTAGATGTTGTTATTTTGTCTCCAGCATATTGAATTACAAATGAAAGAAAGATTAAATTGTCAGCTTTAATTTGAGGGTACATACATCTATACTGGGTGAACCACAGAGGAAATTCAGCCCATCTGGTAAATAGCCAACCAACCCAAACTTTTAAAGGAACTGAAAGTAACAGCAAAAACAGTGTCATCATGTGATATATGGACTGCACTGTAACTAAAGTCTAGTTGATGAAGTTAAAGAGGATAGTCTGGATGTTGCACTGCTCTCTAGCAATCATATAATGACTTTATGATTAATATTATGTGTATGGCATGGTTGGCTAAAGGGTGGTCTTTGTACGGGGTGGGTTATATGCAGGAGATGTTTGATAGATAGAGGAGGATTTGGGTATAGTATGTTTGATTACGATTGAGGACAGGCTTTGTGTAGCATATGTATAAAGTATTAAGAGTAGGTATTGGATAGTTAAGGGATAGGTGAAAGGGTAGGTTATAAACAGTGTTTAAGGTTATAGATAAGTTATATATAGGGTATGGTTGGTTAAGAGAAAGTTAGATATGAGTGTAGATATGATTTTTAGTGCAGTGCCTGGCTGATGTTTGTAGGTATATCAACTAAGTTATATATAAATAAGTTATATATAAATACATGATACATAAAATGACTGGCGAGATCAGAAGCCAATCAGGTGTGCTCATTTCCCCCTAAAGGGAGGTTCTGAGGTCGGATCATGTCAGACTGCAGCAGAGTTCTGCTGTTGCCTTGGAGACAGCTGTCACTCACCAGGAACTGTTGGAGAGAACTATTGAGCGCTTGCGGGAGGAGGTCAGCAGTGCTGTTAGAAATGGAGAAACCATGCAGAAGGAGAAGGATGAGGTAAAGACTGAAGTACGCCATCTTTGAGGCCATCTTAGATAGCTTCTGCCTGAGAAACAGTGCTGTGTTTAGGTAAACTGCTGGGTTACGTTACAAATGGACATGCCTGGCATTTTCTGTACAAATGTTATAAATGGTAAAGTCTTTGTAAAAGAGAAAATCATTCTAACCTTCCCCCTGTCTCTCAGATGACTACAACAATCTCTAAACTGGAAAAAGAGCGTAACTCTTTAGAAACACAGCTTGCTGAGTTCCAGGTACAGATTCATGGAAAAATAAAATGTATTTTTATTTGTTTAGTTTTTGTAAATTCTTTTTGCCACTATTTCTGTTTCTGCATATAACTAACAGGAGGAGTTGTTTGAAACAAACTCCACCCTTCAGAATCGGGAGGAAGAGAACAAGGGGCTGATGGGAAGGCTGGAAGCTGTGCAGCATCAGCAGGTATAGAAGCCAAGAGGTCAGGTGGTCAGTGTTTAGAGAGTGAGCAGGTGTTACCTCCAAGCATCACTCTCTCTCTCTCTCTCTCTCTCTCTCTCTCTCTCTCTCTCGCTCTCTCTCTCGGCAGCAAGTAGAACAGGTGTTGCAGCAGCTGTTGGACAGTAAGAACAAGCTGGCCTATGAGAACAGCAAGCTGCAGGTGACAAAGAAGAGACACGTGTACACATTAACCCAATCATTAAACAGCCACATGAAAAAACTAATAAACACACAGACACGCACACTAGACAGTCATACAAACGTACACACACACACACACACATACACACACACACATACATGCATGCATACATACATACATACATACATACATACATATATATATATATATATATATATATATATATATATATATATATATATATATATATATATATATATATATATATATATATATATATGATTCTCAGGCTCTGTGTGTGTGTGTGTGTGTGTGTGTGTTTTTGTTCAGACTCAAGTTCAACAGCTGGAGGTGGAATGCACAATGGAACGGCAGACAAGCTCCTCTCTAGAGAGCAAATACACACAAGTACACATACGCACACACGTGCACACACGCATACCAACTATTTTATGGAAAACCATTACAGAGGTACACAGTCACATGCACACATTCACTTTTAATATCACAAGCCAGTTTCTACTGTACGTGTAACACTACTGTAAGTGTTTGTTCTCACTGACTGACCAACTAGCCTATGCAGTTGCTAGCTACCGAGGTATCTAGCTAACTTAGCAGTACACACAAGTGTCTAGCAGTGATTAGCAGTATAGATCAGCTAGTTACAGTGCTCTGCTGGTGGCATGCTTTCTTAATAAGATGATGGCATGGCCACCACTTATTAATGAGTGGGAATGAGATCCTAATGCGTAGAAACGAGTTATTAAGGCTTGGGAATGAGATAATTAAAGTGGGAATGATATAATTAAGGTGTAACAACAAACAAGATGATGAAGGTGATGTTCATTAAGATGTGACCACACGCAGCATCAAGGGCAACACTGCTAGGTTTTTGCGGAAAAGGGAGAGTTGTTTGATTTTTTTTTAAATTTTAACCTTTAAATGAATTATGCTGATATGTTGGAGTCACTTGCAGTGAGACATAATTCTAAGCAAGAGACATCTAATTCTCATACTCTGAGCAAATGGCCTCAGATGCAGACAGTATGCAGACTTGGCAGAAGTGACTGGTTTCATTGTGGGAGGCTACATGACTACAGGTAGGTGTACACCAAATGTTTGGAATTGGTTATTGAAGCAGGAAAGGAAGACATTGGACTAATTCTTGCAGCTGTAAACCCTGAAGCATCAGCCATGCGACACTGCAAGGGACTTAAACATAGGTGGTATTTTGCTGGTGGGCTTAACTATGTCTAGCATATAGATTCTTGACAAATTAAAACCCCATGCTCAAGTGACACACAAACGGTGACCCACATGTTATAGGCTGTGGAGCAGATAGGTGGCTGCCCCAGAATCGTCCGTGCAAATTTGAAGAATGTGGTGGTTCAAGACCTCCAGATATTACTCTGCCAGCATGATACCAATGAGAAAGCAGAGGAAAAAAGTGAAAGCAGCAGATCAAGTACCACAAGTTTACAATGAAGCGATTAGGAGGCAGGCGTATGTGCAGAGAAGAGCAAATTTTATTATGGGCAAACACAGAGTTGCAACCATTATAACAGTCCAGGGTCAATTTACCAACGTAGAGTCCAGGATTAGCTAAATGAAACAAAACATATGACAAAAGCGAAGTTGGCTATAACAAAGAGGCTAGGATAAATGAAGGCTAGAATAAACACAAAGCTAGGAAACACGAACAACTAGGAATAACAAACAAGGGCTAGGATATTACACGCACGAAGGCTATGTACATGACAAGCTAGGACAATGACCAGCACTGAAATATGGCAAACACAGGGCTTAAATGCTGAACACAACAAGACTAGAAATTAGGAAACTATGGAACCAAACAACAAGGAAGTAACGCAAAACAAAGACACGAGACAGGGAAACCATGGAGACGGGGACACTAGGAGGGTGGCCAATCATGACCATAAACCAAAGAATAAAGAAATTGTTGGGGATAACGTTGGAGTATTGGATACAGCTGATGGGTGAAGTGAAAGACCAGGGGGGTATTCCAGAAAGCAGGTTTAGCCACTAATCCACATTGGTTATCTCAGAGATTGTGGAAACTCTTGGCCTTCCGTTCAAAAAACTGGGCTCAGAACAGGTGTAGGATTTGCCCTCAATTTAACTTCAAATTGTATGCATCAGTATTCTGTTTATTTTTAATAACATTTTTACTACTTTAAGCTTTCTTTTAACAGAGTATGATGAGCATTATGTAGGGAATGTCCTTTTGGCATCAATTGTTGGTCTATTAAAAATGTAGGCCATTCAGCTTACTCAGATATTTTCCTGGGCATCTGTGAAAGTCAACAAGGTCTCCATAAAATTTTAATTATATTAACAAGACATTTAAAAATATATATATGTGGCCAGGCCAGTTTAAGACTATGACTCTTATCATGAATCTATATTTCATATAGCCTGCATAGATTCACATTCCTATTGGTCCTTCAGTAGTAAATATATGCAAATTGAAATCTCTCCATACAGCTAATGTTAAGGCAATTACAAAATGTTTTCTTGCAATTCAAGACTTTGTTTCACAATGCACTTGCTTTCTCCACTATCAAAAAATTGTAGTAATAATAATAATAATAATAATAATAGTCTTCAATAGCCTAATAATAATGGCTATATGATACACTATATTCCAACAAATTTGCACAAGGCATGTCACTTCATGTCATTATATGATAATCACATGTTCATTCACATGTGATTTAAAACAGGATTTCTTTCTATATCACAGAGGGTATCCCTGCCTGCTGCCTCTTATGACACCACATCTTGACCCTGCTAAAGTCTCTCTGACTGCAGGACTAGGGCCAGGAATGAGACAGAAACTTAGGCCAGGCCAAGTTCCGGTGCCGGGGTGAGCCCTGAGCGTTCATCCCTGAGAAGGCATGACACTTTATTTTGGGTTGTTTGGTACAGCAGACCCTGCCATACCACACAATGACCAGAGGAAGAAACCATGGCAGAGATGGTAAAGTTCTTAAGAAACACCACTAGCATAAAATTACTTCTCAAATCCCTCACCATCCCCCTGCATACGTTTGAAAACGGTAGTAAAATCTTTATAAGAAGGTTTTCAAATTTGTTTGATGTCATGCGAATATTTCATCTCCCAACCAATTTACAAAAGGTCTGTAAAATCATATGACCCTGGCTTTTTTCACATACTGCCTTTCATGCACTTACATCTTTGTACATATGTAGATGTTATGTAACTTGATGTACGATACTCAAAATAATCCTTAAATAATCCTTAGCCATTAGCCTTCTTCCTGTAATCTAAGAAGAGTGACGCTCAACTATAAGACTGCCACTATATGCATATCACTACAAGTAGCTATGAGTAAAAAAAATCTCAACATTTTGAATTATGCTTACAAACATTTACTTTACATTTTCTTCACTGTAAACACTGTTTAATAACCCTTGGATTATATAGGATACATTTTAAAACAAAATCATAACCCAGCGAAATAGCTGATACATTTTGAATGATTAAATAGGCTTTAGGCTATACAATTTTGCAGTTTTATGAACTCATATTGACTGTTGTTCCTTTGCTAACATTGTTGTATTACCCTTTAAAATATATGACCTTTTAAAGTATATATGGAATTTTTATATGAGTTAAAATTCCAACAGAACGTAATAAGAAGCTCTCCTGTTTTTTATTGCTCTCATCTATGTAGAATACCATTATCTGTGCTAAACTGATGATGGCCTTTAAAGTTAACCATGAATGGGCTTCAGTTAAGTTCAGTCTAGTCACAGTTACTGACTTTTATCTCTGAAATTTTAACCTGATATTATGGAACCAAGAACTCTGGGTATGTAGGGTCAAGTTAGTTCAACTCAGAGTTCAAGGTTAAGTTTAAGGTTTGTTAAATCTGCTTTATGGAATAGTCCCCAGGAATTGTTTATGCTTTTGGAACATCCAGGCAAGTGATGTTTCTGAGCTGGCTACTATAGTGATCTCATTTGAATTTTAATGTCAAGGAATCTGATAATTTGCCCACAATGCTTTCTACAACACATTGTTCTTACACAACAACAACAACAATTTTAATAATATGCAGGAAGCTCTCCAACTGAAGAGTTTAATGAAATGAAACCAAACATAAAAGTGCACTAATCTAATTAATATCAGCACAGTTGATTAATATGCCCCTGTTTTAGCAGTCTGCAACTGAAGAGTTTAATAAAAAACCAGTGAAATGAAACTGAGCTTAAAGGTACACTAACCACATCTAAAGAAAGCCAACATAACTTCAGTGACTGACAGTCAGACAAAGAAACACTTAGAAAGGCTTATAAAGGAAATGACATAACATACTGGTGATGCAGTAAATGATGCACAATATGAGCTACCTGAGTGGGGCGGGGCATTAAACCAAAACACAGAATATGTGCAAAGAAAACAAAACATAAACAAAAAACCACTGCCTCCTGATGGCAGGCAGAGGGTGGGGGGGCACCGTCACAAATAAGCTTAATAACCCTGAACCCTCAACATCCTAGTTAAACAGGTTAAATTGTTGATTCTTTCTGAATACTTTAGCATTTAAAGAAGTTATGTTTAATTACTGTTTGTGAGTTTTGTAATGTAGCTAGAAACATGGCGGTGTTCGGGTGGACAGTGCAATGCTTTAAAATTACTGTTGCTGATACCATCCAGCTCCTTCTCCATGAATTTAAAACAATCCAATGTGAGGTCACCATTCATTGTTTGATCCAGCCACTGTTTTAAATTTGGGGAGGATCAGTATCTGGAGGAGTAATGTAGGTGTATTTGGACAAAGAACAGTGTAATCTTTCCCGGTTTCATGGTCCCCAGGATACCAGTGCTTTGAGCTTTTATTATTGTTTTGAAGTGTGTCTCTGCCTCTCCTGTGATTTGTGTTCTTGTTATCCAATCAATTATTCGATCTCAGTGATATCTCTCAAGTCACACAGGTATACATAACACTGCACAAAGCTCTTTGCTTGCACACTTGTTATTTCAGAGTCTATAAGTGCCAATTATAGCTACAACTTGCAGGACAGTTCAGTCTATAGTTACTAAATTAGTCTCTGTAGATTGCTTTTCTTAAGAGTTAGAATGATTTATGAGACTGAAGAGATTTGTTTCTTTGGGAGAACTTGTAGTGTTTTGTGTCTTCCATCTGTTTCTTGGTACAGATATATAATCTAAGGATTTTCAACTTGATTTTGTCATACAGATCCTCAATGTAACTGTCAACATCAATCACGTTTTGTAAAAAGTTATGGATGTCACAAAAGTGACTTTTGTGACTTGAAGAAACCATTTGGAGGAAAAAGTGATCCTGCCATTTGTTGGATGCTGTTCACTGTTGTCTACCAATCAACAGTGACATGTCTGACATGTCCTGCCACCTTTCACAGCTCATACCTGATTAAAATCATTGTCTGTCTCACTGAAAATCATCCACCTGATTTCTATGCTGCTTATACTTCCATTTCCCCTCAGTTTATTTAAAGTCTTTGTTCTTTTGATTACTTATTCTTCTGAAGCACAGAGTCTTGCTTTTGATATTTCGATCAAGTGATTTTTCCAGAGGAAGAAGCTGCAGGCTGACAGTTGTGACATTAAAGCAACAGTTGCCAATCTGTCTCTGTAACTGGGTGTGATGGTGGAGGCAGGGAGGGAGTGAGATGCAAGTGTTCCAGTGGAGTTTCTTTATTGAACATGATGATGAGAAACAAAAGGTGCTCAGAGGCTGAACAAAAAGAAAGCAGAAGCAAATTGCGCTGGCAGTAAATTCTCTGGCATAGACTTGGCAGCCGTAGGCTTGAACGAGGCATGCACGCTGAGCTGGAGCAGTGCACTGTACTGAAGGCAGGGGCCTCTGGGGTTTAAATAGGCAGAAACATAAATGAGGTTCAGGTTCAGGTGATCAGTAGGTGGGGGATTGTGAACCAGGTAGGCGTGGTGCCTGTGTGTGAATCAGTGGGCATGTCCCTCTGGCTGGGTGGCCAGTGCACTGTGACAGTGGGGATGTACTTTGAAATGTCTTGCTCAGACATCAGTGGAATTACCAACCAATCTGTGAAATCAAGAAGTACAAATATTTGTAAAATAAATCAATAATTTCTGTGGAACTGAGTGATCCAATACTGTGGCACAATTGAATAATATATTAGTTTTCAAGAAAAACTAAGGAGGGTACATGGCAAACTATGAGGTGCTACACAAGCACAAACCTCACCATAGCATAAAGGACAAATAAACCCTCATATGGTGGTAGACATTATGTTACATGATTTATTTTTGACAATGGATATAATGCTAAAATACATTCACTCTGTCTCTAAAGAAATAACAGGCCTAGCCACACTTGTTTACTTATACAAAGATGGTGGAAAATCAACATCATTTATTTATATTCATTTACATTTTACATTTACAGCATTTGGCAGACGGTCTTATCCAGAGCAAGTTAAAAAGTGCTTTGTCATTTACTCAAGAATGCATCCTAGCCAGTACAGTAGGCTAGAGTCCAAGATACCATTGAACTAGAATACTGTTGAAATACAGGGATCAATGCTGATGCCTAGAAGTGCAAAACACATATAAGCTCTATAGCAGACAGCAATAAGTGCAATAAACAATACCCTACAATAGGTATTAGAGTTTCAGGTAGTCAACATAGGAGCAAGATCCGTGGTCATTTAAATATCCACAAACAGATGGGTCTTCAGTCTGTCTTTTTGTATTCACTGGCTTGAAAAGCAGTTAATATAAGTTAAATGTTCCTTCCACCTGTCTCTTACACATCAAAGATGTCAAATCATTTGCACTTTAATAATGACTACCTTTGCTGGAAGTATCACCTTAACATAAGCATACAGTACTATGCAAAAGTCACAAACCACCCTCCACTAATTTCATTTCCAGTCAAATAGTCCAAGTTACTAGTTTTCCAGGAGATAATCTTTCATAAGGAAGAAGAAATGAAGTCATGGAAATGCAAGTGGAGAAACAGGAGTTTTCAAATCTAAAGTTATATTAGTTTAGTTAAATATATAAGTACATGTATTTTATAAATATATATAAATATACTTATATAGTTAGCTATATTTCAAAGAAATGTTACAAAGACATTTGGACTCCTAACAACTGTAAAACCTGGTAGACCACCAGAATTGTCCCCAGCATAATCTGTTTTCATCTTTAAACCAAGCTTTAGTCATAGTAATATGTCTTTGTAAATCTGAAAGTTTTACATGCAATTCCTTCTGTAGTCTGCTTGAGCATCAAAATACAACTGCGGCAGCATTTAATGTATATACATTTATTCTATATACATTTTATTTTTAAAATAGTTAATTAAAGTCGTCAATATGATTCATAATACCACAGTCTAAGCGGATGTAATGTAAGGGTTAACTGTTTTGACAAGATCCGACACACTTAACTACTGCTGACACCAGAGTGAATGAGTGAATGTTTTGCATTGCTATTTATCCTTTATTTTGCTATCTTTTTAATAAATAATTATTAGATGTTATTTTCAAACATTTAACAACCTTTCTTAATAGTAGACCTGTTGAAATAGCAGCCTAAAAGCCAGCCTTGCTATTCTTTGACAATCATAAGGTAATTATAAATCCATGACGCCATATGCCCTGTACCTATATATATACCTAAACTGTGGGCACAACCAAATGTTCCAGCTTTACCAAGTTCTTCCCACACCTTTATGATCTTATTCCCACAACTTTCTTGATTTTGTTTCCACACCTTAATGATCTCATTCCCATACTTTAATGATCTCAACCCTATTCCTTAGTAACTCTACACATTAGGATCCCGTTCCGACACCTTAACAAGTCATGGCCATGCCTTCATTTTATTAAAAGTAATGTCACCAGCAGGGCTCCATGAGTTTTGACTAGTGGGATTTGTTGGAGGCAGTTCATGTTAACATTTGAACTTGCTAACTTGTATTCTGGAATGTTTACGATGAGATTAATGTGAATGAGGATTGTTGTAATCATCATTAATCAGATTAGCCTTTTCCACGTTGTCAAGTGCGGAAAAAAATTTATTTTTCCACTTAGCAAACACATGATTCTGATTTGCAAACACAAGCCTCTTAGTGAGACAGTATGCATATTTATTGTCTAGCTATGTTATAAGATAGATCTGTCATATCACTGCAGTCAGGCTCTTTGGAGAAACCATACATTATAAAGATCTTGGGGGTTTTTTAAATGAATGCCCAGCTACCTTTTATCTAAAGCAACTTACAATTATGACTGAGTACAACTTGAGCAACTGAGCCTTGCTCAGGGACAACTTGAACCAGCAACCTTCTGATTACAAGTCAAGTACCTTAACTACTAAACTACCACTGCATAATTCCTCTTATACAAGAACATGACAGTTTTATTCTAGAAATACTTTTAGCTGTTGTTTTTTGTTTATGACTGAATACAACTTGAGGGTTAAGGGTCTTGCTCAGGGAGCCAGTAGTGGGGCTTGAACTGGCAACCTTCTAATTACAAGGCAAGCACCTTAACCACTGAGTTACCACTGCCCTTTATTTAACATTCATTGTTATCTGTGGCTATGACTAACACTTGCAAACAAACAGTAAAGTAAACTAATGTTTGGCACTTTATACAGCGGATTATCTTAGAACCAAGGCTTTTTTCTAAGCAATAAGATATAGAACACCACTCACATTCTGTGCTTCCTTTGTAGATTTCCAAGCATTTTTGATGTTATACTGTTGACACTAGTAGAAAAATTGCTTTGCATTGGAGGCAGTTCGTAGAAACTGAGCTTGTCTAGTGGCCTTGTTGAGTTTGCATTTAGTATAACACATTCTGTAACATTCTCTGACTATTTCAGGTTAGCACAGAGCTCAGGTGTGTGAAGCTGAACTATGAAAGTCTGCAGGAGCAGCTCAAACAGGTATATGCACACTCTTACCATCTTTTACTGTCTGTGAACTAATTAAGGTTGATATAAATTACTTTTCCTGATAAAATGGTGACTGTGCCACTTTAATATACTTTCAAAAGTTTTAAAGCCCCAAGAGGCCTTAACTTGTGGCTGCTTTCTAAATGGGTTAATATTGCCCAAAGTATGAATTAATAGTGTCTTTTAATGTCTACATGTACTTTGCCAGAGATTCTCCTCATTCAGTTTATATATGGCAGTCCTAATCATTGGTAAATCTTATGTACATTTCACCCTCAATAATCAAATGTTGCTTGCCCCGCCCCATAACATCAGTAACAACTGAATTCCCACTTTAATGATCTGTGCAGCCTCACCAGTGAAAGAACCCTCACGATGAAAAGCTCACTTAGCAAGTGTAGCCTACTGTGATCATTCTTCAATCACTATCTATGTTTGTACAAGTAGGGCTGGAAAAGCCTGATTCTTCCCACTTGTGACAGTGTGTAGTTGTGAGTAGTGTAGATGGTCTGTCAGATGTCAGTCCAGCTTGACCATTATATTAGTACAACATCCAGACTTAGATAGGTTTGTTCAGTGAATTCAGCTGGTTTGTTATCTTGTGTTTTCTGGGAAAGTTTTCTCTCTCTTTTTTTTTTTTGTGTGTGTGTGTGTGTGTGTGTGTGTGTGTGTGTGTGTGTGTGTGTGTGTGTGTGTATGTCTGTCTGTCTGTCTGTCTGTCTGTCTGTCTCCCAGGCAAAGAGAGATTTACGAATGAAGGATTGTGAGGTGTGCATGTTGGGCGAGGACATGCTGAGAGAGCAGCTCACCACACTGCAGCTACAGCCCAGAGACATGGTGAGGAAGAGGATCTGGATGGCAAGACCAACACCAAGAGAGCTAGAGACCAGAGGATTTGTGTGTGTGTGTGTGTGTGTGTGTGTGTGTGTGTGTGTGTGTGTGTGTGTGTGTGTATGTAACAGGGTGAAGTGACTGAGATGCGGGGGAATGTTGTAATGTCTCACTCCTGTTTGCAGCAGAACACTAAGGCTCTGCAGATGGAAGTGGGAGGCAAAGAGCAGGAGCTTCGTACTCTCCAGAGAGAAAGGTGTGTGTGTGTGTGTGTGTGTGTGTGTGTGTGTGTGTGTGTGTGTGTGTGATCATGATTATCAAAAGACTCCATGTTGTAATAGAGAAATCTGAGTGTCATGGTCTGTATGTGTTACATTAGACTGCGGAGTCTACAAGAAATCCAGAAGCTCAAAGAGGAAGTGGAAAATCTACATAGCTTGCTGAAAAACACTATGCATGAAGAAAAGGTTACATTCATACATAAACACACACATAATACACAAGAACATAAACAAAGTCTTGAACCCACTCAAAGGCTGTTCTAGGTGGCTGTTGTGGGAGAGGCATTGGACACAGCTCAGGTGGACAACAGGAAACTCTCTCAGAATTTAGAGCAGACCTTACACGCCAAGCGGTACGCACAGCAGAAATTACAGCAAAGCCAAAAACAGTAGGGTAGCACCCTCAAGCATAGGTGTGGTGGGGGAGGACTGGGGGCATAAATTAGTGATATTTGACATTTAGTTTTTTCTGAGTACATGT
Organism: Electrophorus electricus; assembly: GCF_041902795.1. Lineage (NCBI taxonomy): Eukaryota > Metazoa > Chordata > Actinopteri > Gymnotiformes > Gymnotidae > Electrophorus > Electrophorus electricus. The sequence goes on from NC_137513.1 coordinate 8,363,048, forward strand.
ATGCATTCTTCCGTCATCAGAGAGGCGGAGTTAGACGAAGCGAGGAAAGAGATTGGGCATTTGACTGAGCAGGTTGACACCCTTAGTCAGCAGCTCCAGAGAGAAAAGAACTATGGGAGGAAGTTGGCTGACAAGGAAATATCCGAGGTACTATCTGATTCAGCACCTTTTAAATATTTGTTTGTTTATCTTTTCTTTCTTTTTGTTAAGATAATTTTTTGTTATCTTTGTTGTCCTCTCCTTTTATCTGCTCCACTACCAGCTAAAGAAAGCACTTGATAAAGCTTCAGCCAGGTCAGGTGACCTCTCACAAGCCAATCGAGAGCTACGGGAGAAATTTTCAGAGCTGGAGAAGATAGTGTCCAGTCAGAAGTCTCGAATTAAAGCTCAGAAAGCCCAGCTAAAACAGCACCTGGACAACAGAACGGCTTTGGCACATTCAAAGAAAGTCAAGGTGTGACATCTAGACAAACAAACAGGATATGAATGAATCAGTGAGTGAATGAAGAATGGAAAGAAGGAGGGTAGTCAGTCAATCAGTCAGTTATATAGTGTCTTTCTCAGAACCCAGAGGAGCTTTGCAATCAACATGTAGCTTTTACATCCAGTCAACACACATTAAACACAAGCATACACTGGTGTTACTGTAAGTATGATCTAAATCATCTCATTATCCTAAGCCTAATTATAACACTGACTTAACCTAAGTCTGGTAAAGCCTTGCATCTGTTGTACAGGATTTGGAAGCAGAAATCACAAGCCTGGAAAACTCAAAGAATGAATATGAGAAGAAGTGTTTGGAACAGGTACCTGACACATATACACGCGCACAAACAAAAACACATTCTCAACAGACAACAAAAACACAGAACTCAGTTGACAAAGCAGACAAATAAACACACACACATACATATACATACAAATTTACAGATACCAGCACATAACAGATACTTTACACATCCTATTTCACTTTGGAACAGAAAGAGGATGGTTTTATGGTTATATTCCAAAGTTTTACTGTTGCAAAACTGTGTCTGTTAGTCTCAGTCATTGCTGCAGGTGCGCAATGAAATGGTATCTCTGCAGACTGAGCTGCAGAGTCTGTCCTCCAGCCAGCAGGGGGAGCTACAGGCAGCAAGAGACCTCACTCATAGACTACAAGAGAAATGCAAGGTTAATTTTTTCTTTCCTCCTCTTCTCTCTGTACATCAGGCTCTTTCCAATCTTTCCACTCTGTGGGGCTGTGGTAGCTCAGTGGTTAAGGTATGTACCTAGTAATTATAAGAGTGCCAGTTCAAGCCCTGCTACTGCCAAGTTGCCACTGTTGGGCCCCTGAACAAGACCCTTAACCATAATTGTAAGTTGCTTTGGATAAAAGCATCAAATAAATGTAAATCTACTTTCCTTACCCTGTCTTTTTCTTCTAGTGTCTTTCAACCCAGGAAAATATCTAATAGACCACTTCTACCTCAAAACTAGAAATAAATAATGAGCAGTTAGTTCTGAACTCTGTGTGTAGATGCTGGAGATGTATGTAGCAAGGTTGAGAGAGGAGAGGGATGAAGCAGAAGTGAAAATGAGGGAAGTCAGTTTGGAGTCCCAGCAGGTACAGCTGCTCCTATCGCATTACCACAGAGTCACACTGTCATATGGTCACAATGCTCTCATAACACACTGTCACTGTACACTTCCATTATGCTACCATCACACAGTCACGCCTACTACTAGCAAATGTTACAGAAACATCAGAAATATATAAATGCTCAGCATATTATTATTTGTGTTTCATTTTATAAGTTGTTTTTTAAAATCCATAACAATGGAGATCGTAGAAACACCCTTACAATGTGAGACTCTGGAATTTTGTAGACAGTAAACCTGTTAAGTTAAACTGCAGGGATCAATATATTTGGTCTCTGATCAATTTGTAAAATAGTCATTGATCGATTCACTGATGGCTTTTGATTATTTGGCTCCCACTTCAGAGACTTATTCAGCATTCCTTTTTCTTCCACTTCATTTTTGCTGTCCAATCTTAACCCTTTTCTGTGCACAGATCTCCGACAACCTGCAGGAGGCACACTGTTGGTTCCGTGCCAAGTTCGAGAGCTTAAAAACAGAGGTGGAGCAGAATGGGGTGGAACCTCTGGAGTGTGCTGAGCAATCCAGGGGAACCTCAAGAGACAGCACAACAGGCTCTCTTACAGAGGACACTGGCAAGGTGCTCTCCAGTAGGACCAATAGGGGCTGTGTGGGTTCAAATTTCAGACCAGGAAGGATGGAGTCCTGCTCCTGATGATTACCTCAGTTCCCCTGCCTCTGCTTTTAACTAAACCTGAGCAGCACCAGGGTAATGGTCTCATGGACTCTGTTTCCATCCCTCTTTAAATCAGCCTGCTCTTAATTTTTTCATAGGTTACCCCTTTCACAAGCAGTTTCAAAACGCTAAGTATAACTAGAAGGATTTACATGTTATAATCCTGCTAGATGTTTGAATTGAAACAAACCCACTTAATATGGTTATAGTACTTTTAGTACAACATAACAATGAGTCCACCCATGAGTCTCCTGTTATAGTTTTTCTATTCCACCAGTCTTGACTTCCACAAGGATATCTAGATCTGGTACAGATTGACTCTGTCCTGTGACCTCAGCAACACTAGAATTTGGTCTGCAATCAGCTTGAACTGGTCCTCCAGCCAGATAGGTACTAGGACCTTTTTTGGAATAGGGAATGTGTCCTACTTTAAATAGATGACTGGTGTCCTCCAAGCCCTGAAGCCTGTGCTGTTGTGTGCTCAGGTCCTGCTGTGTGTGGCTGAGCCAGAGGTGGAGCGCTGGGAATCTACCTTGCAGCGCTGGGAGACAAAGAGAGAGCTGGCTCGCATTGCCCAGGGCTGCAAACCCACAGGATGAACACAGCCGTGCACACATACGCTTACTGCACACTAACTAACATTGACACACACGCACACACACTGCACATTCACTAACATTAACATACGCACACACACCACGTTGTATAAAAGTATGCTTCAGTACTTAGAAAATCCATGAGGTACACCTCTATTTATATTTATTGGCTGCTAAAAACTAGAGTGTGGAAAATGTAGAATATTTTCTGTCATTTTACCTGAGGCTATGAGCCTCAGGTAAATAATGCAGGTATATATCTCTGAGAGAATTATAGCTAATAAAACTATTGTGAATTGATTTATATGTTTCATGTTTTTCAAATTTTAACATATGTGGCATTTGTGTCAGAATGATTTGCTCCAGTTTTCAAATGGAGCTCACGGTTAGATCAAAACAGTGTCAGTTACTGTTATTTGAACAAGTAATGAGTTCAAATAACTGTTGTGACAATCTGCATTTGGGACAAAATTTATATATAAGAATACATTTATATTATATATAGGACGATGTGCTTTCGTGTCACTACATGCAAGTGAAAACTAAAAAGTTCACATACACCTCTGCATGAAAATCAGCATAATTCTAGAGTAATCTTGGGAATATTCGCAGATAAGTGATGCGATAAAGTTATTACGGTTTTATATTCTGTCAAGTTTACTTTTTCATTTACGCTGTAACTGAGATACCCGGCAGCTGTTTTCAAGCAGCAACTGCTCCTAAGCGGAGACGCTCGTGCCACAGAGCGCGCGTTCGCGCATCTCCCCCCCCCCCCCCCCCCCGTGCACGAGACTGACTGCTCTTCTGCCACGTAATCCCGGTCAAGCGAAACACGCGACGGCGAACGAGCCTCCGCGCGCAGTCAAGAGCCGCCGGAACAGCACACGAGCGGAGGGAAAATAGTGATACAGCCGACTGGAAGTGCTGACAGAATCAGGGAGCTGCGAACGGCACTCCCCGTTTGATTAAACGGGACTAAACGAGGTAAGCGAAAGTGTTGGAAAGTATGTGACTACACGTCGTTCACAATCCACTTGCTATAAACGGCAACAGAGTCCGATTTCAGACTCATGCGTTTAGCAAGACTGTCGTTTTAGCTGGCGTGGATTTGAGATTTTCAATACGGTCGTTTCAAGCATATCGAGCAGTGGGTTTATAACGCCTCTCCTTGTTTTCGTCCCGTGTTTTGTCAGGGGTAATGAGTTTGCCACATGCGGACCGTTTATGGTACTGCGTGGCTGTGGCGAAGCTGCAACTTTCCTTGGCTGTCAGATGTTTCCACGAGTTGCACAAAAAGTTACTAACTCTTGGCTAAGACAGCAAGTGTAAACTTTAAAGATGTTGTGATAGAGATTACTAGAATTTCGGACAGAGTTTGTCTTAATGCCCTGGAAAGCCGAACATAAAACTCGAACCTTTCTAGTAAATAAATCAAACGTGCGCGAGCAGTCGGGTTTTGAAGGAACGTCGTCACACCCACGTGTGGCTTTGTTGAGAGGAGGCTGGGTTTAACCGGACACATCTGGATCAGAGAGGTGTTTGATTTTGTTTTTCGTCAGTATCTTTAGATCGTCGTCATAAAGTTGCACAAAGTCGCCAACAGCACCACCAGACCTTCTTGACTGCAGTCAGTGATGATATGAAAGAAATGACACTGTCGCCTAAAGGTTGTTGTGTACAGTGGAGTGAGCTATTATAGCAGATACACGTACAGGAAGTTTAGCATTTTACACCCAGTTCCTGTTTGCCTGGAAGAGGCATTTGGAGCTCGATTTCTGTTTTGGCTTGTGTGTGCATGTTTGTGTTTGTGTGGGGGTGGGTGTGCACATGTCTGTATGTGGGGAGAATGTTACCCTGTATTTGGAAGGGGTTTTGTTGCCCCCACATCAGCATTTTCACTGCTGGTCTTTGCACAGTTGCTATGACTACAAGTGGAAAGTTTCTGCAGAAACCTAGAAAGGGAGAAAAACACAAATTTTCCTGAATCGACCTATAACTCATGCCTATATATTACAATAATGTTACTCAATCTCATTTTATGCACTCTTGGTCTAGTCTAATTTATACATAAAAGCAGGCCAACTATCAGTAAGTAAATAATGAATGTCTTTTTCACACACTGCTTTTTTTGCAGGCTGAGAACATTGATTTGGAGGCTCTGTATATGTGATCACTGCTGCTCTGGCATGTGTGAGGGATTGTGTGTGTGTGCGTCTGTGTTTGTGAGTGAGAGTGTGAGACAGCCTTTCCTGTGTGAATGAGTGCGAGGCATCATGCGGCAGCTGAAGGGCAAGCCGAAGAAGGAGTCGTGGAAGGATAAAAAGGAGAGGAAGCAGGCTATGCAGGAGGCCCGCGAGCAGGTGGCCACCGTGGTACTGCCCACGCTCGCTGTCCTCGTGCTGCTCATCGTCGTCTTCGTCTACGTGGCCACCCGACCCGGAGCTGTCCAATAGGCTCTCGACCCCCAAAGACCTGCCCACAGCCACGCCCACCACATCTACAACATCTGGAAAAACCCGCCCTCAGACATACCACAGCACTTGGATAACCTGCCCCCGAGCGTCTTAACAAACCTGGAGATGAGCAGTATACCCAATCACAGCCATCCCAACAGACCCGGGGATGTGCAGAAGACGCGCACCAAATATTCCACCGGACACTGCCTCCTCTCACCTCCTCTCACCCCCCAAACATGGAGCTGTCCAGCGGACATGTGACCCAAATACCCAGACATCCCTCCTTCTCTTTCTTTCTCCACTTCAGTGGACAGACTAAAATGGTCCATGGACTGATTGCATAAGGTAGAGAAGTTTGCTTTGCACCACATGACTGTGAAGGAGCCATTTTGGCTTCAGTTGGAGGAGGAACCACTCCAAGACAGCCAAGCTCAGAACCACTGAGGCAGCCATGTTGGCTCAGGCCATGTTTACAGGGTTCTAGTTTCATGCCAAAGCACCTAAAATTCAGCAGCTCCAGCCTGAGCCAGGAGCAGTACTCATTCATGCATTGAATCATCCATCATTTAACATTACACCTCTCTAGCATACACACACATACATGCACACAGTGTTCGTCCACTTATGCATTCGAACTGTCACTTCTCTCTGAAAATTGCCCTAATTCTTTATGTAAATGTACCATTTGAAGGTATTTAGTTATGCTTTCATATTTAGTAATTGCAAAGTAATAGTTGGCATTAACCCTGCTGTATGAGCTCTATCCCCCTTCAGAGTTTAGTTCCCTGGAGACTCTAGCTTGTCTGTTGCCAAGCACAAATCATCAGCCACCTCCTGCCTTAATCACCAGTGGTCAGTTTATGTCTGTGGGACCACAGCTGAGCAGTTGTTATTTGGGTGGAGGACCATCCTCAATGAGGGCAGGTGATATTATCATAATGGCATAGTAGTGGGTGTTGTCCATTAGGAGTATTCATGCAGCAGTGTCACTCCTGAATAGGGTAGTCCTCCACCTGGAAACATCCAGCCAGCAGCATCATGTGGTCAGAAACTGACCAATGGTGAGCCGGAGGATGGGTAACAAACCGTGCATGACCATCAAAGAGACTTCTAGCAGTACACTTACCAGATGTATGTAACTGTGTACATAGTCTTATCTGTGTATATAATCTTATCTGTGTCTGGACTTTTCAAGTGTTACTCAGAGTTCATTGCCTGGTTAAAGTGTGCTCATGTCTTCACTCTGGAAATAGTTGATTAGCTAGCACATAGTGACAGCAACGGAGCACTCAGACAACCCAGACAGTGTGCCTTAAAGAAGCTAGGTTTTGGGATAGTTATGTTCACAGTTCAAAGTTTGTGTGTCTGTGAGTGTGTGAGCGAGGGGGTGTATGCACATACATGTGTTCACTATTCTGAGTTTGTATTTGTGAAGTGTACAATTGAAATGTACAGTTGCAGAGGCCAGCATACATATGCAGGTTTTATTTTTGTCAGATTGGCCTCACATTGGAAACGTGCCTTAACTTGGAATGTGTTGCATATAATGAATGAGTTAATTAAAATGACACAATAATACGTAACATTTTACACAGACACTCCTGTATAATTCTTGCTTCGGCTATTTTACTCCAGTGGCACCCCCTAGCGGTGAATGATAGGTTTATTTAAACGTGTTGGCTCCGCATTAAAACGCAGAAAGTTCCTGATTCCTAGAAGTTCCTAGAAGAAAACTCAAACTAGACCTAGTAGTGTGAGTTAATGGGTGTGGTGCTTCTTGTTTGAAGGGAGGTTCTATTACCACAAGACTCGTTTAGGAATGTCAGCTCCTATACCGGGGAAAAGCCCGTTTTGCCGGATCTTTGGTAAACTCCACAAGAAGATTAGGCGTTAGTTTGAATGTTTCTACAAATCAAACCAAAGGGCTATATTAATGACTGGTAAATAAAAGACTAAGCGCTACATCAGTCTGAATACTTAACAGCTTCAGACAAGTTACAATCCAAATAATAGTGCCAATGCGGATGATCAGCAAGTCTAGCTTTTATAGACTAGTCATAATATACGTCCACATGACCGAGAATAGAGGGACCCTAGTGTCCCTAGAGGGACACTTGCCAAGATGATGAGGATATCGGTAAGGAACGGTACCGCGCTGTGAGTTCAGCGCCGATTTAATCTGATACTGTGCGTGGAGTTGCGGTTACTTTAAGAAGCGCTCCCGTCACGGGACCTCAGGGAGAGGGACGGGTGACGTTTTCCGCACATTTTGTCGGCGAGAGTCAGTCATGTACGCTATGGAAGGCAGGATACAAGTTGCGTGAGGACCCGGAAACCGTTCGAGAGGACGAGCGAAACTGATTTGTGCACATTTTTTTTTTTTTTTATCTCGTGTATGTGCTCTCCGTAACGCGATTCGACAGACGAATTTGCCAGTCGTTTGCGTGTTTTGCCACGGCGCACAGCCGACGCTGCTTCCACGTCAGTGGGGACGAGAGTGCTTCTGCGCTCCGTGGGTAAGAAGCTGCGGTGTACAATCGCTTCGCTATTCTTCGGATTAATAAACTGAAATGGCATCCATCCCATGTGGTCGCAGCTAGTAACCGGTTTCTCATCAGTCTAACGGTGCATAAGACAACCGTATTTTGGATGGACTTGGCATATTTTTAGTGCCTCTGCCGCTGTTGGCTGCGCTGAGTAAACCTTATTTGCAGATATCCGGTTCACCGACACGGGATCAATGTAACCGCAGGGCTGATAAGTGTGTGTGTGTGTGGTGTGTGAGACGGTACCACCGAAGTGGCAGGTTATAGTCTCCGGAAGGCAAAGCATTCGCCCGCATGCGAACTACTCCTTCACGCCGCACAAATGACCTGTAGAAGATGGCATCACCGGAACAGCTAGGTAAACCTTCGTTAATCTCCGTAACACCTTTAAGCCGATTTCCCCATCTTTTGTCTCAAACAGGCTACCCGTAGTGTAGGGTTAGGGATCTCTTTCTCCCTTCCTGTGAGGGAGCTTTGCCCTATATAGGGGTGGTTCCTTCTCTTCCTTGGAAGGAAGTAAAGTATCTTTATTAATAGTATTGATATAAAGTAGGGAAGTACACTCCCCTGTTGTTGTTTAGTATATTTTATGTAGCCAAGTACACTTTCTCTCAAATCTCCAAAGTTACATTCCAAAATGTGATTCTCATGTGAGCGTGCCAACACTCAGAGAGATGACTTTAGCAGCACGTGACACTGTCCTCGCGGGCCTGCTAGCATGGACTACTCCGGCCCGGCAGGTCCAGGCTACCAGATGCCTGTGGTAAAGTTGACCTCTGACTCTTAACTCCTTATTACTTTAGCCCTTCAATGGCTCTTCATTACCACAAATTTGAGTCTAAGCAGTTGTGAAAACACCAGTTGGGGATGTTTAGACACCTCACCTACCAAAAGGAGACGTAGTTGGGGACCTGGCAGGTTCTTCAGTGGAGAAACCTTTGAAGGCTGTTGCAGATGAGCACTGGAGTAAGACAGATGTTACCTTATACCACAGGAAATCCTAGAGTCACTGCGTCATTTGCGCTATGCTGAAGGCATGGTCATTCCTTGGTGCATGAACTGTTAATTGCTAATTCCCGTGGTTGTAAAAGAATCCTCCTGCACTTTAGTTCTGTGTTTCAGAGACGATATGAAAATGATCATTTTGAGATACAGTTGGACAATATGCTGTGTCTGGCATTTGTTTAACATCACTGGCACATGCCTTTGCAGTGTTTCCCATCTTCCTTTATGTGCGCATAAGATTGCACGTTCAGGAAGGTGGTGGTGGCACAGTGTGGCCTGCTGAGCCTTGTATTCTGGCCCTGAGTAGATATGGAGGTACTGACGCCACTGATGGAGCAGGCAAGCGGCGAGGAAAGCTCTGACGAAGACCTCGACAAGGAGCAGCAGCCGCATGGCATCACGTGAGTCTGACCGCCAAACCGCGGGCATGCCTGCCTGCTCTCCTCGGTTCCCGATTCCCACCGTCCAGAGTGCTGCACAACCTCAGCATTCTTCGCACACTTCTGAAGACCAACGAAGCGGTAGTCTGATTGGTTCCTGCAAACCTGGGTGACAGCATACGGAAGGTCACAAGTCAGGCACATGCATTCTATGGCCAAAAGTGTCTGGGTGCTTGACCATAACACCTGTATGAGCTTGTTAGCCATACCATTCCAGTATGAAGAGCATTAATATCGAGTTAATATCGAGTCATATGGCTTTTGTGCAGCTGCTCGGCCATGGAAACCCATTTTGTGAAACGTCAGTTACAGTTCACACAGTGCTGGTGTTGCTTCCTGGGTTAGTTTGGAGCTCTGTGGTCAATGACGTAACACAGTATGTGTAATTAACATGGGCTGCTCTTCGGTACTGGGTAGCCTTGCTCTGAGAGTGTATGCGGTTGGCAGCTTTGTGGCTCAGCTGTTGTTGCTCTTTCCATTTTATAATAATAGCACTTACAGCAGACCTAGCATGGCATAAAGTGTTGTATCTTATGACGGTGCCAAGTTACTGAGCTCTTCCATACAACTCATTCTACCGCCAGTGTTTGTCTATGGAGATTGCATGGCTGTGTGTTTCGAGTCTATACACCTGTTAGCAATTGATGTGGCTGAGACAGATGAACTAATTCACAGGGGCATCCGCATACTTTTGGCCAGTGCATTTTATTCATTTAAATGAAATTGGACTGGTGTGCGAGCTACCCACTCTTCTAGAGGGCGGAGGTGAGCCTGGTGAACTTACCAAAGCTTTTGTCACCCACATTCTTCTGGAACTGTTGCATTTAGAATTTAAAGTAGAGTGTAAGACCCCCAAAGCGAGTCAAGATGGTCTTGCTGGAAAACAAAACATCAAGAAGGGTAAGGTTATGCTTCTTGGCTTTGCTTACCTGCTTGTTCATTTACTTACAGAAATTACAGTATAAAAGTGTCCCTAGCAGCCAGTGGAATCACAAAGAAGGATGAAATGTCTTTCAGTGGCTGTAATAAGGGGGCCTTGAGAGCATTTCAAAAAATAAGCAGTCAGAAACAGCCAAAAGCATTGACCAATGAGAGCACAGGTCCAGAATTCCAGTCTAGCCAAAATGAAGATCTTGTGTTGCCTTTCTGAGGACTTGATGAAACTTGTTTGAGGGGGTTCCACACCAGGGTGTGTGCTCATGATGCAGGCCTGTGGGTTGTCACTGACATAAGGCTGTATGTGCATCCATTTACTGGGTCCAGAGTGGAACTCTGCTGAACAAAACAAGCATGCATTGCATCCATGTGCAAAATGAGCAGCCTCTCTATTTAATAATTTTTAAAACTAACCATAACTTGGTCTTTCTCTCTCTTCATCTGTTTCTGTCCATCTTTCTCTTTCCTGTATCTCTGTCTCCTGATCTCTCTCTCTCTATAACTCTGTCCATCTCTCTTTCTGTGTCTTGTCTGTCTCTCTCAGGTTCACTCAGACCTTACTTCATCTGTTAAAAGGCAATATTGGCACTGGTCTGCTTGGACTGCCTCTGGCCTTGAAGAATGCTGGGATAGTGGTGGGTAACATCTGCCTGCCCTCACCCTGGCTTGGCTTCGTTGGCCGGCACTGCCGGTCTTGGACCAGCTTCCTGCTGCCCCTTCACTTATACGTAGCAATCTCTCAAATCTGGTTTGGCTCAGTATTAGGCCTGTCACCCATTCAGGAGAAGTTGCCCATGTTAACCATGCCCTTTTTGTGGCTGTGACACAATGACCCTGCAGAAGTGCAAGCATGGGTTTAGACTGCAGTTCTGGATCATTCACTGTATATCTTTGCTCATTCACTCGTTTGAAATGGTAGTTAATGACACATTCATAGATGTTCTTATATGAAAACAGTCACATTTAAGTATCATGTTACTTAAATAAAAGGTATAATTAGACAATCTGTCTGGGGCATAAAGCAATTGAGATAAAAGTTAGTGATGTGATTATACTATACTGCCTGTTATAGGCACAGGCTCTATGCTCCTCAAGAATGATCTTTATTTTCTCATGGTCATTTAATGTAAGCATAAGAATATGAAAAGCTTGCAGCTGATTCCAGGCCAGTGTGGTTATCCCATTAGCGTAGTTTCAACCTGTAATATATTGTAGATCTCGGACAGTATTTGTCTACCAATGTATCTGAATGTTACTTAATAAGCTTAAATGTGTGTTTGAAATGATGTGCTGTTATTTACTCATCCTGTATTTGTTAGTGGGTTTATTCATATGGTAATATGAGCGTCAGACCCTACTCTCGCATCCTTAATAAATTGCCTGTGCCTCTCTTAGAGAGGTCGTTCTTTAATTCTCCATCTTGAGGAGTAGTTCAGTGTTGTCAGCAGGTACAATTCAACTTGTTTCTACTCGCTCTTATACATGGGCCTCTGCTTGGAGTGAGTTGACTATACAAACACTGGGGCATGTAAAAATCTTGTATGCACCTGGTTTCCCTCACATTTCTGTCTGTCTTTGTCTGACCTCCCCCCGTAGTTGGGGCCGGTGTGTTTGGTGCTGATGGGTGTGGTCTGTGTTCACTGTATGCACATCTTGGTAAACTGCAGCCACCAGCTGAGTGAAAGGTGAGCATCCAGCCCTTAATTAGTCCTCCAGGCACATAAAGCCATTTGCCCTTATGAGTGCACTTGTATATCAAACAAAACTGTGACCTTGGGTGTGTGTGGACATGCATCTTTCTATTAGCACACACACTCACACACACCTATACCCACACGAGTCACTTAATTCCCAGCTATAGGAGTAAAGTGGTAGACTTCCAAACACGGCATCATAGAAAAAAGTCCGTGTTCATGCTTGAGTGAGAATGAGAGACTGAGTAAGATTGACAGTACCTTGATCTCATACACACCTGCATGGTACAGTTTGTACACGCAGAAAACATATCTATAAGCACACCTGTAGGATCTACTGTTTTTATCAGTTCACACAATAATTTTCTCTTTTTCTCTAGAATAGCCAAATAATTATGCTACTACTGGTAGTAATACTGCTAACATGTTTAATTACTAAAGCGGCTTTCTCAGATCAAAGGTCCATGTACAATACGAAAGAACAACAGTGTAAGTCATGCTGGTTGAGGAAGATTAGACTTACTGAATGTCAAAATTTAAGTTTAGATTTGAAAAATGAAAGAGTAGTACAGGTCTGAAGTGGCCAGGAATTACAGCATTCCAAATGTCTAGCACATTAGAGACACAATCTCTCTTCTTCCCCCCACACCTCTCTCTCAGATTGAAGAGATCTACCCTTGGTTACAGTAACACTGTAGCTGTTGCCATGGAGATGAGCTCCTCCCAGTACCTGAAGAAAGGTGCCCCTTTTGGGAGGTAAGCTATCCCATCATGCAGTTTACCAGTTGTGTCCCTATTTGAACAGAGACCCCGTGTGCGAAAGTGCTTTAATAATGCCTGAGTGTATAATAAGCTTTTTTTAATTAGTTTTTCCTAATTTATAAATGAACTTCCTCTGTCACTGAAAAGTGTCTGTCCTCATTTTATCTTATGTGACAATGTTTGGACATAATCTACCATATTTTGGAAAGGACAACTTTCTGATATTAACCATTAGAACTACATTTTCTTCAGGACAATTGACTTTTATGCCTGATTTTGTAGTGGCTCTGTGATCTGTGATGCCTCCAATGATTTGACATGAGACCAGACACTTCCACGTTATCTTCATCAGCTGGTTTTTTTTTTTTTGCCTCTCTCATGTTTTCATGATTTGTTTTTTCCCCTTTTAGAAAACTAGTTGATTTTTTTCTGGTTTTGACCCAGCTGGGCTTCTGTAGCGTCTACTTTGTCTTCCTGGCTGAGAACATCAAACAGGTAAACACCCCGATCCAGTCGTACACTTCAGCACACACAATTGTTCAGTAAGAATCCACCACATTTATGGTTGGAGAGTGTAACTGATTGGAGTTTGTTTGTTTGTTTGTGTGTGGTTGTGTGTGTGTGTGTGTGTGTGTGTGTGTGTGTGTGTGTGTGTGTGTGTGTGTGTGTGTGTGTGTGTGTGTGTGTGTGCACACGCAGGTAGTGGAGGGTCACTATACCAACACAACTGCAGTGGTAGTGGCAATGCTGTACTCCAACAGCTCAGAAGGGAGTGTTTCTTCCCCTCTGGACGAGCCTGCCGTCTCTGTGATGACGGGGCTGGACCAGAGGCTGTACATTCTCTTCCTCCTGCCCTTCCTCATCCTCCTGACCTTCATCAGGGATCTGAGGAACATGGCCACCCTCTGTGCGGCCGCCAACCTCTGCATGGCCGTCAGTCTGGTGCTCATCTTCACCTATGTCCTCAGTGTGAGTGTTCAAGCATTACCTGGTGGTGGTGATGATGATGACGAAGGAAACACTTTAATCATGCTTTACAAATTTAAATGCAGTTTGAAGTGCTTAACACTCCAATAAAAATGCACTTTATCAAAACAATTTAATAAATCCCAAATAAATAGCACACAAATGGAACACTGACGATAATCAGGAAGAAACTGAAATAAAATAATCACCAGAGTTCTCAGACAGCTGTAAATGAGCTTGATTGGGACTTTGGGATGTTTTCAGTTGAGAACACACACAGTTGAATTGGGCACATGTGCAAAGTTGTTTCCCCTTTAAAAGCAAGTCAAAGAATTTTATGCTAAAGTGTATGCCAAAAGAGAAGATATTTGTGGTGTGTAAGCATGAAATGGTGTGTCTATGTATTTCTGGGTTTTGGAAAGTGTTGGAATTGGGGTGTGTGTGTGTGTGTGTGTGTAGGATGTGGGGGATCCTCGGCAGCTTCCATATGTTTCCACATGGAGTAAGTTCCCTTTCTTTTTTGGGACTGCCATCTTTGCCTTTGAAGGGATTGGGGTGGTGAGTATTGTCCTTCTAAACATTTTTGAGGGGTGTGTGTACATGGTGTGTCACACATACATAAAAACAGTCCTTTTCTATCCTGTAATTCAGGTGCTTCCTCTAGAGAACCAGATGAGAGAGTCGAGGCGTTTTCAACAGGCTCTTAACATCGGTATGGCCATTGTTATTGTGCTTTACGTTTCTTTGGCGACGCTGGGCTACCTGCACTTCGGTGATGACATCAAAGGAAGCATCACACTCAACCTGCCACATGACACCTGGTAAAGCAATCATCGTAAACTTATCTTTTAATCTGTTTCTTATGTTGTCTAACTTTGAACAAAAGTTTGATGCTTATATGTATGGTTGATTGACTTTTGTTCTGTTAGATATGACTATTTATTTTTTGTTTTGTATTCTAAACTTTTGGCTATATTTTGATATTTATCTGAAAATTCAGTTATAAAACCCATGTATCTCTCAATTAGCTACAGCTATTCTAGCTATTGGCTATTCTAAAAATCAGTCAAGGAGAACCCCAAAAAAGAAGTGTTTGAGCTGCTAAACAGCAACTAAAGAACTCTGTTGGACATTGTGTAAGTTAAAATTGACTGCCAAGGCTAGTGCAGGCCCACTAATGTGGGTGTAACAGGGGCAGAGTTTGTATTAATGGGCACAAAGAGGGCAGGGCTCCCTCTAGTTTGTATTAATGGTGACAAGTGGGTGAGGCTCTCTCTAGTTTGTTAAGACTAATGTGTGTAAGGGTTTTACACACTGCTGGACTTGGGTAAAGTAAAGCCAAGCTAGCAAAGTACTGCTCAGTATCAGTTATTACAGGACTGCTCGGTATCAGCCATTATAGACAGCTTGCGTATCTGGAGAAGACTCTGTTATTTGTATCTTTAAGGTGTGACTTACTGTGGGCAGAAGTTTGAATTGCATAATGACTCTGAACAAGTGTATGGATTATGTTTTGAGCATTTATCTTAGATGAGAATTCAAATGAAGTATTTAAATGTGTGTGCGTGCACGTGTGTGTCTTGCAGGTCTAATCTGCTGGTGAAGGTTCTGTATTCGTTTGGCGTGTTTGTGAGTTTTGCTATTCAGTTTTTTGTTCCTGCTGAGATACTGGTGCCTGTGGTGTGTAAGAACATCTCAGAGCCATGGAGGTACACAGCTGACCTCTTCACCAGAGCCCTGCTCGCCACTCTCACCTGTAAGTGTAACACACACACTTATTCTCTCTCAGACTTAACCGCTTGTTCTGTTTGACCATGGCAGCAATAAACCACGGAGTAAATCTGTGTGCGCACATATTTGCGTGTGTATCCATCTCCCCCTCTCTCCTCTGCTGGTTGTTTGGATAGAGGAGAATTGTGCTCTTCAATTGGATTCCTCTCACAGGATTCTTCTCAATGTTTACCGGCATGCATATCTAGGTTTTATTTTGTATTGTTGCAAGAAGCGTGTGCGCGCGGGAGAAAGAAAGAATACAGGATTGATGGTGTGTGTGTGAGGGAGAGATTGAGAAGGTGAACGTGATCATGCATGTGTGAGACAGAGAGAGAGTGAGTGTGATTCTGTGTGCTTGTGAGATGCTTGAGTTTTTAATAATAATTTTATAATAGTTGTACTCAGCCTTGGAATATTTCTTTAAGCAACCACTTACTCATCTCCCTATCCCATCTCTGTCTGTGTCTGTCTATTTCTCTCTCTCGCTTGTCCCCTCTTTCTTTTACTCTCCTTTTACAGTTTCTTGTTCAGTTTTTTTCTTCATCTTATTCTTATTCTCTCTCTCTCTCTCTCTCTCTCTCTCTCTCTCTCTCTCTCTCCACTTTCCTTTCCATGTGTTGCACTTTGTCCATCACATCGCACCCTGCGGATAGATGTACTTTTTTTCCCTCATCAGTGTGAGTGTAAGTCTGCGCTTGTTCCTTTTCTCATCTCTGCTCCTACATTTCTCCCTCACTGTCTGGCCTTTGCTCCCTGTCCTTGTGAGCTCCATAATGGTTTGAGACCAGCGCCTGAACACTGTTTGTGTGTGAGTGGCTGAAGTGGTGTGTGTTTTTATTTAACATGACTCTTGGCTTGGATATCTTCATTGTGCATAGTATATGTGAAGATATAGATTTTCGGGGGGGGGGCACGGCCTAGTTGAGGGTTCATCCAGTGTCCACTCATTTATCTCTGTCTCCAGGAGTCTCTCTGAAATATTACCTGCCGCCCCTATGGTGACAGACCTGTCATGGAGTTCCACCAGGAGGCCCATCTCAGGGTTCCTCCTTAAGGCCATTTACCAACCATGACACACATCACTTAGTTATGACAGAACCATGGGTACCATCGCCTGTGGTGAGGCCTATCCCAGAGCTCTGTGGAGATCCCTATTACAGAGCTCAATCATGAGACTCCTCATTTAGCTCTGTAGTGAGCCTGTGAGAGGGTTATGTAGTGATGTTCACAATGGCGGTTCTTGTACCGTAAGAATCGTAAGAGGTTTTAAACAACAAGCCTGTCATTTGTGGATCTCTCTGAAAGATGGTAATGTGACAAGTTTTCATTATCTTGTTTCCATCGTCCATGTTCTTTTTAAATGTCTCTTAGGACTACTGAAATTTGTTCTCCATGTATTATCCTGTTCTGTTGGAGCCAGCTAACAAATTTTTATTCTTGATGTAAAAGTTAGTGTTAGCAGTCATACCTCACAGCTCCAGAGGCCAGAGGTTGGTACCAGTTCCTGGCCTCTGTCTCGGTTTCCTCCCAAGTTACACAGATGTGTGTATTGGGCCAAATAGCATCTCTAAATTGCTGCATTATGAATGAGTGGGTGTGCACGTGTACCCTGTGCTGGGTAAGTTCCTGACTTGCGCCGTGTGCTTTTTGTCTGTATTTGTGGCCTGTGATGGAAGTTCCATGGTGGGACGCAGTGTTGTTTAGCTGTGAGGCTTATATGTTTATGGTGGCATCATATTTCAAGCAAAACACAAACAAAAAATCCATTTCATAGTGTTCTGATGAGACGATCTATGGTCATTTTCATATTCTGTCACAATTGTCATAAATGTAACTGAAAACATGTTAATATAGCAAGAAAATATCTTGAGCCTATGAGATGCAACATAATGGATCTAATCAATGTTAAAACTGATGGATCAGGCGCCTCTCCTTCAGTTCGGCTTAAACTGCAGTCAGGCTGCGTTGTCAATGAAAGAAATGACATTAGTATTCTTAGTCGTTGGTATCTGCACAGCACTTGGAGCTCTCAGCATTTATACCTGCGCTACAGTCGATCTGACCCCTCCCCTTGGAGATCGCGGTATTCCTACTCGAGCAGCTTAAACAAAATGGCTTCATGGCTACAGCACACAAAGGGCATCAAACTCAGACTCGGATGCTTTTCTCCCTTCTCTCTGTGCCTGTCTCTCGTTCTCCCTGTTTGTGTCTTACACCTCCTGTAAGTCTCTCTCTCTCAATCACTCCCTTCTTTCTCTCCTTGTTCTTTCCTATCTTTTCTGTGTTCTGTTGTTCTGTGCACAAATGTCCTCAGGGTGGCAGCATCAGGCAGGTTTATAAACGTGTGTGTGTGTGTGTGTGTGTGTGTGTGTATACACACACATGTGGGTGCACAAGAGAGAAGGAGAGAACGGCACTTTTTGTCTTTTATGTGTATTTGTGCATATTGGCAAATGTTTGCGTGTGTGTGTGCTTGAAAGAGAAGACACTAAGAGTATCGTATCATGAACTAATCAAGTGTGTTCTCTGCCTTTCTGTGTAGCCTTTTTATGAACCATTGTAGCCTGGAGCTGTTTGTGCGTTAATTGGCTTGTCCTCATTTTTCAGGGCTGTGGAAAAGTTCTGTTCTCACTGTTGGCACAACACACAGTATTGATATTGATTTAGATGCCCATCGGCAAATACCTTGACACGCACTACATTTCAAACACAAAACGCACGCCATCTGTACTATGCAAAGTCACATATTGGTCTGCTGGGTAACTCGTCTGTCAGGGGCAGTGGTAGCTCAGTGGTTAAGGTACTTGTAATCGGAAGGTTGCTGGTTCATTCCCCCCCACTGCGAAGTTGCTACTGTTGGGCCCCTGAGTAAGGCCCTTACCCCTTAGTTGCTCAAGTTGTACTCAGTCATAATTGAAAGTCACTTAGAATGAAAGCGTCAGCTAAATGCCGTAAATGTCTCCAATCCCGGGAGGCTAATTTTAACCTGCAATCCATGGATATTCCCTTTACAGTTTATTAACTGAAGAAGTTTGTGTGAACGCGAGCTGAAATTAACGTCGTGTTAAACAACACCTGTGAGCGGTGTCTGTTCTCTCCAGTGAATCGTGAACTTTGCATCGCCTTTAAATTACTGTTGTATGCCCTGAAGTTTAGTTTACTTAAACAGTGCTAAAGTTTACTTGATTGTTCAAGCAGAAAATCAGCCATATCAAAAGCTGTTTTCACTATGGTTTTCCAGCTCCACAATCATCTTATTTTTTATTTTTATTTTTTCATATTTCTTTCTTTCTGTCAACCCCGGTGTGTTTGGTGCACATCTCTCTCTACATCCATCAGTTTGACTGTAAAAAGACATCAGCTGACTCTGTAAACTGCGGCGTTGGTGCGCTGCTGTTTTTTCCTCATTTTATTTTCCGATCAGATTTATTCCACCCTTCATTTTCCCAGCCACCAACTCGCTGGCCTATTCCCCCCACTATATGTCGGCTACCGGCCAGGAAGGCTGTGGGGAGCACATGCTTCCGCCAAAATGCGTGATCCCTACAGCAGCATGCCATCCCTCCCCCGAGAGAGCAGTGGAAGTTAGTCCCCTTAGTCTCCTCGCCACGAAAGGCTGTGGTATTAATAGGACGGACGAGTAGCTCCACACCACGATGCTCCCTCCACCGTGCTCAGCTGGGTTAAAGCATCTGCTGCTGGGGGGGAAGAACATTATCTCAGAAGCATATTGGGACATGCATTCAGGTTATCTTTTGTAAGAATCTTTATTTATTTTTTGTTAGACGTTTGGGTTGTTATCCATGGTCTACTCCCTTTTATCGGTAATAGGGTTATCCAGCACAGCACCATTACATTGGAATCATGAACTTCAGAAATGTGCTTAGCTTTTTCCCCCAAATGTATGCATCTCTAAATAACACCTTCTAAGGTCCTGTGATGTTTCTTTTGATCAGGGTTCGCATGAACCCTTCTTGTGCCCTGCAAAATTTTAAATTGCGCATTTTAATTTAGCAGGGCATAATAATCCCATCTCCTCTTATTGACTGGAACACCTGCCTCTGCTTTGCTATTGAAGAAGTCATTAGCATGGAGATTTCCATATTTTTTTTTCCCCCAACATCAATCGAATATTAAAATAATGTGATTGGTACTGACAAGAAATACAGTTTGTCTTATTAGTTTAGGTGGATTGCATTTGTCTGTTATTGTATTAGTTAAAGAACAGATCACATTTTCTGAGCCGGTAATGCAGTAATCCCAATTCAATGGTCACAAATTTTCTCTCAATGGATTATAGTGAGGCAGAGTTGGTTCCAAACTGAATAAGACACAATGTCTGTATTCCACTACAGCAATTCAGTTAAATTCAGTTTACTTGTCATTCTGCCAGTAGAATGTATTTTCAGTATTTTCTCACAGATCTTACTGGTGCAACATGCGTGAGCTATACCTCAATACACAAAGTGCAAGACCAGAGTGGTCAAATAAATATGCCAAATGGCATGTTTCAGCAGGAGGGAAAACACCCACATTTTGCCCTCCATATGTGGTTAGTTTTTGGCTTTAGACTCGATTACATTTTAGTTTTAGTTTGCTAACACATATACATTACTCATAAAAAGGCAGAGATTACCTATATGGTGTATTTTTGGTGGGTACAGTGGCACTGGACTAATGAGGTTTACCAAACAGCCTTTTCTCAAGGAATATGTTTATACTTTAAAAATCTAGCACACAAACTGAAGTAACAGATAATGTTGTAATGTAGAGTGTGTATTCTGCACTCTGCACTGGGTTATATGTCAGTAGCTTGGGTACACTAAAGTTACCCTGGTGATGTTATTTCTGTAACTATATAAAACTCACAAGCCACTGTGATGGGAAATTTTATTCTTGCCCAGATCAAAACAAGGCTAAAGATGACTATTTCTTTCCTTTCTCGTTTGGGTCCCCTCTCTATAGGTGTGGTTGCAGTGTTGGTTCCTCGACTAGACCTTGTGATCTCATTGGTGGGTGCTGTGAGTAGCTCCGCCCTTGCGCTTGTGTTCCCACCACTGGTGGAGCTTGTCGCCATGCCAACACGGCCCCCTGCCCTCCTCATCCTAAAGGATGTGTCCATCGCTGGACTAGGATTTCTTGGATTCCTCACAGGGACATACGTAACCGTTGGAGAGATTATCTACCCTGACAGCCAGGGACAGACTCGTCTCCATGACGCCAGGAACTGGACCACACCTACTGCCCCGCCCTCTTAATGATCACACCCACTAGCCTCAGGAGAGAAAAACACACACACACACACACACACACACACACACACACACACACACACACACACACACACTCACTAGATTTTACAACATGAATAATACTATATGATGTAAAATGGGATTAACAAATATAAGATAACTACATTCTAATGTTAAACACTACATATTCATACTTGCACACACACAACCCTGATAACTCCCTGCAGAGATTGTGAAATATAGGAACACTGTGGTTACAGGAGAGCTCTTCAGTCGTATAGTGGCTGACATCTGTTGTGCATCTTTTTCTAGGTACTGCCATATCCAAAAGGGGGTGTGAGTGTGTGTGCCCATGTGTGTCTGCACCTGGTGAATATATGGTTGACTTTGTCTGCACCTTGCAGGAAATCGTATACCTCCTATGATTTGAATGAGTGTGAGTAGGTGTGCCTGTGAAAGGCTGATGGACTGGACAAGGGGTCTTCATGAGAGACCTCTGAGATGTTTTCATAGACTTCCAGATAGAATGGCTTTTAGCCAGTCGCCTCACCCAGATAAGGGGATATCTGTAAAATATAAAATGAAACAATAAATGTATTCTGAAAGTGCTAGATAGTGTCATGCAGCATAGCCTGTATGTACTGTGCTTATTCTCTGATTAATCAGAGATATCATTAATAAATTAATATCTGACCCTGAAACTTTATTCTACATATTTGATTTATCGATTTGTAACGTATGTGCCAAATATTTTGGTAGACTTATTTATTAATAACTTTGCACATTTTATATGTATTAACCAAATATTATCTGGTAGGCAGTCTAGTTGTCAGAAACTGATCAGTAATGAACAGAGAAGAAGGTGACTGACATTTTGTGTTTTACAGGCGTAAAACTAAGTGTCTAGTTTGTGTAAACGCAAGGTAGGTGTTTACATTTGCGGTGCAAACTCTAATGCGTACATGTGCATCCCAACCAAAAAAATGTTCTTGTGTACACACTTGTGCAGCCCAACCAAAACAATCTATACTCATTGCAGAGGTCTGTTGGTGCATCAAACCAGTGGTTTAAAGCTCCTTAGCTCACCAGTTAACAGTGGTTGGGTTTTGTGTCTAACCACAGGACTAATCACAAGTGGTTTTCCCCACGTGAGGTAACTTTTCAGTGTAGGCCATTTTAAGCCTTTACTTAAGGAGGTTAAGCTGTTACTTAAGCTTAGCCAAGGATTTGTGTCTGGTTTACGGAAGCATAATTACAGGTTGTCTTCAACCTGTGGATATATATTTCTCTTTATGTAATGTTGGAACTGACTGAAGCAATTAACACCATCAACCATGATTTTTTATTTATTTTTTTTTAAAGGGCAAGGTTTGGAAGAAGCTGGTCAGTTTAGATACACAAATTATTATTATTATTTTTTGTTTTTTTTAAATCAACAAACGAGTGCCAGCTTGTTGGCATAAATGCAGATTTTTTTCAGAACCTGAAAGAGTGCAGTGATGCATCACAAAGTTTTGGTTTAGGTCCTTTGTCCTCCCTTCACATACAGTCCTTTGGATATACAATTCACAATTTCACAAATGCTTGGTTTTCACTTGGATAAGTTCATAAATGGCTACACAAAAAGAGACTCCATTTAAGATAAACACTGAGATGACCAATAACTTCCTTTTTACAAATTCTTATAAAGCAGAAGTGCTAATGAGTACTACTATTTTATGAGACCTTGGTGGCCATTCTGTAAAAGACAAAACTACACTGAAGGATGTTTGTTTTCTTATTTAGCTCCTAAACACTGGGGGGAAAAATTGGAATGCAAGATCTGTGGGTGTTTTAGAAATACATTTGTTTAGGCTGACCTGTATGTAGTTTATTGGGATTTATTTTATATTTCATCATTTGCAGTGTTGTTACTTCATTAATGTACTATACTTAATCATGTAAAATTTGTTGAATCTTTTCTATGTAAAAGACTGAGATTTTGCAAAAATAAAGATGAGGGTGATTACATTAAATATTTCCATAAGTCTCCAAAATGACAAATTATTTAAATTTACAGGCGTCGTCAGCTCAAGTCTTGCAAGAGCTTTAGTTAAAAGTAATGAAACTCCAAGGCAGGCAGGTTTACTAAAGAGTCCACTTACAAAAATAAGCCAGCAGCTAACAGCCAAGGAAGTGAGCGGAAGTAACGGAGCTAGGAACGCGTTAGTGAACTCAAGCAAGACTCCACGCAGAGCACCCAGGGAAGATTATTTATAAATGAACTGTTAAAGTTAGCAAGACAAGTTAGCATAGAAGTTGGGGTGTGGATCCAAAAAAAAGTAGAAGAGGGCCAGTCAGGAGAAGAGTACTCAGTGTTGTTGCCTAGAGCGGAGACTGACAATAATCCACCATATCATCCAATACAAGGCACTGCAAGTAGTAACGCTTTCAAATGTATATCTGATCCAAAGCTAAGATGTTTAATACTACAATAATAAGTGCTCTAATGTTTTTGCTGCTTGATCCTTCTGAATTCTAGGGCTGTTTTTTTTTTTCTAAACACATCAGCAAGTGGTGCTTGTGGTACTCATAGGCATTTGCTTATAAGGAAGCAGTTGATGTGTTTGCTTTCTGAAATGCAAAACTGTTTTTCCACCACATTCAAGGCTGGAATACCCACAGCTCTCCCACACTGTGGAAAATTCAACTGATCAGATTTCAATTGCCAGGATTAGACGCAACATACCAATTTCCCAGATGCAGCTTTTGCCAAGACTAAAGGCTTTCTAGTGGTTAATCAACACTGGCCTTGCAATTGAACGTTCTGTACACTCACCCAGTGATGAGGCACTATATAGCAAGATCTTCCTGCAGAAACAGAGAGAGAGAGCGAGCACTAAAATGAGGTCCCGGAACGGCTGTTGGGAACGTGGTTCCTCCGACAGACTGCACCTTAAGCGGTCAAACCACTGAATATCAACAAACTGCTGAATATCGTCATACTGCTGAATATATGTAAGTCTCTCTGGATAAGCACATCTGCCAAAACGTGAAGATGTAAATGCTGATTTCCCTTAAATTCTTCTCGTCGGGGTGTGAGGGAATTCATTTTTTGACATGCTATAATTTCTTTTTTTCACAGTATTTCCTCACATTGTCTCGACCGCTGTTCAGAGCTCACCAGGTGGTCTGAGGTCTTTGCTCTGTTCGGGCTCCCAGCATACTTGAACCGAGCCCTTAAGAGCACCGAGCACCTGGTGCAGGTGTACTGCTAGCAGGGCTAAAGCAGGAGCATAGGCCACCGGTTTTCCCGAGGGCTGCGTTTAGAAACACGCATGACTAATTATCTTAATTAGCCGATGAGAATTTAGGGATGTTTGAGCAGCTGCTGGATGAGTAGTGCATGGACTGCCTAAGGCATTAATATCTGCCTAATACTAAAGGCCCTTAAAAAGCTAAAATGATCATGAACAATCACAATATATTAAGGGATGTGAATGCTCTGGAGAAAGCTCACTTTAGTACAAGGTTGCATTGCCTTAAACACGTTTGGGTAACAGCTGATAAGGTTCAAAATTGTAGCTTGAATGTCATCTAGACTAGTAAACCTTCACACAAATCTGTTTGGACACCTTCAGTGGGAGCCACTGAACCACTATAAAGTGTTGCTTAGATGTGTTCTTTTGATTTTGACTGGATTTTGTCTATCACAGTTAAGATTATCCCACACTGTAACGAAGGCTGAAGGCAGTCACCCTACCCAGGACTCAAACCCAGATCTGACCGCAAGACCAAAGAGCCAGCTCCTGGCATAGTGCCCATTTAGCAGCCATTTAACCTTCCTCAGTGATGGTCTCCATCACACCATCCTCCCCTTCAGAGAGTGACCATCACAATTCCGTCACCTCCAGGGAGTGTCCTTGAGTGCCCCTGCACGTGACATGTCCCACCGCACAACTGCCCTTTCCATCAGGGCCACGCCCATGCCCCTCATCAGGGGTCCTCGCACAGCAAAGGTGGGTTCATCAGCTTGGAGCACACGCCCAAAGGCCACCACGTCATCCCACACCACATATAATGAAGGCTGAAGGTAGCCACCCTACTCACACACACTACCTCTATCATTTTGAGATCTGTTATACAAGTATCTCTTGATACCTCTTTGAATTCAGTATGCCTTCTAATTTCACAACACCAACATCACCTGCTAATATGCAATCGCATACCATTATAGGACCGACACGTGTTTCACATGCTTCTTGGCCTTTATATCTTAATGAGTTTTTTTCCTTATGACAGTCTGAAAAACACGTTTTTGGGCGGTGGCAGGGGGTCTTAATGTTTTGCACCGTGAAGCACAAACTACTTCTCAGCCCACAATGAAATATTTTAACAAACATTCCAGACTCTTAACTGTTCTTTCTAAGACATTTATAATGATCGCCAACAGTGTCCTGTATGGTGGCCCAAATATTAAACGAGCATGAGAAATGCAAATGACCACCCGTGCAGACTGCAGCAGAAGACATGGCTTCTGGATTGGAGCACGGCGCATTGTGATGAAATGGCTGCAGTTTAATCTATGGGTTAGCTTGCCGTAAAGTCTGTGCCATTTCCGATGTTTGTTGTGCTAAAAGGTTCCTAAGTGGGTCAGTCCGCGTGCTGTGACCCGAAAAGCGCCTTTTGTGAACATCACCCTTTTAAAATGTTTTGTCACATTTCTGGAGTGTGCAGCTGTCAGTTTGTCACACCTGACAGAGACGTAAGGTTTTATGATGAAAATGTATGAGCATGGACATATCTGACCTACTTCGTTGCGTGTTATTTCAGGACTTTCCTGCCTAAATGTTGTGGAAAACTAAGCGTGCGGTTTTCACCGCCCCTCGTTGTGATCTGAATGTTGGCAATGTTTGCATTAATGCTGATTATACGCTTTTAATCTGGCCTCGCACAGGTGGACAGTGGCCCTGTGTCACCGTTTTTCCCCCAGCACTTTAAGATCACACGTAAATATAAACTCGCAAACTGTTAGCTGCTGGAAGTTTCTATCCTCATCTTTCTCATTGAATGTACCTTTTATTCTGTTATTCTCCTCTTTTTTACTCTCCATTCTGTCTGGTTTTTTTTCCCCTCCCTGTCTCTCTCTCTCTCTCTCTCTCTCAATATGCTCTCCTTCTCCCTCCGTCCCCCGGCTTTGGCTCATTAGGTCAGCCGTGTTTGCATTCTCGTCATGCCTGCTCTTCTCTCCACACAACTGCGGTCAGGTACGAGAGACAGGGAATGAAGAAGTGATAGAACAGATCAAATAAGTTGGAGTAAATTAGGCCTTTAAAAGTGGAAGGGAAAAGCACCAGAGAGAAAGGGCGTGTGAGAACAAAGGAGCGGGAGTCTGGCTCGTGAGGAAAAAAATAGCCGTCCCTAAAATAGCCTTCTATTTATAGACCACGGCTGAGAGTCCCAGAGAGTCGTCCTATAGGCTCCCTTAGGAGTGATATTTAAGTGGCGCACCCTCTGAAAATGTTCTCTCAGTTTAGGTTTCTATTTATAGACCTCACCAGTGTAGCATTTCTCTTCCCAGTAAGCATGACCAGTCCGTCGCCCTGCTACATGTTTCATGGGAGACACATTTCTTCTGGTTCATATATTTAGAGTAGGCTGAGGGACTGCTTATTAAAAGCTCAGTTTTTGATCTTTCTTTTTTGATCTGCAGTGTCTATTCATGTTTCGGTGTTTGTCTCCACACAAGCACACACTCCTGTGTTTGTTTCTCACTATTGTGCTTTTCTCCACTCTCAGTCAAGAATAGCTGGTGACAGCATAGGGCTTCATAATATGGCCCAAACTCAGCCATCGCAATTCTATCATTACATATTATGATCATGCCATTCCTTGTAATTAATTAAAACCCATTTGTGAACACTTGATATGTTCCAGTTGCCTATAAGCTATAATGCTATAACAGCATTAGTAACAACTGGCCACTGTTACGGTTCTTTCTACTGGCCCAAAGTTGCTGGGAATGTTCTGGTTGCTAAAGTTTTATAGGCTCTTATTGTGTGTGTTTGTGTGCAAATGTAAACATTGCAAGTGTATATGGCACTGGGGTTTAGCAGACAGTTCAGGAAAACCTTATGAGCCTGTGGGGTGAGAGAGAGAGAGAGAGAGAGAGAGAAATATTGGGGGTGGTTTGGTTGAGTCTGGTTTCATGTCTTTAAAATATTTAGCTCTTTGTGGAGACTAAATGTCCCCATGATGATAAGAATACATGTGAATGTTTAAGGTGTGGGCCATTTGTCTTGTGTCTTTTTCTTCCTAACACAAGATGCAGCCTTTATTTATAGAAGTAAAGATTTTCTTTTGGCTAGATTATCATTATTAAATAAGTATCATTCTTTTGGTGAGATTATTATTATTTAGTTACAATAATACACAATTCAGTAGACAAACACCACAATGTTAATAATACAAGACTGTGTGTGTGTGTAGGCACTTGAGGACTCATGGGTTATTGACTGCTTTGCACTTAGCTGCATCTCTCTCTCTCTCTCTCTCTCTCTCTCTCTCTCTCTCTCTCTCTCTCTCTCTCTAGCCTCATGTTCAAGAACTGCTAACCTATTAGTTTCATATAATGGAAGACACCATTTATCATGAAGCATTGTCAAGAAATATGATCATATTAAAATTAATTTCCCCTCGGTGCATTTTATATTAAAAGCTTTATGTAAAAAAGATCCTATGTATATTACTCTTAACGGCATCTTGCCGTTTGAGAGTCAGACTTTACAGAGCTACTTAACCTACAATAATTCAAACTTCACAGCAGCTGACTTGATAAAATTTTCCATTTTGGAAATATGACTGGCTGTGTAATGACATAATGGGGCACACGTTAACACATTAATGTAATCACATTACTTTTCCCTATTTAAAAAATGGTGTAATGAAATTACATTTTAAATGATTAATTTTGCTGTTTTATGCTGTTGTATGCTGCTGTAAAGTCAAAGACCCATTTATCAAAGCATTTGATCAGACTGCATGCTGCAAAAATCATGGCTAAAGTAACATGCTTTTGAAGTGATCTTTACAGAAGATTTTTAAGAGTTGCTCAGAAGTACAGTAATAAATATCATGAATACCTTTTCTAGAAAGTCATTAGTCATTGGTCATTAGTTATTAATCCCATTACAGTTTGAGAGAAGTAATTAATCATTGTAATGGGTTACTTTCGATGAATAACTGCTGCATCACTGAAAGCTCCTGTTGCCATACCACATGCCTGTGGTTTCTAACTGAAGGATGAGAAAAAGGAGATTAGAGACTGGATCTCCACAAACACACATAAAACAGAATTAAAGGTCTTGTATCTATGTATGTGTATGAGAGTGAAAGAGGGTGAAGGAGTGAAAAAGGTGAGTGTGAGTGAGAGTTGAAGCATGTAAAACAATAAAGTTCTTCTGCTTTGCCCTTGTTATGTTTCTGAAACTTAACCCATCAGTCCTGTGGCATGACCTACAATGCGTCTAAGTCTCCTGCTGTAAGTGGTCTTCTATGGAGAGTACATCTTAGTGGTAAAAGATACTAAAGCTTAGATTATGAGATATTCTATATATGAAGACAATAAATAAATAAATAAACAATGCTGGACACTGTGTCCAATTAAAGAGATCACTTTATATTTAACAGATGCATCTTATGCTAGGTTATACTTTCTCTAACCAAACAGCAGGGAACCTGGCCAGCAGCACTTCTGAGGATGGATGCGTCATGGAGAAAACCTGACCTTGACAAAACACTTGCTTTAGGAGAATTAAAAGCCAATGCTGGGAGCAGTTTACAGGGATGCAGCTACCATTCAGACATGCCAGAGCAGCAGCAGGACGCTGCCAGTCAATGCTTGGTTCTCAATACCCAAACACCAGCCCAATGTGCCCACTCACAACACACATTTGGTATGCACACATACACACGCATGTCACACGCAAATGTTGGCATACACACGTGCGTACATTGAGTCATTCTCGTACACTCGAACGCATACACACTGTCATCGCATATCGTCACCTTTCTCTTCATTTAACTTAGCCGTTTGTCATCCCTTCTCTGTTCTCCAGAACACCATATTTCCTTTCTCTGCACACACACAGCCTATACAGACACACAGTCTTCTCCAACTCTGCATTTCCCTGCCTACTCACTCTGGTATCTGTTCCTGTTCTCTGTTTATTGGGTCCAGTGGTTTCTCTCTCAGGAGCCTTTCGAAAGCGCTCATGTTTCAGGGGCCGCAAGCAAGGCGACACACCTTCAGTCTGCGGCAGCATGTGCCCCCACTGATGCGATGATCTAGGCCTACTAATGTTTATTTCCATTTACAAGATGGTTTATGGTTTTTCCCTGTGATACAGCCACTTTCACAACTGCAGCTGTGCCTGTTAGACACAAAGCATGAACAAACATTGTATGAAGGAACAGATATACTGTGTAGCCCAGCTGTAAACACACACAGACGTAGAAGACTAAAACTCGGAATATATGCATATTCACTTTACATATTCATGCACAGATCTGTGAACTAACTGAACTGTACATTTGTGAATGTGCAATGTAAAAGTGATTTCAGGAGTTTGTAATAAGGTGCTAGTGAACAACCATCTTGCTACATTAGCCACAGTGCATTTTAATGCGTTTTTCTCTGCTTTAAGCAACCTCTTCATAAGTGCACTCTGATGTCTTAGATCAGGGACAACACATGCTCCCTTACTCATGTTAAATCAGACAATCAAGTATAGTTGTATGATACAGTGGTTCAGGGTAGTGGCAGCTCTGAGCTCGTTGAATATAATGTGCATCAAAGACAAACGAATCTAAAAACAAATAAATATAAATGACTTGCCATATTAGAGCAATGTAGCCAGCAATGGTTCAACATGACAACATCTGCATGCGTTTATGTTTGTGTCCACTCATCTTTCACTCGTGCCTCAACTCATCCGTTAATTACAAGATCTCTTGCGAGCAGCATTAGTGCAGGGAACACACTAACATGTAAACATGCTTAAAGTACTGCACTAACACAAGGACTCCAGAAAGCTCTGCAGATGTAAGCACTGACACACCTACTAGAGAGATGTGTTTTCTAATCAGATATGAATATGTATGATGCTTATGAAGGCCTTCTGAGGCACTGTTAGCATTGGTTAAACTGTTTTCCCGAAGGGCCGTACAGATGAGTCAAGTCTACAGGTAATTCCCAAACCTTAAGTGTCAGTCCCCAATGCCTACCGACCTGCAGCTCTCAGGCCAGTCATCATGTTCTTCAGGTGGCTTTAAGTGGCTATTCATGAATCACATCGGGACCAGACTCCCCCCTACTATTCCACCAAGTTCCTTGGAGTTCACATCACAGAAAACCTCACTTGGACCACCCTGGCCAAGAGATCCCAGCAGCCCAGATTTCCTCCAGCTCTTTGAGAAGGCAAACGTCCTCCAACCCATCCTCACTCTATTCTACAGGGGCACCACAGAGACCATCCTGACCAGCTGCATCAGTGCCTGGTTTGGCAATTGCAACATCTCTGATCACAGGAACACAGACCTCCATTGGACCACCCCAAAGACCATCAGAGATGTTGATTTAACTGATCATGATCACTAGACTCAGCTGTATGCATCACCAGCCAGCCTCTCCCCACCGTGCAGAACATGTTCCACTCCCGCAGCGTCCTCGTGGTGTCCAGCATTGCGGACAATACCTCCCACTCCTACCACAGTCTATTGGACCCCATATGCCATCTGGCATATGGTCCTGCAACATCTGCCCGAGGACTGCCAAGCTGGACAATAGCTCCAACCTCCTGGCTGGAAGACTCCTGAACACCATGCTGTTTACAGCACTAAGATACCGTGATATTTTAACTGATGTGACTCACACGTTATCGCATATGACTTTTAAATGTCACTCTTTAAATCTCAAATCTAATTCTCCTCAGATCCACAACCATTAATGCATTGCCACTTTATACTGGCACTACGCTGCACTTTTACACTCACACTTAATTTCCGTCTGCAGTCATGGACCCTGTTATGCATACTGAAATGTCTTATTGTCATGTTAGTCATGCCAAATGTGTATATGTTTTGGCCATTTGTTTTGAAAAAATAGGAAGCAAATTGTATTTTTTTTAAGAACTCAAATTTGATAATGGATCATTTCCAAAAGGAAATAACCTCCAAAAGGAAATTGGATAACGGGTCATTTCCTCTTCTCCATGAA
The DNA here is from genome assembly GCF_041902795.1 of Electrophorus electricus. Taxonomy (NCBI): domain Eukaryota; kingdom Metazoa; phylum Chordata; class Actinopteri; order Gymnotiformes; family Gymnotidae; genus Electrophorus; species Electrophorus electricus. The sequence continues at coordinate 8,394,046 of NC_137513.1, forward strand.
TCATGGAGACTCATGAAACCTTGTGTGGGCATCTATGAAACTGTGTGTGTATTATAGTTATGAAATCTTGTTGGCGTGTGTGAGATGGTTGCAGGGGGAGGTGTTGTCATTCTATGCATACAAATTATGTTGCTTTCAGGTGGATTATAAAATTCTACATTAACAATTTAGTTTCAAATAATTAGTCTTATACAAATGCCTAAATCATAAATGCATAACTTTTACTAATGCTACTACATATGAATTAAAATAACATACATGATTGTTATTGTTAAGAGTTTCATCCATACAGAATGAGCTTTTATCACCTTATATGCCTATTTCGGGTACATGATGTAATAAATGTAATGTAATGTAGACTTCCCTCTTGGAGACACATTTAGCATTTTGAGGGATATCAAGAGTAGGGAGGGCCTCTCCTTTCGTGTCTTGGTTCCTCTCACGGTTTCTACCTCATACTCTTAGAGACATTTTCCTAGCCTTTGGCTTTCTCACTGGAGGCTAGGACTCAGACATGTGTATGGCTGGATTATGACAGTGCCCATTGTGAAAAGCTCTATATAACTAAATTTGACTTTGACTTAATATCTGATGTATAAGTCAGAGAAAGAGAAAGGGGCCAGATGGTATGAATGAGAAACTGTCACCCACTGTTATGATAAATTTATTGTGTATGCAAATAGGTCTTTCTTCATTAGATGCGCTGAAATTTAATTAAGAAAATTTAATAAAATAGTCTAACTCAAAGTAATATGCACACGCACACATCCCAATCTAAAGTGGCGGAATGACATTAAAAAGGGGAGTGAGGAAAAGAAAACTCGGCTCCGCAACCCATGTCACGGAACGCTCGCCTCCCGCGAGTCACGTGGTTCGGCCAGCCACGTGCAGTTGGGAGGACTGTGTCGTCTGTAACCACACCTGCACATCGTTCACCTTTATGTATATAAACCCGTGTTAAAGTGTGCAGGGTGTTGGTTATTGTCGGCATAATGTCTAATGCATAACGTGTTTCTGTTGGATGTATTCTTGTGTATCGTGTTTGTTTCGCGTTAACCGTTTCTTGTTTGTGATAAGTGTGAGTGCCTTTATGTCTTTAAATGTTAATAAATGTGCATCCTGCCAAGTGCCCTGCGGCACTCGGGCCACCGCGCATTACACCCATAGCCCAAAATAAAAACGACAACGTTATACGAGTCTAGCAAGCATGAAAACTAAGAAAAATAAATCCCAAAACTCACCTGTAAACTATCCTGGGTCAAGGAGCGCTGAGGAACGTAGGAGTGGATACAGAGCTCTTTAATCTCACATAAAGAAAACCAAAGTTACCCACCCCACCCCAAAAGCAGGATCAGTCAACATTCTCTGTTCTTTTCATCATCACTTTTCAGTGGAGTCAAATTTGTGCTGCCGAGCTGCTTGTGGGAAGTCTCTCTGTATCCGGGAGCCTACTCAAAGACTAGACAGAGTTTAAATAGGCTACCGTTAACGAGATGCAGGTGCAACCATTTTAGTTACACGCCAGTTCTCACAACGGTGTCAGTACAACGGTGCGTCCACACACCCTCACCACCTAACTGACGCCAGGGAGCCATCTGGCCTGCAGCGAACCCCCCCCCCCAAAACACACACACACACACACACACACACACACACACACACACACACACACACACACACACACACACACTGCCATTGGCATCAGTGCCATTTGTGCCTATAATGCATACTACATACTTAAAAGCTAGTTAGTGTAATTAATGCAACCAACACACTGTCCTTCTCGATGGTGCTGCACTTCATGCTTTAGCTTGCGGCTAATGCGCAGCACAGGTCAGTCCTCCCCGTTGACCACCTTGAAACAAAACTGTCTGGCATGTCTGCAAGACAAAAGGGACCTGAGAAATCCAGTGAATGCAACAGCAAGGTGGTTCCCCAGACAACTGCTTTAACTCAATTTAAAGCATGTTGGCACTGCTCCACCCACTGGATCCCTGTCTTTGGCTAGGCTTTTTTGGATCATGGTCTGGGTACAGCCGAATCCTTCAAGATCTTATATGTTCCTCTTTGAATATTCACAGATACGTCCCTGCTTAATCAGGGGAAGGGTGCAGCTGTGAGGACCGGAACTAGCACCCTAAACTAAGCCAAAAAAGAAGAGCAACATAACAGATCAAATTTTTAAAAAACAAATTTGCACAATAAAGTGTGAGCAAGTCCGATAGTGACACAAAGTAAGATTAAAATTTACAAAATGGGGCTATACAAAATAAAAAACTAGCCTAAGAATACAAGTCAGAATAGCGTTATCTGCCTTCATCTGAAGTATGTAGTTTTTAAATGTTATGCCCAGACACACTCTGATTATGAGTAAGGTGGGACAAATCCATCAAGCAATCACAATTGCCCTGAAAGGCACACACACACACACACACACACACACACACACACACACACACACACACACATGTGCGCACACACACACACACATGTGCGCGCACACACACACACACACACACACACACACGTGCGCGCACACACACACACACACACACACACACACACACACACATGTGTGCACACACATACACACACACAAATATCTTGCCATGACTATTAAAATATCAGCAAACATACTATATTTATCCATCACACTAACAAGCCATGTTAATGAGCTCATCAACATTTGGGTCAAATCCAATTAAATTATATTCTAATTCCATCTCATTTAAATTCATGTTTCAAATTCACTATAGTACTTCAAACAGACGTTCTGTCTAACAAGCACATTTTGGGGGCTGATTAATTTGCCACTGTGCGAGCCATTGCTTGTCTCATCAGAGTGAAGAGGGTGGCCTGGATTTGAGTCTCTCTCTCTCTAACAACATGCTTAATATAGCAGACTTCTGCATCTCAATGAACAGCACTGCACATGTGCAAACTGACCAGAGAGCATCACTGCCAGTATGAGACATCAGGTAAAGGTTTGCCTTTACTGACTGTTTTTTTATGTGTTCCTATCAGGTTGAGAATTGCTAATGCATCCTGACTTTATTGCCTCAATTTTGTAATATGTTGCTGAGTGCAGTAAGTAATATCCATTATAGAACTATATTGTAATTTACAACAACCACACGCACACAATGTTAATGTAAAATGCATTACAGGAGAATGTACTAATACCCATTAGGCCACATTTACCAAGCATGTTGCGTGTACTAATGCATTTTGCATGCCCAAAGGCTGTTTTATCAAAGGAATGCGCCACATTTGCTCGCACAGACGAGGTCGCCACTGAGCTGCATATCTTAGTGCCATATCCAGCATATGCTTTTTAAGGAACGGTATTGTTGAGGCGCCAAATTAGTGCAGGAATTTGTGCAAATGACCAAGATGCGGAGATTTACTAACCTGAGCGGGAACATTGCACAAAGAAGGAGGTGCGATTACTTAGTCGTCTCTCGCACCGGCTTACAAACCGCGCTGAAGTGTTTGTCTAAGACGCAGTCGACAGGAGGAGAGAATTCTCCAAATAATTACCAGTGGTAATAAAAGTAATAAAGATCTATCGACTGGCGATTCTGGTCATATTATCATCATTTAAGGAAATAAAAGTTTCTGCGACCCAGCACTGGGGGCTTTACGCACCTCAGTTTGCACTGTCAACATTCTGGAGGGCAATAATGTGCCGAGTAGTACAAAACACAGGACCCAAGTATAAAACAGTCTGCCCCAGGGCACGGCGAGACTGTTGCGTCTGCAGTGCATCTGTAGTTTCATCGTGTATGAAGCTCATGAAACAATCTTTCTATTGCGTCATCGTTGCCCGTCGCCGCCGTCGTGTTATGGTAGGTAGCGGAATGTGTTATGGCAAAAATAATAAAAACCTAATATTACAATACGAGAGACGAAATTTGAAGCAGGATAGTTAGAAAGGAGCCTGCTTCTTAACGGTCAAACAGATCTTTTAGGCTGTATAACATTTATACATTAAATTAAACATAATTCATAATTTTTATGTGCAGTTCCAGTGCACTATTTCACCTTATCTGAGCTTGCACTGTACATGCCGATATTCGTTGGCAGTGTTTGCATATGAGAGAGAGAGAGAGAGAGATTTCTATTTTATTTTTTATTATTACATATTGAATTAAATATCCCATTAAATTAAATATTATATACCTCCACACCTGTCTATTTGGAATTCAAACTTGTTCATCTTGAACAAAAGACGTTCTCCCACTCTCACCTCGTTGACGGATCTCCTGACTGCTCTAAACCCCCAAAATGCTGCACTTTTGCACATGTTAAGGCATTACTTTGCATGTTTTCATTTTTCGGTATATTTTTCCACATTTTCCACTATGTTTGAGGCCATAAGAGAAATCCCAGAAACAAAATGTATTGTGTTTGTGCCACAGTTGGCCCCTCCTAGCATCCTGTCTTCCTGTGGTTTCACATCATTGTTTCATTTTCTCTGACCCAGTTCCGCTCCTTGTTTAGGTTTTTACTGTTGCATTTATATCACCTGTTCCTCGTTTAATTCTAATTAGTACTTATACCCTGTTTGCTCAGTCTTGTTGCTGGTCATTGTGATTCCCCGCCTCTGTTGTGTTTGTGCTGCCTTTTTTAATTTTAGTGTCAGCCTCTGTTGTGTTTGGTGTTCTTAGTTGGATGTAACAAGCCCTGTTGTGTTTGTGTTATAAACTGTTTTTTGTGTGTGTGTGTTCATTTCATTGTTCTCTTCTTCGATTTGTCTAGAATTCACTTATCTGTTCCGGATTCGAAACATTTGGGGACCGACCACATAGTGAACATTCCACACATGGGTATGCACTCACATGTGCCCACATTATCCTAATGCAAATGCACTGGCCTGCGCAGGAGACACACGTGCATGCCATATGGATCTCAACAAAGATGAATGTCCTTGACCATATAGCTGGTACAAGTGGGTGGAGCCTACTTCTACCAACCCATAACACATTGAGGGAGATTAGCAATAATAAGGTGCATGTGCAAGAGGACATATGTGTAACACATATATGTGAGTGTGTGGGCGTGTGTTTGTGTATGTTTCGGCATGAGTATATATGTATGTATGCAGCCATATTTTGGTAGGATTATAGCATTCGCCCTCATTATTGCATCGAGTCCACTCAGAGCATCTGCAGACACCACGGCTCATCGGCTGCACTGTAAGGAGCTAGTGAGGAAGAGAAGGAAGCAAGTGAACACAGGAATAATTCAATAAATCCGTACTGGATTTATTGGGACACATTTATTAGGACACAGCCCTAGTGCTTTTGCTCATGCAATCTTGTCAGCTAGCAACCAGTACAGACCTCAGAACAACGGCACACGCGGAAAGAATTTCACACATCATTCTCATTTATTACTATACTTCATGTCTTGTCTTTTATGTAGTCTTTTATTGCTGTCTTGTGCTTGCTCATCTTTTTTTTTCTAAATGTATGTGTATGTGTGCATGTGTGTGTGTGTGTGTGTGTGTATTATGTGTTTTTGTGCGTGTACATGCTATGCCATATTCCAGACTTCCACCTCACTTCAGCATGGGGGCCCATTAAATCACAGCCTGCTGATTTGAATGTGGCTTGCTTCTAATTGTGACAATGTCGCGATATAAAGACACCCACCAAGGCAAAGACACAGAGGCGTTTCGTGCTCCCACAAGTCAGGATACTGCAGATACGTCTGAGGAATGACAGCGTGGAAGGAGCTCTAACATCCGTGCCACTTGGGGCAAGTCAGACGGTTTACATCCATAATAGCTTGTGCTATGTGGAGAAGAAAGAGCCACAGTGAGACAGAAGGTTGGAGGCCCCTTGATCGTTCTCAGCTCTCAGACCAGGCCTGCACGGTGTGAGTGAGACAGCTGCGTTTCCAGAGACAACACCCAAACTCTCGCAAATTTGCGCAGACTCTCATTTTCCTTTCACATGAAAAGCTATCATAATATTTCTGTAATATGTGGTGAAGTGGCCCTCTGGGAGTTACCATTCATAATGCGTGAGCTGTGACATGAATAAGACGTGTTTGGATCGTCCTGTTTCAAATGGGTCAGCATGCACTAAATTACCCAGGGAAACATGACGCGGGAGAAAATGCTCTAGGGAGTTTTTCCTTGCCATTGATGCTCTTGGTTTGTTCACTGGGGGCTTGGACTTGGATATGTATAAAACCGACTTTGTGAGAACGGATGTTGTAAAAAGCACTATATTTGACTTTGACATCACCAACCCAGTCAGTACGGACACTGTCCAACATCTCAAACAGCCCCTCACACTCTGGACTCTTACAGATGATATATGACCATGTATTTGACTGTACAGCAGGATCAGGAGTGGATCAGAACTTTTGTCAAACATCTAAAGGATGCGCATCTTCTGAGAGTCCAGCATGAGTTCCACGACAACATGACAATTACACAAACACCCAATTACACTGAGACTTCAGCATCCAGTTATACTGAGACTTCAGCATCCAATTATACAGAGACTTCAGCATCCAGTTATACAGAGACTTCAACATCCAGTTATACAGAGACTTCAGCATCCAGTTATACAGAGACTTCAGCATCCAGTTATACAGAGACTTCAGCATCCAGTTATACTGAGACTTATACTGAGACTCCTGAGGGCACTTACATAAAAACTGATCTACAAGATGCTCTTCTGGTCACAAGAGAGGGATAACAGAGGGGTAACAGACTTTATGCCAATGCATATGTGGGCAAACAGAGTATTGATTTCTAATTGGACAGCTCCTTTGTGTCAGTTCTGAACTGGCTGAATTTGTGATGTGTGGGGTGCTTGTGGCCATGTTGGTGTGTCTTCCTAGACAGGAGGAATTCCACTGCATATCTTCAACCTGATATTTCACAGTGATGTTTTTTTTGTTGAAAGACAGGGTCACAAGCAGCTACAAAGATGTCAGAGAAGGCAACAACTGCAACAGTGATGGAGAAAAGCCCAGATTGGATATAACAACATGGCCATTGGATCAACTTTGGGAAAGTCTTTAGTTCTGGGCAGGTGCTGACACAAAGCATAATATGATACACTTAGAGACTCCTGCATACTTGCGTAAGAGCACCAGAGACAGTAAGATAAAAAGTGAGCTTGTTGCTTGGCACTATACTGCACTTTCCAGTCCCTTCAGGTACAATCTGATCACTGGCAAAATGTCACTGGCAAAATGTCAGACGTTTCAGAAGTACTTGTGACAGTGGATTATTTAGCTATAGTGACAGCCTTGGGGAATACGGCACTGCACCTCCTTGTGCCATTTATTATACCTCAACAGGTTCTAGCTTATCTTGGGAGCTGTGATGAGGAGAACTGATAAAGACACATCACAGTTAATACCTTCATCCCTCATCGGGTTGTATTCATTACACCAGTTGATGCGCATGACAGCAGTTCGTAACCACGAGAGTCAATGGACACATATGAGCTACAGCAAAAGGGTGCGGTTTACTCCGGTGGACAGCACTAAAACGATGGGCAGGTCACGTTTCCTAAGAAGCCTGTGCTGGGAAACTGCCACATCACAAGTCGTTAGCGAACCGGAAGGAGCATAAATGAGAGCCGCTGAACTTCCCCTCCAGGCTGGTGAGACGTGGTATGTCGAATGGCCACGCAAAAAGTTTAAGATTCATTTTCATCATTTTGGTTGCACTGTCGGATGCGCGGCTATGATAACCATTATGATGGACGGCAGCTCATTCTCACCGGAAGGCCACGGTTTTTCTTAAGCTGCTGGTGGATAAACCTGTTCAGTATGGCAACTAATGGCACACAGTGTCAGGATTTTCGTTTTTATTGCAGTCCCCTTCGCTCTTCCACTGTTTCCCTAATCTATTAACTCGTGGAACTTTGCACTGTGTGAACTTGTTCCACTTCGATGTGGATATTTAATCTGGAGGAATTTCAAAAGCCAGTGTTTCATTGTACTTGGCATGCGTAAGATTTTGTGTGACTGCTTTTGAGAGGAGAACAGGGCACTTGGGGTACATCATTGTGCTCACCAATCTGTATTCATCTAGTCTGTTGCTTTGATAGCTTCTGTGTGCACAGGCTCTAAGCAAAGTTTTATTATGAAGAGGCAAAATGGGATATGAAGGCAGTTGGGGTGACTTTGAATAAAACGCCTCATTTATACAGAGACAGGTTTCATAGAGCAGCCTGACTGGTGATGACAATGAGACAATGAGCACATCACGCAAGTGCTGAGAAGAGTGATGTTTATTAAGGGCATATCCAGTTACACAGTCCATTCAGTCTTTTATTAAGGGCATAGTCAGTTACACAGTCCATTCAGTCTTTTATTAAAGTCATATCCAGTTACACAGTCCATTCAGTCTTTTATTAAAGGCATAGTCAGTTATATAGTCCATACAGACGTTTATTAAAGGCATATTCAGTTACACAGTCCATTCAGTCTTTTATTAAGGGCATATCCAGTTACACAGTCCATTCAGTCTTTTATTAAGGGCATATTCAGTTACACAGTCCATTCAGTCTTTTATTAAGGGCATATTCAGTTACACAGTCCATTCAGTCTTTTATTAAGGGCATAGTCAGTTATATAGTCCATACAGACGTTTATTAAAGTCATATCCAGTTACACAGTCCATACAGACGTTTATTAAAGGCATATCCAGTTATATAGTCCATACAGATGTTTATTAAAGGCATATCCAGTTATATAGTCCATACAGGTGTTTATTAAAGTCATATCCAGTTACACAGTCCATACAGACATTTATTAAAGGCATATCCAGTTATATAGTCCATACAGGTGTTTATTAAGGGCATATCCAGTTACACAGTCCATACAGACATTTATTAAAGGCATATCCAGTTATATAGTCCATACAGACGTTTATTAAAGTCATATCCAGTTACACAGTCCATACAGACATTTATTAAAGGCATATCCAGTTATATAGTCCATACAGATGTTTATTAAAGGCATATCCAGTTATATAGTCCATACAGACATTTATTAAAGGCATATCCAGTTATATAGTCCATACAGGTGTTTATTAAAGTCATATCCAGTTACACAGTCCATACAGACATTTATTAAAGGCATATCCAGTTATATAGTCCATACAGATGTTTATTAAGGGCATATCCAGTTACACAGTCCATACAACCATCCAAGGCCGAAATACTGGGGAATACAAAACTAGAATACAGGAACAGAAACCAAAGGCTGACTAACAAGCAGACAAAGACGAAACAAGCAGGTAACTAGAAGAAATGTGAAAATGAAAAAATGAACAATGGTAAAAAGAACCGTGTAAAAACTCCAGCAACATTACTGTACGTGATACATTAAGTGGGGGTGCAGTGTCAACTGCCATGCCACTAGTATGTCAGTGTCACTGTGGTAGTAATATATACGTGCATTCACTGGCCCCTTTATCAGGTACAGCTGCTCAACTGTTCCTTAATGCAAATTTCCATTTCCATTTCCGGCGTTTAGCAGACGCTCTTATCCAGAGCGACTTACAAAAGTGCTTTGTCATTTACTCATAGAATACATCCAAGTACAGTACAGTAGGTTAGAATTAAACATACCAGTGAACTAGAATACTGTAGAATACAGGAATGAATGCTGATACCTAGAAGTGCAAAATATATAAGGTCTATCCTAAACAGTGATAAGTGCTATAAACAATATATACTAGATAAGTGCAAATATCACATGGCAGCAACTCAATGCATTTAGGTATGTAGTTATGGTCAAGATGACCCCCTGAAGTTCTAACCGAGCATCATAAAGGGGAAGAAAGATGATTTAAGTGACTTTGAATGTAGAATGGTTGTTGGTGCTAGACAGGCTATTCTTAGTATTTCAGAAACCGCTGATCTACTAGGATATTCACGCACATCTCTAGAGTTTACAGACAATGGTCCAAAACAGAGAAAATATCCAGTGAGTGGCAGTTCTCTGCGCAAAAATGCCTGGTTGCGCCAAAGGTCAGAGGAGAATGACCAGACTGATTCGAGCTGATGGAAAGGCAACAGTAAGTCAAATAATCACTTGTAATAACCAAGGTATGCAGAAGAGCATCTCTGAATGCATCATCAAAACACCACAGCCTCAGAGTATTACTGACCATGTCCACTCCTTTATGCCTGCAGTGTACCCATCTTCTGAAGGCTACATTCAGCAGGATAACACAGCACGTCCCAAAGCTCAAATCATCTCAAACTGGTACTTAAAAGGCCTCCACACTCAGTGAATCTCAATCCAATAGAGCACCTCTGGGATGAAGTGGAAAGGGAATTCTGCATGATGGATGTGCAGCGGACAAAGCTGCAGCAACTGTGTGATGTTCTCGTCATTACGGATGAAAATCTCCGGGGAATGTTTCTAGCACCGTGTTGAATCTATGCCATTAGGAATTAATAGAAACAGATACAGATGGGTTATAGTCACTGTACGAGAGAGAGAGAGAGAGAGAGAGAGAGAGAGAGAGAGAGAGAGAGAGAGAGAGAGAGAGAGAGAGAGAGAGAGAGAGAGAGAACGCTTTTGACCACAGTGATATTTCTACACGTGTTTCTCCTATTGGCTCAGTTCCCCACCCATGACTTATCCTACTATTAAAATTCCAACAGCAGCTCAGACACACTTCAAACAGATGAAATCCATTTGACACCTTAAAAATAAAGTTTTTTATTAACATGGAAAATCTTACACCAGTGGTCATCAGAAAGGTAAATGTAATGAAATCATAGCAACACCTTGTGCAGTTTTTTTTGGTAAAGTTTCTTCTTTTTGAGCCACATGCCATTTTTCAGTCTTCGTCTGACGTGCAGAAGCAGATCACAGCCAGTGTCTTCTAGTGCCTCGGTGCTTTGCTCTGTCGCCAGTCAGAAGATTTTAAAAAGCTCATGCACATTCCTTTGCCTTATGAAATATCTCAAGTTTTGGCTTTTCAGAACTTTTACTCATTATAATTTGAAATTTTCTTATGTACAAAACGTTTTTTAAGGAATCCGTGTGTAAATACTATACCACCAAGAAACAGCATTTGTTACTAAGGTTGTTACTACATTTCAGAGAACAGTCTCTGTAAGCACTGAGAAAAGTATGAACTAAAGGTAATGAAAAGAGCACTGGCCAACGGTACTTAGAGCCCTTACTTTATATCCCGGTGCTACAGAGACAGGAGGCTTATCCAGAGTCATTTCGAGGTATGGGTGCTCAATGTGTATGAGAACAAAACGAATCCACAAGTAACGCAAAAACTCAGAAAAAAAGTATGCCTGGTTTTCGGTGCTGCTGTAATATCTGCACCTTTCTCATTCTTTTCCACGCTAACGTTTCAATCTGGCACCACAGAGAGCAAGATTGTGCTGCTTTTTGTACACGCTAAGTTAAGTTGTGAAACATCGTTTCATCACAGCTACTAGGACCACTAAAACAGGAGAATGGGTGCCAATAAATATTCTTGTTACATCCTATTATAAAAGTAAATACTAAGATAACAACACTCAATCCCACCAATGTCGCATGGTTAAGGTTGTACTCCAAATTTACTAAGATGCCCTCTTCCTCCTATACACTTGCATAAGAGTACCCAAAGATACTAAGATAATATTAAGAAAGATAGTGGCTAATACATACTAAGAGTACTTGAGCACTAAGATAAGAGTGATCATCTTGACTATTGGTGAGATGAGTTCAGATGCATAGAGTGTTTCACACAGACATAAAATCACAAGACAAACATCATTACTAAGATACTGAAGGATTGCCTGGTGCACCTAATCACACTTTCACTGGGCAACAAGTCACCCAACAAGGGTCCATTTGTAAGGGGCAACTGTATTATTATTATGAGGACTCACTAAGTGAATTTGAATTTGAAGTAAAACAATTGATCACAAATGGCTACTTTGCAATGTCTTATCACATCATAGTTTTTCTCAACACATCACCCCAAAAAGCTTCTTTAGAAATATAAAGCTTTTGGAAAATCTCTATACGTCTAACTGATCATCTGTGATGCTTCTTGCCAAAATATTTAAGTCCATATTAGTTTATCAAAAAAGCATAAACATTTTCCTTCAATAAATATGTTCATTTAAACAACACATTCCATTGGTAAATTACAAGAGAAATTCACTGACGTGTCTGTGAAATATCCGTGTAAGCTCTGGGCTCCCCAGATAATGATGTATCCCATTGTGCAAAATGTGGTAAAATGTTCAATAATATTCAGTCTTACTAAATCTCTCCTTGTGTAGAGGAAGAGCGAAAGCAAACTTAAGAGTTTTAAAATAGCACATATTTCATGGCATCCATGTGTAATTTGGCTGTTCAATAAGAGTACTGAAAAATGTTTTGACCACCCAACACAGTGTGTGCTGCATTGCTTGGGAAACGTGGAAGTAACATTAATGTGGGATCACTGACATTCCAGCTTCTGCTCAGAGTTTCTCATTAGCTTTTAGCAAAATGCAGAGGAAGGCTTAAGAGAAGTCAGTGTATGCTTTGGGGGAAAGGTCGTACAATTTAAAGTTTTCATAAGGTTTAGAAAATGTGAAGGGATTTGAATAGAGCAAGGTGCTAGCACTCCAAGGTCGGGAGCTCGATTTCCTGGAAGCACACACTTTATTGATGTATGCCTATGTGGTAAATATACATATGTTGCTTTGGATAAGTGCATCTGCCAAATAGTGAAAATGTAAATGAGTGCACTGGGCCCACCGAAACCTTTAGAAGATGCTGTTTTAACATTTAATGCGTGAGAGTTTGTGGGGGCACTGGAGTTTGCTCTTGGCCATTGCACACAGTATCGTGTTCTTTGGCTTTGCGGGGGAACACTTTTTAAGTATATTTGCATTAATGTTACTGGAGAGCCATTACTGTAAACAATAAAGCTTCTGATAGTCAATACCGTAACCACTGCCAGGCCAGTAATACTACACAACAGCGCTACTGTCATAGACATCTTTTAACCACGCTCTCTTTTAGAACAAATCTGTTTTACACTATCCAATTTGGTATTTTACACAATTATTTAAAACCACAGTAGAATGGTTGTATATCTTATTGTGGTAATTGCTACAAGAAACATGACACCATGGAGACCTGAAGGGAAAAAATTAATAGGAGAATCTACTTTGTGTAGATCTGTACATCTTGTTTTAGAACTGTGAATGGGGTATTGTTGAGGCTTTTTTCATAGGTAACCAAAGCAAAACATTCTCAAAATGTTTGAGTGACAAATATAGAATAAGCATGAAAATATTTGGCATTTTTTAGTTCTGTCTCTCTCAGCCTTTTGGTTTGGAAAGTTCTGAAGAGTCGTATTGGCGTTACTGGAATGTGGCGGCTGAGCTAGATAGTTGCTGCCTTTTGCTGCGTGTTGTTGTTGCCAGGCAACTGTTTATTGCTGCGTTCTGTACCGCCCCTTGATATTTCCAGGAGGAAGAGGTGGGGCTTGCAGAGTGACAACAGGATGCGGCGGTACTCCCGACGAAAGTTCTGGTTGAGCAGTCCATACACCACCGCGTTCAGGCATGAGTTAAAATAGGCCATGAAATAACTTGCCACGAACAGCCAATCGGGTACCATGGGCGCTATGCGGGGCGGGTCCATTGCCACTGCCAGGCCAATGAGGTTGAGTGGCGCCCAGCAGATGGCGAACAAGACGAACACGACAAACGTGGTGAGGAAGTGGCGAAGCTCGCTTGGGCGGAGGCGGAGCCTCACATCGCTGGAGACGCGCTTCCTCACCCGGAGCACCAGTGCCCAGATCCTCAGGTAGCAGAACGTCACCACGGTGATGGGCAGCAGGAAGTGCACGGTCACCACTGCGATGGTGTAGCTGGCGCTGACCGTTTGGCTGAAGGTACAGGAAAAGATACGAGGGTCGTAGTCCAGCGAGCCTAGCGCCAGGTTGGGCAGGATGGCGACGGCAGTGAGCGCCCACACCAGGGCGAGAAGCACCAGTGTGCCCGCACGCCCGTACACCTTCTCATAGGCTCCCGCCTGGCAGATGAAGCAGTAACGGTTGACGGCAATCGCCATGATGTTGAAGACGGAGCCGATCACGCTTGCGCCCATCAGGAAGCCGCTCACCTTGCACTCCGTCTCCCCCGGCAACCAGCCTGCATGCAGCATGGAGTGTAGCGCCAGAGGGTAGGGGTAGCACACAACCAGCAGGTCCGCAAATGCCAGGCTCACTATAAATACGTTACCTGCAATGTGCGTACGCACACACACACACACACACACACACACACACACACACACACACACACACACACACACACACACTTTTCAGTAACAATAAATATCCACAAATACTCATTTATTTATTTATTTTTTATTAATTTCCATTTCATGTTCCTTTTTAACAGAAGCATCTGCAGAATTTGCTAAACATCAGTGGTACATTCCCTCCTGCAAAACTACTCAACCAATCAGAAGCACTCTGCTTCTGCTGAACCTAATCTTATTGAATGAGAAATAAATTCCCCATATTCCACCAACATCCCCAACAATTCAAGAAGCTTGTTACCCCAGGAGGGATATGTGTACTGCTGCAGTATAGCTGTCTGCTATGGTCCATTTAACCAAAAAATAACGCTCAGGGCTGCTCACTTTAACCATATTTTCAGAGGGAAAATGTCTTCATGTCGCATAAACACTTTTATCACTCTCACAGGAAGCTTTTGTCCAATATCCACTCTATGCTCTTACCATGCACTTTATATGCTTTCTTTTATTGAACCTGAAGGAGCCAGACACTGCAGTAAAAGGAAGTATTTATCTGTCTACATCATAATAATAAAACGAAACATCTTATTTAAGGCATTTTATTTTACAAAAATGCAAAGATTTTACTGCATCTTTATCGAATAAATGGTTTTAAGCAGGGCTGTTGAGTCAAACGTCTCAGTCGGCAGATCTCTGGTCCATTGTTGCAGAGTTCGACCTCTTTCATTAACCATGACACTTCTTTAAACACAAGGATCCTAGTGAAGCATCTAGTGAAATCCGATGCCTCTCTGCAGATTTGGCTCACAAATCTGTAGAAATTAGGTCCTGAACTGATTAACTCTGTGCTAGACCAGGGCTATTTAACAGAAGACTGATTAACCAGAGCAAAAATGGAGCTCAACCTTTTGCTAATAGTCACACCTCTTTAACCCAGATTCTAATCTAATTTAGTGAACCCTGGTGCTTCTCTGCATGGTTATGCCCAAAGACCTATAGACACTAGGCCCTCAGTTGGATGTCCCTTGAAGAGTTTAAACCAAATAGCTTAAACAATCAAGGTCACTGACTCAAATACAATGCAAACCTTTATATTTAACGTACTAATTAAAGTTCCTGTTAGATCAGTCCTGTGCACCATTAAGAAACCCTTCAGCGCTTTTTATAGTCAACTCTATGTTTTGAACAGCCAACTTCAAATGATGGCATTTTTTTTTCTCATTTCAAGAATACTCTAGATTCCAATATGTGAAATCTCCTCTGTTTGCACCATTGTCTTGATTCTGATTCTGAATATCTGTATGATCAAATCTTTTATACCCTACACTTTCAGTTTATATTTTTAACGGTCTGCTTCCTGTCAAGCACTAATCTGGCACAGGCTGTGGGAATACTCCTTATTCCAAAATACAGAATTTATTCTGTTTTACGTGATTCCATTCTTCACTTACTCCCAAGTTTACACGATTCCATTCTTCACTTACTCCGATGTTTCGGAGCACTGAAGTCACAGCTATTACCCCTGGGGCTCTAACCTGCTTGATTGACGGTTCTCTGGTGTGCTCGTGCACTCGTCTTGGCAGGGCACCCGCTGCTAGGGGGAAAGTTGCTGCATTTCCATTCGTAAAAGCTTCATCCTCACTATGGATGGGGAGAGGTCCAGGTTTTCAGAAAATTCTTTTGAATCCCCTTCCGGTCTTGAGCTTGACAAAAAAAGTTTTGTAGGTCCTCTAAAATCCAAAGTCAGATCGCAGTTAAGCAGAGTTCTGTTGCAAAAAGAAGCAGGTAACCAAATGTGTGTGGGCGTTTATAGGTCAGGGAAGGTCAGTCCGCACCATGACTGACTGGAACTGAATTGTCGTCCTTGCAACGGTCATGATCTTTGATGTTATAATTCTTTTTCCATCAATGATCAGAATGAATTAAACCACTTGAAGAATTTGAAGGATTCAGTTTGAAGAATGATAAGGATAATGTTATGTGCTCTGTGTGTTGTTTGTTCAGTAACACTGTGTTTCTCTCTCTCTCTCTCTGTTGTTTGTCCAGTAACACTGTCTTTCTCTCTCTCTCTCTCTCTCTCTCTCTGTGTTGTTTGTTCAGTAACTTTCTCTCTCTCTCTCATTCTGCTTTTCTCTTTCTTCCTCGCATAACTTTCTTCTATCCTTTCTCTCTTTTATCCTTCATCTCTTTCTTTTGTCTCAGATTGAATTCCTTTACAGTAATATTGCTTTGTTACCCCTCTCTACTGACGTTATTCTCTTTCATTTTTCGTTTAATTTCTCTATTCTCTCTAAACTATATGAAAAGTAAAGGTGTCACTCACTAAAAAATAAATTCATACACAAGCATGCAAACGAGCAGTAGAAATTCAGATCTGAGCAAGTCTCATTAAATGTCACATATGAGTTCTGAGTATATAAATATACCCCCCAACACACACACTGAATCATCTGGACAGAGGGAAAGAGAAAATACTGGTTTTAACTTTGACATTTATGGCAGATGTGCAGCCTGGCAGCATCTGAGAAGTACATATCCACCAACATATCCAGGCATGCGCGCACACACACACACACACACACACACACACACACACACACACACACACACACACACACACACACACACACACACACACACACACACACACACGCACACACAGAGCTCTGGAAAGAGAGGAAAAGAATAAGGTAGAGTTTCA
The DNA here is from genome assembly GCF_041902795.1 of Electrophorus electricus. NCBI lineage: Eukaryota > Metazoa > Chordata > Actinopteri > Gymnotiformes > Gymnotidae > Electrophorus > Electrophorus electricus. Next base: position 8,411,018 of record NC_137513.1, read on the forward strand.
CTTTCACAACATTCTGGGAAGGTGTGTGTGCGCGTGCGTGCGTTCGTGTGCGCGTGCATGTGTGTGCGTGCATGCGTAGGCTCCATGAAATCGGAACACAGCACATATACCCATGCCCACCCACCACAGACACACATACACGCATACATAGATGAACAAAAGACAGTTCCTAATGATCACAATCGATAATTAAACAGTAATGAAATGAGTCAGATTCTTTTCATTGGACTTTGTCAAGGAACAGAGAAGGAAATATAGAAGGACCGCACACTTTTGGGACACTTCTAAAATGTCTTCATATATTTTCTGTCATAATAAATCCCCTTCAACTAGTGGCAAATATCAAGGACTTCATGAGTTGAGTCATGTGGGCTGGCACACAGGTTTACAAGAACCACGCATGCCTGCATGCACACATACATTCTCATAAAAAACACCCATCTTGAGTCAGGAAGGACACTTTGTAGTGGATGATGTGTGGTTTATTCTCAGCACACGCAGCAGTGTATAATCTGTAGAGTACGGCAACTACAAAATATATCTTAATTTGTAGTCTCGTCAGCAGTGCAAAATCTGCTCTGCCTGGAGTTAAACTATCAATATCTACTTCATAGACACAGCTAGAGAGTACGCCACACAATTGTCCATTTTCAAAAGAACATTGTACCATTAGTACTAATTTAACAGACCAAAAGGAATACAAAAATACAAAATTATACCTGTCGGCAGTACCACAAAAATCACAGTCTGGTACAACTGCATGGTATTGCATCATAAAACTAACTAGCCAACTCTTAGCGGCCTTGTTTGGTAGTATGTGCCTGTAAATATAAACTCAACTTTAATGTTTCATGTTGTACAGGTTTGAAAGAAAAATAAACACTGACCTGTAATTCCTACGGCAACCACAAAATATATATTAATTTGTAGTCTCGTCAGCATGCGGCGTCTGCCCACATGAAACTGGCAAATATTAGTAAAAACTATAATTGAAAAGCTTCGGATATAAAAATAACTGAAAGTGTCCATATATAACTAATTTTGTGTGTGTGTTTTTTACTGACATTCGATATAAAAGTTTTTGTCGCTTCAATTTATCATTACGTCATTATTTCATTGAACTCGGCAAAGAGCTCATTCTTACTCACAGCAGTGCAAAATGTGTTCTACCGCGAATATCCCAATTCTCTAATTTTGCCAGAGCTGCATAAGATGATGCAAGAAAGGATGTGCCAAACTAATTTAGCAGGAATTTCACTACATAACTGTTTTACCCATTACACACGTTTATGAATTGCATCATTTCTGATTGATTACTATTATAAAGGGTCATTTTGAAAAGTCTATCTAGAAACCAGATAAATGTAGTGTAATGTAATAAACACATGCAACCTAAAATGTTTGAAACCAGAGTGCTATAGTGTGAACCATTTGCAGTGAGTCATTTTTTTGAGGCATGGAATGTTTGCAGTATGGTGAAACTGTTGTGTAAAATATTTAGTGTGGTGTAATCTCTTGAGTGAAATGTGTGTAGTGTGGAATGTTTGCAAAACAAAATGTTTTACTACTGAATGTTTGCAGTGCACTGATGTAACGCAGTAATTAGGCGAGAGGCAGGATTACTGGATTACAAGGAGTGGATTACTGCTTAAAATAAACTGGACAACACGAGGAAGAAACGTGACAAAGCACAATGACGATGACGTAGGAACAAAAATGGCAAACCAAAATGTAACAAACAAAGGCAAGAGAACACGGAACACGGAAAAGGTCAATCGAAAAGGTACAAAAACACAAAACAGGAAGAGAACCAAAACAATCAATAATGAGCCCAACTAAACACGGGGCTTATATATACACACACTAACGAAGGTTAACAAGGCACAGGTGAATCCACTAAGGAGGCAGATAAAACCTAAACCAAAACAAAGAAACACGTGTAACAAAGACCAGTAAGTCAACAAAAACGCCAACAAAGACACCACTCCCACGGTGACACCTTTTGGGTTTTTTTCATGGTCTTTGTTAGGTAGACAGCAATCATGACAAGTGTATTTGCAATGTGGCATGTTTGCAGTGTGGTGTACTTGCAAGACAGATAAGTTATAATGCACTGTATTCAGCATATGAGATGTTTGCAATGTTTTTAGTATCAAGTATTTTTTTAGTATCAAGTGTTTGCAGTATTCTATATTTACATCGTGGAAGGTTTGCAGTGCCATGTGTTCACATCTCTGCAGGTATGCTCGGTGGCTGCATGCCAGTGTGTGTTTCAGTATATCAGGATTGCACACTACTGGTCCTGCTTTGATATCCCATGAAACAAAAAGTGGCTTCATGAGCCACTGAAATCCTACTCAGAAATCAGCACCACTGGGCATGTGGAAACGTCTGTTTTGGGGGCTTGCATTTGGTAGACAGACACTAGACACATCTTAATTTGATTCTCTGGCCTTACATTAGGCACACATACACTTACATATATGCATCCCCCCACACACACATTTTGGGAGTGCGGGGTCAGGATGATCGCAATGGCCCCAACCAAAGACAAGAGGCTCAACAATTCAATCATTATTAATGTTTAACTATTGACATTAAATTATATAAAGGCAGAACAGACAGTACTCCATTTGGTCTTCCTTTCCCCACTCCCCACTAGGTTTAACCGAGTCCCGGCTTGGGAGAAGGTACCTTACAGCGACTTGTTCAATCAAATCACTCATGGCCCTCCGGCTTTTTGGAAAACAGAAATGGAAACAAAGGAAACTATGGGGAGACAAAATCACAATATGCCAAATACTGCTTTACCAGTAAACATGGGTGACATCCTGTGTACAAAATCTTTGTTTTGGCTGCAGTTTGACATCCCTTGATATCATTTTGCCTACATTTATGAAATCAGTCATCTTGACCAGAAATTGGTCAGTTTCTGACTACAGAACTGCTCCTTACTGTTTACTCCTGCCACTGCCCCGGTAGTGCATATTACGCACATCGGTGTGGCTGGTGGGTTTGACGTGTCACTGTCACTGATGGGTTGAGAGTAGGATCCAGCCAGCAGCTGCCCAGTAGTAAGAACCTAATTTGAGATTAAATGTTGCAGACCAAAAAAACTGCGCAACAAATGGAATCTAGTCTCTGACTGAATGCTGTCACATTTGGCCCCTCCTAGTGTCTTGTCATGGTTACCCTGTCTCGTGTATTTGTTTTGTATTGTATGTTTCGTTGATCTCTGCCTATCATTTGTAGCAACTGTGTCTTGTTAACCCCATTAGTACTTGTATTTAAACTGTCTTGTTCCCTGTTTGTTTGCTGGTCATTGTGTTAATCCTAGTCGCTGTTTGCGATTCCTAGCCTCTGTGTGTTAATCCATGCCTTGTTCTTGGTTTCTCTGGGTGTTATTGTTATTCCATGCCTCTGTTGTGATTTCTCTGCTTGTGTTATAGTTATAGCTGCTTCCCCCTTTTTGTGATTGTGTGCTTTTGTTTGTTTGTTTGCTATGTATTCCCGGACTCCCCATGCTGGCTCACTGACCCTGGACTCTGATTGTGGACTTGCCCTTAATAAATATCACACTTCTCAGAGTATGCATACGCCTCCTAACCGCTCATCGTTTCAAATACATACAAGTTAATGTATATTGTATATTTGATTAAAATGTGATCAGGCAGAAATTGTAGTCATGTTGCTTATATTCATAGTTTTCTACGTGTTACAGTCAACTGCATAGTGAAAGTAACAAATGAAATAACCTATACCAAGATAAAAGATTAGGAAAATGTTGGTCATTTGTGGAAAGGTAGTCAATTCTAAAGGCCAAATTACATAACATTCCAGGGGTGTCTGCACACATGCACACAGACGCTCACACACACATATACACATACACCAGGCACATTTTCTACATAAGCTTCGGATCATATCTCACACTGCTTTGTTGACACTGACACATGAGTCACAAGGAGCACTGGCAACCTTCACAGCTCCCTAAACCTTCCTAAACATAAATCTTCACACATATGTTTGAAAAATCACCATAAATATTTTGGAAACACCAAACTCTTCCATTTACTCTGCTTCGGCGTTACAGCCAAAGATCTTCCACATAGCAAGCCAATAACTCTAACAACTTGTCTACTATGAACAATAAGAAAATTAGATATATCAGTGGTAGGTATGGTTTTTAAGTAGGTCAATGGAAAATTCATACTTTTTCCCCTTTTTTAAAGATGAGGACCATTATTATGATGTTAACATTTAGTGTGTGTTTTTAATTTATGTAATTAAATGTAGTTTATGTAATTTGTAATTGTTTTTAAGTATTAAAATGCTTAAGAGTACATTATTGAAGTTCAAACTGTCCAATCTTAATTATCGATAGCTGTATATACCTGTATAAAAATATCATATAACATTACCACATTCCTGGAGGTGTATCGATATGCACATTTTCAGGTTTGATGCAATTTTTATTTCTGATGTCAAAACTTGCAAAAAAGACTCAAATGATTCTTTACAACTCTAGTTATACAGGTTAGTTTGGTTCAGAAAAATACAAATACTACTTAAAAATAGAAGAATGCAAAAAAAGCCTGTGCTTGTGCAAAAATGTAAATCCTAGAAAACAACTGACCTCACACCACAAAAAACCTGAATTGCTTAATGGCATCATGGTTCCCATGGCAGCACCTCTGTTCCCTGGTGTTTCCTTGTTTTGATTTCTTTTGGTTCCACCCCCTAGTTAGTTCTATTACCTACCAGTTTTTGTAATCACCTGTATCTTGTTTCTCCTCGTTACTCTGTGTATAAGCCCCATGTGTTCAGTTTGTCTTTGTGAAGTCTTGCCAACTTGGTTATGTTTCTGAGCAGTTGCTATCGTGGCTGTTTCCCTGGTTATTTGGATTTCCGCATGTTCTTTTTGCCCTGTTTGCCTGTTCCCTGTCTGATTGGCTGCTTCATTGACTAATTCCTGGATTTCGACCCTGGCTAGTACTTTGTACTACATTTGTGGAGTTCCCTTGTCCTCTAATAAAGCTGCATTTGCCTTACTGCAAGCGGCTCCATCTCTGCACATGCTCAGAACCTTACAGAAGACTTCACCAAATCTGGAGTCGGCAGTTATCGAATTCAAGACATGCGTATCCAGCTTAGAAATTTAGAGGACATTATCAAGGAAGCGTCTGACTTTGTCACGTGTCTCAACCAGTCTACGGAGGAGAGACGCCACCCAGCCTGCTCCTGTTCCTGGCATGAAGGACGCCACCCAGCTTGCTCCTGTTCCTGCTGTGGAAGAAGTCACCCTGCCAGCTCCTGTTCCCATGGTGGATGCCACTCAGCCTGTCCCCGTATCTCGTACCAGGCCTGTCCCCGTGCTTTGTACCAGGCCTGATCCATTGGCCGCACCTCGAGGCTCTCCTGTGCCCATACTAGCTGCTTCGCGTGACTCATGAGGCCTCTTTGTTGGCTTCCCAGACCCCAGTGTTTCCTGTACCCTCTGTGCCTGCCAAGCCGGCACCTGTGACTACCCCCATGTTCCTCCAATCACCTGTTCAGAACACCATGATAATGTCTGTTGTGATTCAAGTCCCAGTCGCTGTGGTTATACCTGTGTCAGTCCCATTGTCTGCCCATTTCGGTCCCTGTGCCATTGACTCTCTGTTCCGATGCCTATGTCTCTCTTTGTTCCAGTCCTGGTGTCATTTGTGCAATCTGCAGTCCATTCCATGGTGCAGTGCCCTGTTCTACCCATGTTTCTTGTGTCCTGTGTACAGATCTAGTCTTGGTTCTGTTCCGTGTTTCTTGTTTTTTTGCTAGTTTTTTGTTTCGCGCGCATTGAGGTGGGGGCGCATTGAGGTGGGGGCACTGTCACATTGGACCACATTTGCGGGCAAGCCTTGCTTTTAGGGCAGGATGGCATCCATCCTGCCAGGGAGGGCGCTGCTCTCCTCTTTCTTGTAACATACAGTTTTGTAACAGACCTAGTTCATCTCTGACAATCTATAGCAGAGGCCAGGCAGCAGACAAAGAGGCTACACAAACCGTCTGCCGGTCTCTACAAAACGTCACTCAAGGTTTACCATACTGACACTGTGTCTGTTTCCTGAGCTAAGCAGAAATACAGAAAACCTAATTAGTATTAAAGTACGTGACTCACAGAACACTGCGAGCACTTTTGATCTCAAGCTAGGATTACTAAATGTTAGATCCCAAACATCTAAAGCACTCATTATAAATGAAATCCTCACAGATCATAGATTTAATGTACTCTGTCTAACAGAAACTTAGATCAAGCTAAATGAGTACATAGCTTTAAATGAATCGTGTCTTTCTGGCTACAGCTATGTACAGCTCCGTCATAACTGGCCGTAGGGGTGGCATTGCAGTTATTAATAGTGACACATTAGGTGTAAACAAGACCCTCTGAAATTGGACTTTAGTTCTATATTTGAATCAGTTGATTTCACTCAATGTATAAGAGAACTCACACACTCTGGTGGAGATACGGTTGATTTAGTAATGACATACAGTGTAGACATAGAGAACATAGTCATACTACCCCAGTCTAATGCCATCTCAGACCACTGTCTCATTTCATTTGAACTACATACGAGCCACAATATAATGACCTCACCTCCCTACCAAACCAGGTGCATGATCACGTCACCCACTGCATCTAGATTTATTGCAAATCACCCAGACTTATCATTTGTGACTGTGGTACCCTCAAACCCCACAGAATTTGATCAAATGACTGAATGCTTAAAAACATTATTTCACTGCACATTCAATGATGTTCTATTTAGGAATAAAAAAACTAGGGACAAAAAATTAGTACCTTGGTATAATGACCACATTCGCAATTTAAAACAGAAAGATAGAACATAAATGGTGCAGAACTAAACGTAGTCTTCCCATTCACATTGAAGGAGAGCCTTCTCAAGCATAGAAAAGCACTTATTACCACTCGAACTTATTACTCTCTCGACACTAACCAAAGAGTTACACAATAACAAAACTAATCCTAGATTTTTATTTAGTACAACTGCACATCTAAGTAGGAATAAAACTGTCACCAGTGCTCTGATTACAACATCACATAGTAGTAATGAGTTCATGATTTCTTTTTAATGAGAAAATTAAGCATATTATAAATAACATTCAAAGTATTAACGTGACATCAGGCAGCTACTGAGAGATCAGAACCAAGCCAAAAAAAAAACCCCTCTGGAATCCTTTACTCTTATCCAAGAGCCTGAACTTATATCCCTGATCATTCTCAAAACCTTCCACTTGCTTACTATATTTACTGCCTACACACTTTCTTATGGTAAACTGGGATGTTCTGATGCTGTCACTTCACCTCTCTTTTGTCACTCAAGTTTGTTGACTGAGAGCAGTGGAGTCCAGGGTGCCCTCATGCCGCTGGTTCTTTCCGGCTCTATCCTTATAGCTGTGCTGTCATAGCTACATCTGCCGGAGTCCATCTTTGTACATTATAGTTCCCGAATTTACACACCTAATAATCTGTTCTCTCTTTCTGCTGAGGTAAACCTCTTCCTGATGTACTGTTACTGAGTCTCAACACGTCTCAGTTGCCATGGCTTATCCCAACACCCCCTGATTCCTTATTGTTTGTACTGTTACTATTATAGTGTCCGCTGTTGGCCAGAGGAAGATGGGCCCTCTCTTTTTGAGTCTTGGTTCCACTCAAGGTTTCTTCCTCATGATCTAGGGAGTTTTTCCTCGTTACTGTCGCCCGTGGCTTACTCACTGGTGGCTTGGACTCAGACGTGTGTATACACCGGCTGTTGTAAAAAGTGCTATATAAATAAATTTGACTTTGACATTGACTTTAATGTTCCAGTGAGTATGCTAATCTTCCTGCGCTCACAGACTCTCAACCTACTATGTACTATGCTACACAGGCACGGCTGATTATTACTGTGCATGGGAGGAGAATTGGACTATTACTGTCCATCATGTAGGAACTGGCCAATGAGCATACCAATGCAAATTTTAAAAAACATCTATACTATATAGGAATACCCAGCTATGCAAAATGCTGACAAATTCATCACTCTAAGTTAATAAAACAAAGTAAAAACCCACACAGACAGACTCTTATTTTGTACTGGGCTTACAAGCAGAAGCGTTTGAGAATCCTTATCTAAGAGACCCTATCACTTCCCCTACTATGTCTCCACCTTCCTCCAGTGTTCAGCCCCATCTTACACTTGCCACGCCCCCTCACCTATGCCTAATCGTCTTCCCCCATTTAAAGGCCTGTTTGTTTATCTATTGTGAAGCCTCTTGTGTTTTGCAGCAAGGACTAAACCTTACTATCTAGATCTGCACTGGCATTCTTTGAACTTTTTTACTCATCTCTGCCCTTGTCTTTGGAGTACCCCACACGCTGTTGTTTGTTCATCACCTAAACCTCTGCTTCTTAATTAATTCTGAGATTGTCTGCCCCTCCCGTGACGTCTGCATCTTGCAATTGTGTCCTGTTAACAAGTCCCCTTTTATAACAAACTCTTCACAATCACTCGTGTTTGGGGTAAACTCTCATCAAAGGGGGCGTGTCATCATGGATACTGTGATGATGTGTTGAATGTTGGTAGCACATTTGCAGATAAACAAATGTCAAAATGTCTAAAACCCAACTCTATCCTGTATCTGTCTCCCCCTTTCTCTCTCTGGGTCATCTTCACTTTCCCTTCTCACCGTTCCCTCTTATGAAATGAACGGAAACGAAGATCGGATTACTGAATGTACATGCCAAGGCCGAGTGCTCGGACTGACTATATGCCCCTCGATCCTGCATCTACAGTGTCCTCTCCTCTCTCTTTAGTTCTCTCATGTAACATTCTGTTTCACTGTCTCTGTATCCCACTCTCCATCTATTCCTTCGACAAAACACACATAAACAGCTTCTATCCATCACCTTAGCTACTGCGACTATGTATTCTCTTTAGAGCTTCGAAGCACTTTATGGCTTATAATGGCCTTAATGGCCTTTTCTTAACCATCTGGAGAGCTTTGGCACATTTGCTGCATGATGCTGTTCGAAATCAATGCTGCTCTCATGGGCTACGTGCTCCTGGTTACCCAGTATCCAACCCACTCCTTGCTGTGCTTATGTGGATGTTAGTGCTTTAGTTTCATCTATTTTGTATTTTTATATTAATTGTTGATTGAGTAGTTTGATTGAGATTTTTTACCCAGGGACTTCAGGTAAGGGCTCTAGGAAAAGACTCCAAGTAAGGACTTTAAAGCATGATACAGAGATGGTAGTCTATTAGTGAAGATACACAGATGAAGAGGCATCATTCTAAATCATATGCACCTTATTACTGCTATAAACTGTGTAGTAATAATAGTTTTAGTGAAAAGCCAGGGTGCATATTGCGTGTAGGTAGACACAATGTGCGTGAATACACAAGCACACACACACACACACAAACCCCCCACACAAGCATTATGTTTTTTTATAGCCTTGGAAATGAGGATATATCCAAGGCTATAAAATCCAATGGTGCAAACAGAGCTAGCTTAGTTTGTGTCACATTTTAAAAGCCTGAAAGCCTACCGCAATTACCTGAGTTTAATGCGCTAGTAACGGATCGCAGTCTTCCCCAACACACAGGGTTACTGCTCCCGTTAGGTCTCATACAGACCTTCACATACAATGATATTTTACATTTGCTAGAACAGTTTTGTTGACTGTTGGGTTACGTAACGTATAAGCATCTCGCATAACGACAAAAGTTTGAGGTAAAATCTTCCAGTTTAACATGTACACCAGAGTACACCCGAAGCTGCGAATGTTGGCAATTGTTCAAATAAATTAACGACAAAAACGTATTGATGGATTGTCAGTCTGTTGATCAACTTGTTCGCTGTTTTACAGTACGAACCACTACACAAGGATTTGGTGCCCCATGAAGAAAATGACCTAATGCTCTATATTTGGGTAACGGTCATCTGCAGGCCCTTTGAATTGTGCTTTCCCTCACAACACCTAACACTAGTCTCCAGACAGTAGTATCTACCTACATTGTTGGATTAGTACTAGACATCGATGCCGATTCCAACCGCGTTTGTTTCCGGCTCCGTAAATCCGTCCAAGTGAAAGCACACTGGTTCTCAAAGCGATTTTCTGTAACACGTGTTACTTCGCGTTACTCTAAAGTATATGGGAGTTTCATTTTATACCACAGGAAGCCCGCAGCGCGCTTGCGTTTCGTGCGCGTCATTCATTTCATTTATAGATTATCATTCATAAGGGAGAGAAACTGCGCGTGAGTAGTGTTGTGAATAAAACTTTCGGTTGTTTATTCATTTAGCGTTTTTCATTGACCATTTTTCTTCACCCAATTACCAACACGAGCTATTGGCAGGAACATATTAACTGTAATTTACTGAAACATCTTAAAGTTACAGGTAGTCAATATTATCGTCTCACACACACACACACACACACACACACACACACACACACACACTCACCTGCGTTTCTGAGTTTTCGGTTTCTGAGTACCGACACGATGACTAGCATATTACCGAGCACGTCCACCACGCTGGTGAAGATCAGAACGCTCGCCAGCACTATAACGACCCACGCGGGCTGCGCACTCGCTCCAGCGCCCCACGTGCGTCCCTGCCCAACTTCTGTCCGGTTTCTAATGAGCGTCACATTCTCGGTCATGTCGACTAACTAGTGCCCTGATCACTAAAGCGGTTTCCTCTTCCCGGAATGGAAAACCGTTACAGTTTTCGATCGGGACATTTCGTAGCACTCCCTCGACATTCTGTAGCCTACCACGCTGCACTTCCCCGCTCCGATCCGTTTTCCTTTACGCGAGTCACGGAGTAACGCGTGGCCACCGCGAACTGTTCAGCTTAACTGATAAATATTGCGAAACTTTGAGGTACACCGATGCTTCGTGTCTCAACAGTGGCTCTGCTACGAGCCAACGCAGTGCTCCGGCTGGCACGGGCTCTCCGGCTTCTTTGTGTCTTCCAGCATTTCCCACCGATGTCCAGAGGAACGCGAACGAGCACCTTACATCGTCTCGTCTCGAGTCAGTTGCATCGACTCTCCTGAGATCTCTCACTGAGATGGTGAGCGCGAGCTACCTCAGCGCTGTCAGGTGGGGCTCTCGTCTCTCGTGTGTCCGGTCGTTTGGGCTTTATTAATGCAGCAGCGGTAGAGGTTTCATACAGCATGAAAACAGGGAACGGGTTTCGTTTTCATGGGGATTCTGACCTTCAAAACTTCACGGTGCATGGCTTTAAGACCACAGTGTCTCGGATTACAGGTATCCTCCGTGTCTCCATATGGAAGCTTGCTTTTGTCGTTAAATTAGTCTTAACTCCACACCACTAAATCCACTCTGCACCGGAAACCTCCCAGAGTCTTTCGTGAAGAAGCCTCCAGCGGCGACCACGCGGGCATAGTTTTTGCACGCCTAGTTAAAGCAGTAGCCCGGGCGAGCGCACGTTTTATACTCCCCGCATGCTCAGGTGATTACTCTGTAACAACTAAACGGTTTACCCACATTCACGCGGTGAGATCGAATGATAACAAAGGTTATAGAGCTTCAGCCTCTTCTGTGGAGGGGTGGACAAAGTTGTCCGATTACCTGAGTGAGTTTGAACAATTTATTTTTCCAAGTTGTTGACATTTCCACTAGTGCAAGCTCTTATGACACACTTCTTATCTCCACCTCAAATGTTCTCTTGATAGGTTTCCCACGGGAAAATCGGCACATAAGAACGACAGTGTCAGTAATCAGGAAATGTCTGACAATCCTGTAAGAATATACAACCTCTCATTAAACTTTTTTTTTTTTTTTACCATGCTCGAATGAACACTGCTTGAAAGCACTAAGGTTCTTCCCCTGTCAAACACCTGAAACTGTGTGAAAAATGGATTGGCGCCTGACCTGAGGATGCAATAACATGGAAGCCACTGAAACTGAACAAACCTTTATGGAAGGTTGTGCAGTGTGTCTGTGAGTGCGCAGATTTTATGCAGATGCATTTTTTTTTGTGGGGTTTTTAGAGTTATGCAAGTAAAAAAATACAGACTTAAAGCACAGAGTGTGTTTGAGAGAGACCATGTTGGACTTGTTAAAAAAAAACAGATATATCAAGTAAATGATGCAATATGTATTGCATGCACTTAAAACAAACAAACAAACAAACAGTCATGTCCTGTGATTCCTCTTCATCAATTAAGACTGTGCTGTTTCAGAGAGGAAAACCCTAGATCATGGGGTTCCGTAACTTTGGAACCTTTTGAAATTTTTGTACAGAAAAATACTAATTAATACATATAAAAGAATAGAAAAGTAAAAGTTGATCCATATACTGAGTTTCTTGCATACATTTTGGAAGAGCAGAGCACCAAAGGTAAGTATAAGCTTTAAAAAAACCTCTAGAAATACATAATAATGTGAGTTTTTGATAGTTTACTAGCTATATAATGTGGAACAGGCTAGCCGCTATGTTTGCTAGACAACATTGCATACAAACTGCTTATCTAGCTAGACAAAGTTTACAAACATTCAGAAAATGAAATAAAAATAAAATTATGCCTATGCTAGCCTTTATCAAAGATCTCAGGCTCAGATCATGAATAAAAAAAAAAATTAACTGGATTTGGGTTTTGCACTTTTTAGGCATGGGTTTTTTTTGCATGAGGCAGTCACCTGGGGCTCCCATGAGCCAATGGCCAAATACAAATGAGGTGCATTGATGTTAAATCACTTATATGAATAGATTTTTACAAGCTTGTTATCTGCAATTATGTTTGTGTGTGTGTATGTGGCTGGGTTACTATCAATAACATGTGAAGTGATCATGCTGTCGAGTTCTTGTTTGACTGTTACAGTGCACAACTCATTAGACGATGGAGATATGTAAGTGTGTACCTGGATTCTGAGTGCGAGTCCTTTGATGTTGGTCTGTCGAAAACCTCCCGGGATCTGTGCTGAATGTGCTGAATGAGAGAGAGAGAGAGCAAGAGAGAGAGAGAGAGAGAGAGAGAGAGCAAGAGAGAGAGAGAGAGAGAGAGAGAGAGAGAGATTAGTCTTTCAATATAACAGCAGTGTGAAATGCTGGATACCTCCTCTCCCACTGTCCAAACCTGGAAAATGCATAAGGCAAGTGAACATTCCAGTGTGAGTTCTACCCACACACCGTCAATGCTGACTTGAGGTACACCATGTGGGACTTGGCTTCTCAAAAGCCTTGCTGCACAATAGTCATTGTCATATGGAAAGGACAGTAAACTCCCCAGCAATGCCTACTGAATGTATATATGTGTAAGCCTAAATATAAATGAACACATTGTAAGTGGAACACATTTTCGCTGTGAATGAGGGATCATTCATGTAATCATGATGAGACCTTATAGGAAAGGCTAACCTGGGTAACGTCAGTATAACATGCAACGCATGATCAGACAGCATTCTTAAAAGTGCCTGCCAGTATTTATAATACCTGTAGCACTGTCATCTCTCTCTCCATCATTCTCTCCATCATTCCCTCTCCCTAATGAATCTACATCATCTTACCTTTTTGTGCACATTGAGCATATGAGCTATAGTGTAGACATGCTCCACCCTGTACAAGTGTTTATAAATGTATAAATGTATATGTACTTTTACATGATCTCAAGACAAACTAAATGGGAATTATTTTTTATATGACCATTTTGGGTTAATATGCCATTTGTGTGTCCAAAAAATAATTCACAAACCTTTTGTTCTTTGATTCACAAAACCCAACATCTAGAGCGACACTGAAACATATACAGGTTGTGCAAAAATGCCCCTGAGATAATCCAGCATATAGCAGGATGCAAGATGCTAGCAGGTAGAGCATACATGGAATGATGTAACCAAGTGGTATTATTCAGAAACATCTGTGACTATTATGGGCTGGAAGATCCAAGGTCAAAGTGGGATACACCTGAAAGCAAATGACCAGGCTAATATCCTGTGGGACATCCAGAAACAGACTGACATAATGACAATGGCTAACTGGACATAGTAGTGATGAACAAACAGTAGAAGAGGGCCAAATACCAAGGGCTGAAAGAAGAATTAGAAGATATAGACAGTAAAAGGCAATAGTGGTTCTCGTGGTAATCAAAGCTCTAGGGGCTTCGGGACTCTGGGAGACTGTCTGTGGCAGATCCCAGAAACACCATCTAAGATCTCCATCTAGAAGAGTGCAGTCCTGGGGACAGTTAAGATGTTACGCAGGTCCCTCACGTTCTCGGGCCTCGGATAGTGGACACGAGCTCGAAAGCAAAATGGCAAAGCAGGGGAGGGCAAGTGGGGAATTTTAAAATATTTTTAAAGTGTAAGTGTACTCTGAAACTGATCCCAAACCAGCCCGATATGGGTTAGGTTTGGAGACTGTGCTGGCTGTTCCATCACTGGAAGCCTACCACCTCAGTCTTGTCTAAGGCTGCCCTGTTATATCCTGGGCGTATGTCCTTTATGGTCATTGTCCTACTTTAGGATGAACCAGTTGGTGAAACAGTTAGATTGTAGAACCGGTAAAACAAGAAACAGTTACCAAAGGTGGAGAATGAACCCCAGCCGTTTTTTTGCAAGGTAAACAAATACCCGCTCGACGGCGGCAGCTATACAACTAGCAGTCTCTATATTGCCCTTCAAAGGAACGGAGGACGACAAAACCAGAGGAAAAAACTAAACACCACGCAGAGCATGGGAAAAGGGAGAACCAAGGATGCCACGGGATGAGTGGCAGCCCTGATATAAAATAGGTATGAGCCTCCCATTGGATAATTACTGCATGGGTGATTATGATTCAACTGGCAACAAGTTATTTAACCCGAACTGATGCAGTGAGTAGCTTCTCATTTGTTAAACAACCATGTTGTAAGACATCCTGTGGTCGTGGAAAAGATGTTAATCTGTTTCAGAAGGATCAAGTTATTGGCATGCATCAGGCAGAGAAAATATCTAAGGAGATTGCTGAAACTACTAAAATCGGGTTAAGAACTGTCCAACGCATTATTAAAAAGTGGAAGCACAGTGAGGAAACATCATCTTCAAGGAAGGAACGTGATCGGAAAAAAATCTTGAATGATCATGATCGGCGATCACTTATACGTGTGGTGAAATCAAATCGTAGAAAAACAGTAGAACTCAGGGATATGTTTAATAGTGAAAGTAAGAGCATTTCCACACGCACAATGCGAAAGGATTTCAAGGGATTGGGACTAAACAGCTGTGTAGCCTTAAGAAAAGCACTTGTCAATGAGGTTAACCGGCAAAAACGGCTTCAGTTTGCTAGGGAGCATAAAGACTGGACTCTGGAGCAATGGAAGAAGGTCATGTGGTCTGATGAGTCCAGATTTACCCTGTTCCAGACTGATGGGTGCATCAGGGTAAGAAGAGAGGTGGCTGAAGTAATGCACCCATCATGCCTAGTGCCTACTGTACAAGCCTGTGGGGGCAGTGCTATGATCTGGGCTTGCTGCAGTTGGTCAGGTCTAAGTTCAGTAATGTTATGTGCCCAAAGAATGAGGTCAGCTGACTACCTGAATATACAGAACGACCAGATTATTCCATCAATGCATTTTTCTTCCCTGATGGCACAGGCATATTCCAAGGTGACAATGCCAGGGTTCATCGGGCTCAAATTGTGAAAGAGTGGTTCAGGGAGTACGAGACATCATTTTCACACATGGATTGGCCACCAGAGTCCAGACGTGAACCCCAGTGAGAATCTTTGGGATGTTCTGGAGAAGACTTTGCGCAGTGGTCCAAATCTCCTATCATCAATACAAGATCTTGGCGAAAAATTAATGCAACTCTGGACAGAAATAAATGTTGTGACATTGCAGAAGCTTGTGGAAACGATGCCACGGTGAATGCGTGCCGTAATCAAAGCTAAAGGCGGTCCAACAAAATATTAGTGTGTGTGACCTTTTTTTTGGCCAGGCAGCGTATAAGGCTATCCATTCATTAAGAGTTCTTTTAAAGGCGCCATGAAAAGCTCAACTTCTCATCTCTTACATCTATCACAGTCTCTGCGGTGTGGAGAATAAATAAAGGAGGCACAGTGTCCTGCCATACAACTGTGATCATAATGGTGATTATATTATAATTGTAATTTTGGGAAACCGAGCCATATACATGGACAAGAATCCAGATATGTCCCATTCTTATATTCAAATCCACTGAGCTACTCGTATATGAGCCAGTTAGTATTGTGAGATGTTTTATACTTGGTCTTTGCATTGTTAATAACCGAATTACATTACAGTTGAAAAACAAACATGTTTTGCAGTATTACTACCCCTGGTTTGCAGTCTATATAATTTCAGCACCTCCATTATTAATAAAAGTAGTAAACAATAATGGAGCTGATATAAAGCCTAGAGAAACTCCCTTAATAACATCCAATAATTGCTTCAGCACAACAGAAGCAGCAGTAAACTAAATCTTATAAGTGAGATAGTTACTGAAGAAGCAATAGAGTGTTGAATCCTGTAGAGAAGAGCCTATTCAAAAACAATAGAGTAATACCTCAAATCATTAATGAGTACAATACAAGGTAGACTGTTAGTCTGACAGCTGGTGATGCAGCATTTAGGGCATCACGGCCAACTCCTCCACCAGTGACAGAACCTTAAGGGGCACACATGAATAAACCATAATATGGCACAACAACAACAACCTGATGTTTGTGATTAATAGCGAGCTAAAACAGATCAACGCTAAATATGGTGCTGCGTTTCTGAATAAACTTTCATTTCTTTATTATTTTGCACCTGATTCTAAATCAGGGCAGACCTGAAAAGGAAATGGAAAAAGAGAGTGAGATAAGAACGAGAAAACAAGTCGGGCAGAAGCAAGAAAACTATGATAGAAAACATGGAGTCAAGAGAAAGGATAAAGAGAAAATCCCGCAAACACATATCACTGCTTTGACACTTTGCCAATATCTAACGTGGGTCACAGAACGCTCGCCTCCGTGGTTCGGCCCGCCATGTGCAGTGGGAGGACTGTCTTGTCTGTAACCACACCTGCACCTCGTTCGTCTTTATGTATATAAACCTGTGTTAAAGTGTGCTCGGCCCACCGCACATTACAATGTGGGTGCACATACTTGGCAATTTAAGGCTAATTTACACACACACACACACACACACACACACACACACACACACACACACACACACACACACACACACATTTGGCCAGGTTCCAGTTCAATCAATTCAGGAAGGTGCAATGTAAGGTGATGTGCTGATTCACACACATTCTGGGCGTAGCCTTATAAAGTAAGATTAACCTTATCATCTTATTTATCTTCTTGACAAAGCCTGAACCGTCTTTTATTCGCTTCTCTTTTGACTTCTATCATTTAAACTGAGAAACCTGCTGAGACACAGAGATTGACATTGAGAGAAAGGGTGAGTGAGCAGAGCAGGACAGACAATATAGGTAAGTATAGTCATGTAGAAATATACACACACACAAACAAACACACACTTATCTATAATGATTCTGTGGCCCCAGGAAATCTTCATAATATCACTGTGTGTATGTGCATGTGATCTGTTTTAATAAGGTCAAATCAATTTCTGTGATTAACCTCATCAACCACCTTATGCTCCAGTGTTATTCCAGACCAGAAATTGATCACCCATACGTGACATGTCGCGCCACACAGATGAGAGATTAATAACACTATCACATTCTAAGATACATCTGTCAGAGCCACCTCACACATTTGTTTTGCTTAAATGAAAAGAAACTCATTTTTTTTTTTAACAATTTATGAAGTATCAGTCTTAGTAATACTACTAAGCAATGACTGCATTGAATGAAGGCAATCAATACGATTGATAAGATGCCATTTTCTTGCCAAAGATCATGGCATATGCTTGATAGCGCTGTTACAATATGCCAAAAATGATGATTGATTATTCTTTATAATAAACACATATGTTTGAACCATTCAAATATCTATATTTATACTTTTGTCTAAAAGAGTGCAAATCAATAAGCCTAAAGCGAGAAACAGAACTATTTAGATTACATGAAATGGGTAAATAATAATCAAACCACTGGGGACCTGCAGTAACGCCTGAAGCTTGTGTATTCAGTACAGGAGCACTTTTGTATTTTTGTTTAAATAAATTTACAGCACTCAATTCCGAGAAATGTGACAAAATTAGCCTGAGGGATCATTTACAAAATGCTATAAAAAAGTGAACAGTTGGCTTACTTAACCTACATTATGAATGCTAGAACTTCCAAATCGCTAGCTACCTTGCTAGCAAAAGTAGCAAATGCTATCAAACATCAGTCCCCCGAGTTGTGTGACTCCTGTCATGCCATGCAGGGTATTTGTTGCACTAAATTCATTGCAGTGGCCGAGGCCCAGGCGAGACCTTGCCAGGCGGCCACGTAGTACTTCTTCCCCCTCGCACAATCAAATATTAATTTTCACAATCAAATGTAATCAAATGTAAATGCAGTGTTTGTGACATCTGATATATGTAAGCACACACTTTTATTGGCTTTTTCTTTCTCTAGTTGAACAAAGATTCCCGGGAAAACATTTTTCTCACTGCAAAACAATAGAGGTCTTGATACTTTATGACTGATCCGGGGTAGGTTTCCCAAAAGCAGTGTAAAACATGGATAATCTCCAAATGGTAGATCAGGTATTATACTGAACTCTTTCTATTTCATAAGGCGATAAAGTGATTTTTGGGACCCAGAACACAATGGTAAATATTCCAGTATGGAATATTCCAGTATGGAATATTCCATTATGAAGTTCTTTTGGCTTCATATGAACCCACAGACCAACTGTAGTCAGAATACAAATTGTAAATTTGTCATTTGTGAAAAACAAATTGTAAAAGTGTCTATTGAATTGATAACGCCTCTTTGGAGATGGTTGCAAACCTCAATCCTACTCAGATTCAGTGAAGGTGGGATCAGGAGAAGTTGGCCAAAGATTATTCCGAGTGAGATATCAAGCTGACTGCTCCAACAGCTCCAAAGTCACAATATTGAATGAATTCTTGGCCCGGGCTGACTCAGAGGCTGGATTATACAAGCTTCAGATGCACTTAATGACATAGCGTGTGTGTGTGAGGGCAGGAGGGTGTGTGTGTGTGTGTGTGTGTGTTTGTGTGGCTTTGTTCTGGTATTTGGCTAACTGTAATTAACCACACACAGTTAGGGGAGATCATTAGGAAACTTGCATAGATGGTAAACATAGTCAGATACAGTGAATATGGTAATTGAAATGCATGCACACACACACACACACACACACACACACACACATCCACACACATCTATTCCATAGATATTTTCGTTTGATCAAGATTATTTTTTAATTTCTGCATCGATTAAAAAAACAAAAACAAACAAAACCAGCAGTTAAAAATGCATTTTATACACTTCATTTAGATTAGAGTTGTTTTAATACTGACAAAATGTACAGAACAGAATGAAGTGTGGAAGGAGTCAGATCTCTGCAGAGAGCAATTGGGAGGTCCAGACAGATTTCTTCCTTCTATATAAAAAGAAGAAGATGAGTACTCAATCAAATATGAAAAAACCCACCCAAACTATTCTAGAGAGAAAAATCCTGAAATGACATCTAGTAACAAAACATAGTTATAAAGTGGCGAGCCCACGTGTGTCTGTATATTAGTGTGTCTGTGTGTGCAAAAGTGTTTGCGAAGCATGTCTGCACATGTATGAGTGTATGTGTGTCTGATGTTTTTGTCCATAACCAACTCTTACAGTATCCAGGACCCCTGCCAGAATCCCAGTTCAATATCTACAAAATTGGCATTCAAACAACCTCTAGCTATATACACTGTACAAATTCAAACAAACAAATAAAACTCGAATCACACTGACATCTCTCGCACGCGTTCTGCAGGCCGCTTGCTGCATTTGGTCCCCTCTCTCCTCTCGCGCACGCACCCTGGTCCCCTACAGGACTCCCATGGTTCAGCGTCCGGTCCTCTGGGTTCTCCAAGCTTTGTCCCATTCTGGTTCCTCGTGCACCTGAGCAGGGTCATTACCATGCTAGGACTCTTCAGTAACTGTCTTAGCTGTTCCAGGCACAGGAACAGAACCAAAACGTGGACTGGCATCGAGCCTGCATGGACTGGGTCACAGCACCTAGCTGTTCTATGACTTACTTCCCTTTCCTTCTTCCAGCTCACTGCAAAATTCTTCAGTCCTTTCTTCTTGCAGGGGTTTCAGTTCTATTATGCATTGTTTCCCTCTCTCTCTCTCTCTCTCTCTCTCTCTCTCTCCCTCTCTCCCTCTCTCTGAGGGGTAGGAGACAGCATGCGTCAGGAGATTCCAGAGAAGGAGAAGTGCATGCAATCATTGCATGTATGTTTGTGTGACACACGTTCACACAAACCCTTTCTCTCACAAACAAACACATGTGCCAGTGATATGGCTTTCTGATATATGTCTATGTTTTAAAAATAGTTAACCAAAAAAAAGGAAAAAGAACCACAAAAGCACAAAAAAACATACTCTCTCTTACACACACACACACACACACACACACATTTTTATACAGAGCACCTACATGGTCTTGGTTAGTTTTAAAAACAGTGCTATTTGTGGGAATGCAGTTAAACAGAATAATGTTTCACTTTGCAATGTTTCTGATTACAAAAAGTGTGTGTGTGTGTGTGTGTGTGTGTGTGTGTGTGCGTGTGTGCGTGTGTGTGCGTGTGCGTGTGTTTGTGTGTGTGTGTGTGCGTGTGCGTGCGTGTGTTTGTGAGAGAGAGACAGAAAGACACTCACTATAACATTATTATTTTGGCAGGGACAGATCTGTATATGATGTCTTACATCTTAGTGCAAAAAAACAAACAAACAAAAAAACACAAAGCTATAAAGCATCCACACTCAAAACATTTGTTTTAAAACACATTTTAAAAACCAACAATGACAACAACAATAAAACAAGTCGGCAAGTTTTGAGCGGCCACAAAGACAAGAAAAGTTGTGCTGTTTGCCTGTATAAAATTGCTCCAAAATACCACTGTCATTCCAACAAACTGGAGATTTATTTCACATGACTCCATCTTTTTGTCTTCACAATACTTTCTGTCATTCCAGTCAAAAGAGTCCCACACCCCGCTCATCACTTCCTGTGCTTGTATGTGTGGGCGGCTCCACTTCCTGCTGGGTGTTCTGACCCTCAGTCTATAACTCAGATAGTCTCTGCAAGGGTGTGTAAATTTGTCCTCGCAAGCTATACCAGACTCACACAATTGTCGGTGGATGTTTAGGGCCGTTTCGGAGAGTGTGGAACAGTCAGAAAGTGAGTCTGTAGTTTTGTGTGTGTGCGGTGTGTTTTGGGTGTGTGTGTGTGTTGGGATGTGGCTCAGACCTCGGTCTGTTGTGTTAGAGGCAGCATCTGTGCTTCCTCTAAACTGTCCAAGCTTCCTCCCGTTTCTGAATCGTCAAACCCACAGGGGGCAGAGACGTCTGAGGCGGAAGAAGCGTTGACAGACAGGCGCTCGTCGCCACCCAGAAAAGTGCTAAACTCCTCCCCCCCAGAGCCAAGTGGCAGCTGATGTGGAGGCAGATATTGGCTAGGGTGGAAGTTAGGGCGGGACCCGCGGCCTCCACTCAGGGTGCTCTGTGTGGAAACGGGTTGATTGGCAGGTATGCTCTCGTACTCTTCGGTGGGAAGGGGCGGTGGCAGCTGATCATGTGACAAAAACTCCTCCTCCTGAGGGGGTGTGTAGTCACTGTCGATGTCAAAGCCTCCCAGGTAGTAATCCGCCTCCAAGGCCACACCCACCTCTCCTGTCTCATAAGTGGGCACTTCCTCGATGTCAGGGAGACGTGTGCTCGGCAGCCAATCAGAAGTGTCCCAGTGATATGCTGTGAACACAAAGCAAGAATTGAATGAAGATCATAAACAAGGCATTTAGTTTCAAAAATGCCGTGTGAGGTCCTTCAGGCACATGTGAGGACGGCTAAGATGTATTCGTGGGGTCCTCAGGGTCATGTCTGCTCTGCATGCTGTTCAGGAATGCTTCAGACATGGCATGCAACATTCTGCAGCGTGCAGCAAGTGAGTGGCATGCCTGTGGAACAGCCAGGTCACGAGGTCAAAGGTCAGACAGCAAAAAAATGTAATGTTCAAAATACAAAAGCAAAAAACAAAACAAAACAACAACAGTAAGTAGAAAAAGAATATGGAAACAAATGCAAATGCAGCACATGCAGAAATGCATGGAACACAGAAGCGCAGTGACACACACATTCACACACAAACACACACGTTGTAAACAGCCTAAACCTGACCATCACCAAACAGAGGGTGAGTGGGGGAAAGAGAGATAGATAGAGAGAGAGAGAGAGAGAGAGAGTCAGAGAGAGACAGAGAGCGAGAAACGGGTACTGTGCCTGTATAAATGTGGTGGTGTGATGTGCAAGAAAAATCATCTGTTTGCTGGATGATATGACATTTTCCCAAAATGCAACAGCACACTATGTCAGTAATGCAGCACAAGGCAGACAGCGGGGGCAGGGGGAGGAGGACATAGTCACCTCGGCTGTAGGTTTGACCTTGGTCCATAACTGAAACTGGCAGTCAGAGGAGACAAACAGCTCTGCATCAGCACAATACCAACTGCACAACACAGCACTGTGTGTGTGTATGTGTTTGTGTGCGCGCGTGTGTGCGCGCGCGTGTGTGTGTGTATGTGTTTGTGTGCGTGCGTGTGTGTATGTGTGCGTGTGTGTGTGTGTATGTGTGTGTACATGTTTGTGTGCGTGCGTGTGTGTGTGCGTGCGTGCGTGTGTGCGTGCATGCGTGCGTGCGTGCGTGTGTGTGTGTATGTGTGTGTGTGTGTGTGTGCGTGTGTGTGTGTGTGTGCGTGCGTGCGTGTGCGTGTGTGTGTGTGTGCGTGTGTGTGTGGTGGGGGGCTTTCCCTTTGATTTCTTTGATTGAGTATGTCAGGAGTGCCAGTGCAGTGTGACCTTTAAAGCTTCTGCACAAACAGCATCCGTCTTTCTCACTGATCACTGCCCTCTTCTCACATACACACAGTCCACATTTTCATCCCATTCCCCAAACCAGGTGATATGATGCAGGTGCACAGGACAGAGAGTGGATCATGCTCTCTGCTTGAGCCACATTCCAGGGACTCCTCTGAGCTCACGTACCAGATGCCAGACACCCCTGTCAAAGGTGTCTGTGATACATATGTAACGTACCGACGGAGCCCGCGGAGTCTTAACCGGAGCATGAACAGCAAACCGGTACACAACTATGGAAATTGAGTAGCTCTGAAACCAACTGCTAGATACTGCTAGTAATATGAATCTACAGCCGTGGGGGAGTGTGCGCGGCGATTTGGGTTTTCTCTGCGTGGATGCAGAAATTGATTGCAGGTAAAAATGATGGCGTTCAATCCTGTGGGATCGAAACCTCGGCTGAATCTGCACGCGGCCCTGCTGCTGGGCGCTGCATTTTGATGGGATTCATTTGATCTCATTACACCTTGAATTCATCGATCCAAGCAGACATTTGCAGCCTACATATTGATCGAAATGAATACACTCCACCAGCCACTTTAGTAGGAACACCACGCAGATGTGTAGCCTCTCTCTTTCCCTGCATAATCTGCATTAGCCATCCTCGGACTCTTCGCCAACGGCCATTTTTTGACCATGGGACCCCTGGCGACTTGGTATTCCAGTTTGCCACTCAGCAGTGCCACTGTGCGTATAAAAATTCCCAGAACACTGCAGCATCTGATACCCTTGTCTCATAGAGAATGAGAAAGTTTTGCAGCTGACAACCGGACGTTTCAACCATCGACCTCTCCAATTCTGACCATTGATACGTGGGTCACTAGGCGGCTGACCAACCACATGTGCTAGCAGATTACAGCCTGTGGCTGTGCACATAAAATGCACATATAACATTAGAGTAGCTACAAGTGGCTGTTGGGAGCAGGATTTGTGCGCAGATGCAACACCGTGTCTGTGCATAGCGTGATAGCTGGGCAGGATTACGCTGGTGTGGACTCCATGCTGCTACTGCAGTTTCTACATGTCACATGGAACTACATTTCCCATGCAGCCCGTGAAACTGCAGACAAACCAAAAAATGCACTACAACGCAGTACTGCTGCCTGGGTTGCTGAGGTGAGCCCAGTCAAACAGGTTCCCTAAACCAGTAATCTCATTTTTAAGCTAATTTTTAAACTTGAATTTAAACAGATTTTTGTGGCTTCCTTTTTGCCTGCTGTAAAGATCTTGGAGTGGACTGATCACAAGGACACGTGCTGCACTGAATCAGGAACAGCAGTCCTTATCAGTCCATGAGTCCAGGGGACACGGGGCCTAATGCAGAGTGTAGCTTCAAAGCAGAGTAACAATCCTTTTGCCAGAGTGGAAGTCTGAGCAAGTGAGTGTGTGTGGGTGCGTACGAGTGAAAGATTGGGACTGAATGTGGGTGTGAGAGAGAAAGCAAGAGAGAGATTGATATAATGTAAGTGTGGGTTTATCAGGAGCTCCAGGCAAAGCTGGACAGAGTCCAAATTAACACACACACACACACACACACACACACACACACACACACACACACACCTTATTTGTCTCGCTTATTCACAGCTCAGTCTGCTGCGCTACAATGATGACGTTCGATATAAAGTTCTCCATTCCATTTGTTGAATGTGAGTTGGTCTGTGAGTCTGTGTTTGCAGAGTGGGTGGGGCTAACATTAGTGAGAGATATCGGTCAACAGTATGAAGGTGTTGGCGAGTACCTTCATTTTCGATAGTTTCAACTGCATCATTGACCAGTCGAATTACCGTCACTATGGAAGCTTGGGGAAGGAGAGAGCAATGGAGAGTGGTAAGAAACACACACACCTCCACACACACTCGCACACACAAGGACCTGACGACAGCACAGGCCTATACGACAGACCAGAGGCAAAAATCGATCACAGTGTAAATTCAAACATTTTAAAACACATTAATTCGAGCTCCCATTGGTCCACTGCCAAAGCTTCTGTGACCTGATTGGCTGATGATGACCTGTTCTGTGACAGATGGGAAGGCAGGCATGTCATCATTCCATGTGCTGTGCAAAAAAATTATGAAGGTTGTCTCACACTCACTCACGCGCACACATACACACACACACAAGAACGCTCAAAAACAGGTAGGCAGGGCTTACCATTGTCGTCGCACGAGTCTGACTGGAAGGAGCTCAGTGATTGGACTTCAGAGTTGCTTCCTTTGTTACTGCCTGAGAAACATGTGACCTCTTCCAACATGTCCACTTTCCCTACATACCGAGGTCAAAGATGAAAGGTCAGACATAGCCCATACATTTTCTCTCACACACAGTCTTTGTCTAAGTCGAATACAAGCACAGGCACACACTTGCACTCACACACTTGCACTTACACTCATGCACACACACACACACACACACACACACACACACACACACACACACACACACACACACACACGCTCAAAGCTGTGAAGCACAGCAGTCAGAATGAGAAGAAAAATAAAACTACCATACTGAAGAAATTCAATCTCTTTCTCTCTCTGTAATGCTGAGAAAACCCGACTGTTTCTAGACCATTTGTCTGAGATCCATAAGCCCACATCATTCTGTTATGTCCAAAGAGGGCATGTTAATAAAAACATTTTATTGGATAAGTGCCTTTCAAGACACCCAAGAACACTGTACAATAAGGCTAATAATAAAAACAATGTACAAACATGCAAATGCAATACACACAATCAATTAAAAATCTCATTTCTGGCTCCCCCGCCTGCCGGCAGGAAGAGACTTTTAAGACTAGCTTTGAACATAGCCGCAGACAAACAAGCGGCAACTTAAAAGGAAGCGACCTCACCAAGAGGACTCAGCTAAGAGGGAGGAACTTTGAGCAAAAGCACATACTGGAGAGTAAGACTGTAGCAGACTACCACGGTAAGAGGGACCGAGACCACGCAAAGATTTAAAAACCAGCAAAGCCGTTGTACTGGGAGCCAATGAAGATTTTTCAAAGTTGGACTGATGTGCTCCCAGAATCTGTTATGGGTTGAAGCCATTGCAGCTGAATTTTGCACACCCGTTCAAAGCCGGAGCAGGGAGTCCGTATAGTACAGCATTACAGTAGTCAGTTCTAGATGTTACAAAAGCATGGATAATAATCTCAGCAGCAGCAGACCAGAGAAAAGACTTATATGTTAAGTTTAATGAGAAATACCAGGCAAATAAAGGGCAGTTTGTACGGAAAAACACGATGTATACAGCAATGAAAAGCATCTAAGCAAAAAGGGAAGGTATTGTGCAACCAGTTTCCCAAAGTGTTTTGCCTCCTGATGAGATCTTTTGAACATCGGTCCACGCTCATGTCCTCTCTGGTTCAGAGGGAGGAAGGGCCTCCCTATCATGTCCAAAACAGTGACGTATGTTTAACCTTGACAGGAGTAGACGATGGTATCACTAATTGACCAAATCCACCAGTTTTAATACATACAAAATCAACAGATACCTGCAGAGTGATTCTGTGCTTAATACGTTCACTGAATATAAATCCTTTTTAGAGAACGTTCTGTTCTCCCGCCAAAATCGGTGGAACTGGTTGAATGCATGTTTGCTCTTCAATGCAAAGTGAAAAATCTGTGTCAGCATGGACAGATGGGGACAAGCGTCAGAAGACGTCGACGTCGGGCCAAAAGCGTTCATGTAAGCGCTTCTCTACAAGAAGCAGATCCTATTAGCAGGCATCTAATCTAATTTCCAGGCTTAATCTAATTAAGAGAGCCAGCAGGCATTAAAAAGTTGAAATGGTGTTAAGGTGTGTGCATGTCTGCTTCTCATTCATAAATCACAGGGTGGAAAGTCTCTGACTGGAGGGTCTCCCCCATGTGTTCTCTTAATTTGTGCCAGGAGGTCAGGAATTATGGGTGAAAATATACTGGGACATGAACTAGAATCAATAATAATGCAGGGCTGCACTGCCAAAATAGGAACAGTATTATATGTGCACAGGTGTGTGGGTGTAAGATGATGAAAGAGTGAACAAAATTTTGTATGTCATTTGTGTGTGTATGGTTTTTATGAATTATGGTGTGTGTGTGTTTATATGTATGTGTGTGTGTCAACAAGTTCATTTAAATAATGCAGCTTCTGTGATTGGATTGTTACAGCTACACTCACCCTCGTCCTCCCAGGGGCTCTTGCGCAGGGAGTCACAGTCTGATCGGCATGGTGATGCCGGCGGCAGGTTAGGCGCCACGCTGCACACCACTACCCCTCGTCGCGTGGCTCCGCCCAGAATCCGCGGAGACTCGGTTGTTGGGTGAAACGTGCTCATCTCTGTAAGCTCCACCCCTCTCCTGTCCCCACCTCTCTTATCCAGACTCCCACGGGCATCACCAGGGAAGCAGGGCGTATACGCCATTGGTCGGACAGGGACCTGGGGCGGTCCTGAGAGATTCCCTGCCTCCGTGTACAAGTTGATGGGGTCTCCCAGTCCACAGGGCAGGGGCGGGTAATGGCCCCCATTGGCCTTGTGCAGCAGGGCGGCAGTGGCCGGATCCTGGATCATCGAGAGGTTATTCCGCGAGTAACTTTTCTGGAAGACCTTCTTCCGGAATGCAATGAAAAGGAGGATGAGGGTGATGATGAGGAAGAGGACGACCATGATGCCGATGAGTTCCTCTTTGCCCACATAGGCGTGGCCAGCCTGCATGTCAGGCACAAGGACAGGCCGGACCGTGCAGGCTCCACCCACAAAGCCCAGCGTGCAGTTGCAGTAGAAGGAGCCGAACGTATTCACACACACGCCACCGTTTTCGCACTGCTCCCGCGCACACTCGTTCACATCCTCTTCACACCTGCCGGGAAATGCATGCACATGCACAAAACGACGTGTATACACACACCCATGCGCACACGTATACACACACACAGACAAAGATACACACACACACACACACACACACACACACACACACATATACACAGTATTGTGATCTTTGTGAATTCCTGGTCAGATACACAAGCAATTGACTAGTATGTTGACAAGACGGCTTTGACTGGGATACTGTGCTAAAATAAGCCAAACACTCACTTGTATCAGTTACATAAGAAAGAAATGCACATATACATAAATGTATGCATACTTACACACACACACACACACACACTCGCATGTGCACTGCAAAAGCAGACAACTGACTGTGTGCATGTGTGAGGGTGTATCTGTGTGTGAGGAGATACACGGCTAAATGCCACGTAAGTGAAAGTACAGATTGTAAAAAATAATGTTTTAGGTTGGATGTGTGTATGTAGGATTGTGTGTGTGCATGCATGTGTCTTTTTTTTTTTTTTTTTTTTTTACAAATAAAGCTTCTGTGGTTACATATGCTATGGAGTAGCATAGCCCAAGAGAGTGCAGTGATGTAATGTTCCTTTCACTAGAGACAGAAAGAATTAAAGGGATAGAAAAATAACTTAAGAGAGAGCAGAAACTGCCACTGAGACAAGGATAAAGAAATGATGCCCTTTAGTGTTAGAAACCTTCAGAAAGGTATCATTCAAACACCTCTATTATTGCAGCTGTAACAAGCTTACTTCACCATGGCAGTATCTACTGACTAAGGCTTTAGGAGGCTAATGTAGCTATTTCAGTGTGTGTGTGTGTGTGTGTGTGTGTGTGTGTGTGTGTGTGTGTGTGTGTGTGTGTACTGACGTGATTCCGGTGTATCCTCTCTTGCAACTGCATATGAAGGCATTCCCGATAGGTTTACACATGCCGCCATTCTGACAGGGGTTCGGCACACACACACTGATCTCAGTCTCACAGCGCCCCCCAGTGTGCAGGGCACTGCAAGTGCAGGAGAAACCTGAAGAGACACACACACACACACACACACACACACACACACACACACAGAGATATTTAATCCTTTATACATGTATAAATGTGACAATGCTATCATCCCACAACACAGATCAAAAACATGAAGCAGAGAGAGAGAGAGAATGTTTGGGTCTACAATATCTGTATATGTATGAATGCCAATAAATATATTTGAACTTGAATTAGAAAAATATTTAGAGAGAGAGAGATTATTACATAAGAGATGCCAAAAGAGGAGGATCTGTACAACTGCAATCTCTCTCTCTCTCTCTCTCTCTCTCTCTCTCTCTCTCACACACACACACACACACACACACACACACACACACGCATACATGTCCACCTTTGGGAAA
Source organism: Electrophorus electricus (assembly GCF_041902795.1). Classification (NCBI taxonomy): domain Eukaryota; kingdom Metazoa; phylum Chordata; class Actinopteri; order Gymnotiformes; family Gymnotidae; genus Electrophorus; species Electrophorus electricus. The sequence continues at coordinate 8,440,360 of NC_137513.1, forward strand.
TCATGTGTAAAATGTCATGGATCATTGGTGTTTTTCTTATCATTGCTACACACACAGACACACACACATAGATGGGCACCTGATCCAACACAGACCCTCATTTCAGTGCACACATGACCTTTACAATGAGGTTGACCCTGCCCCAAATCCAGAGAGAGTGACACAGGAGGGAGGCAGAGATGAGAGGGGTCAGAGAGCACATGGGAAGAAGGAGGGGAGTGAGAAAGAGAGGGGAGCAAAACAAAGGGATAGAACACCTGCAGAGGAGAGAGGAGAGGAGAGGAGAGAGGAGAGGAGAGAGAGGAGAGGAGAGAGGAGAGGAGAGAGGAGAGGAGAGGAGAGGAGAGGAGAGGAGAGAGGAGAGGAGAGAGGAGAGGAGAGAGAGGAGAGGAAAGGAGAGGAGAGAGGAGAGGAGAGAGGAGAGGAGAGAGAGGAGAGGAAAGGAGAGGAGAGAGAGGAGAGAGGAGAGGAGAGAGGAGAGGAGAGAGAGGAGAGGAGAGAGGAGAGGAGAGAGAGGAGAGAGGAGAGGAGAGGAGAGGAGAGGAGAGGAGAGAGGAGAGGAGAGAGAGGAGAGAGGAGAGGAGAGGAGAGGAGAGGAGAGAGGAGAGAGGAGAGGAGAGAGAGGAGAGGAAAGGAGAGGAGAGAGGAGAGGAGAGAGGAGAGGAGAGGAGAGGAGAGAGGAGAGGAGAGAGAGGAGAGAGGAGAGGAGAGGAGAGGAGAGGAGAGGAGAGAGGAGGAGAGAGAGAGGAGGAGAGGAGAGGAGAGGAGAGAGGAGAGGAGAGGAGAGAGAGGAGAGAGGAGGAGAGGAGAGAGAGGAGAGGAGAGGAGAGAGGAGGAGAGGAGAGAGAGGAGAGGAGAGGAGAGAGAGAGGAGAGGAGAAGAGAGGAGAGGAGAAGGGAGGAGAGAGGAGGAGAGGAGAGAGAGGAGATAGGAGGAGAGGAGAAGAAAGGCAAGGAGAGAGGAGAGTGGAGAGGAGAGGAGAGAGAGGAGGAGAGGAGATGGGAGGAGAGGAGAAGAAAGGAGGCAGAGGAGGAGAGAGGAGAGGAGAGGAGAGTCAAGATGGGAGGAGGGGAGAGGAGAAGAGAGGAGAGGAGCGAGGAGATGGAGGAGAGTGGAGAGGAGAGGAGAAGGGAGGAGAGAGGAGGAGAGCAGAGAGAAGAGATGGGAGGAGAGGAGAAGAAAGGAGGCAGAGGAGGAGAGTGGAGAGGAGAGGAGAGAGAGGAGGAGAGGAGAGAGGAGATGAGAGGAGAGGAGAGAGGAGGAGAGGAGAGAGCAGAGGAGAGAGAGGAGGAGAGGAGAGGAGAGGGGAGAGAGGAGGAGAGGAGATGGGAGGAGAGGAGAAGAGAGGAGAGGAGAAGAGGAGAGTGGAGAGGAGAGGAGAAGAGAGGAGAGGAAAGGAGATAGGAGAGGAAATGGGAGGAGAGGAGAGGAGGAGATGGGAGGAGAGGAGAGGAGAGTGGTCCACCAACAAATGAAAGATTACTTACTGCATACTTTCTCTCTCGCTCTCTCTCTCTCTCTCTCACACACACACACACACACACACACACACACACACACACACACACAGTCTTTCTGTCTTAACCATAAATGCAGCCACACACCCTCATTTTCAAGATGGAGAAATTCATGTGTGTTCATTTTGAGTTAAACAGAACTTAGCTCTGTTGTACTTAGAAGAGAATGGGAGACTAATTACAGCCATTAAGTGGTGTAATTATGCAATAATTACAGAGTAATCTTCATTATACAGGCTACTTCACACAAAAACACATACACGCACGCTTGTGCAAGGGATGCACCGATAAGAATATGCAGGCATGATGCCATATTCAGTACGAACGCTGCTGCCAGCTAGCTATCTACTCACAGTAAATATTTGAGAAGTATGAAATATGAGGTACACCACCAGTCAAATACTGGAGTACTAGGACTGCACAATACTGTACATGGTTTGCCTGCAAAGTGATGACAAGACTGATGGTTAGTGTCTAGCTCGCCTGCCATCATCACCTGCACAGACTATTTTCATATAACAGAGGAGTTTTAGACCAGAACAATTCCTCATGCCAGGGCCCTAGGGACTAGGAGTCTAGGAGTCTAGGGTCAAGAGGCCAGAGGACAGCTGCATAGGGACCAGGAGGCTAGGAGACTAGGGGCCTAGGGTCCAGGACGCTAGGGGCCTAGAGTCTAGTAGGCTAGGGGCCAGAAGGATAGGGGCTTGCTCCCACAGATTATAGGCCCTGAGCCACTGGAGAAAATATGTCGCAAACAAACACACACACACACAAACACACACACACACAAACACACACACACACACACACACACACACACACACACACACACACACACACACACACACACACACACACACACACACCCACTCCCTGCAAGCACCTCCTGATGGCAGGCTGACACAGGTGGCACTGTTGAGGCAGGGCTGAGTGCTGCAGGCATCTGGTTGCAGAACGCAGCCCAGCTTGAGATCAGAGAGCCCCACCACCTCAGCATAGCGGCTCCGTTTGTCCTGTAGGGGGAGCTCATTGTCGTTCAGCACCACAGAATCCAAGCAGCCCTGGAAGCCATTACTGACTCGTGGGCCCTTTCGCTCCGGCAACACCTGCGCCCCGAAATATATTGACCAATCTGGGCCTGGTGAGTGGAACTTGGGCGGGGCCTGACGCCTCAGCACGGAGCTGTCATCCAGTGAGAGGCTGCTGAAGTTCCCGCCAAGCTCGAGGGTCACGTGATGCCAGTTGCCATCATTGATAGGCCAGCTGGATATGCCCAGGACACCAGGGCCTTTGTCGCAGTCGAGCTGGAACCAGAGACGGCCTTCCTCAATCTGTCAATCAAATGACATAAAAAAGGGACAGCTGGGTTTTTGTCTGCATTTGGACAAAAATGTCCTGAGTATGAAGGACTGTGCAGCTACATTGTCAGAATCAGCAACTTCATTTAGAAAACTTCTTAGTGAATTTAAGAATGGGGTTTAGGAGGAGTGTGGGGTAGGGTTTGGGCGTAAGTGTGTGTGTGAGTGTGTGTGTGCGGGCGTGTGTGCGCGCGCATGTGTGTGTGTGTGCGTGTGTGTGTGTGTGCGGGCGTGTGCGCGTGCGTGCGTGTGTGCGCGCGCGCGTGTGTGTGTGTGCGGGCGTGTGCGCGTGTGTGTGTGTGCGCGTGTGTGTGCGCGCGCGTGCATGTGTGTGTGTGTGCGGGCGTGTGCGCGTGCGTGTGTGAGTGCGTGTGAGTGCGTGTGCGCGCGTGCGTGTGTGCGTGCGTGTGTGTGTGTGTGCGGGCGTGTGCGTGTGTGTGTGTGTGTGCGGGCGTGTGCGTGTGTGTGTGTGTGCGCGCGTGTGTGCGTGTGTGCGCGCGCGTGCATGTGTGTGTGTGTGTGTGTGCGGGCGTGTGCGCGTGCGTGTGTGAGTGTGTGAGTGCGTGTGCGTGCGTGCGTGTGCGTGCGTGTGTGTGAGGTACCTTTAGGACCGTGCATGGCTCGGGGCGTGTATACATGATAATGCCTTTACTCTGCAGCGTTCGGATCCTCAGCTGCAGTTTCAGCTCCTCTCTCCTCCCTCTGTCAATCACATGGTACTTTATGTAGCTGTTACCAGAGAAACTCAGCGACGTGTGGCCTAAAATACACACACACACACACACACACGTTTACACATGCAGGGAAATGTCATTGCAAAATGTATTCAGAAAGAGTGTGGATACAAAAATTCAAGTTTGTCATTTTTATGTAATGCCTAATGTACTTACTTAATAACTAACAAAATGACTCTAAATAAATAATAGCATGTTCTTTTGCACACATTGTTTGAGAGACAGCTGCAGCCTACCTTAACACTTCTGTGTCCACAATTTTACCACCACAACACAGCTGCTAGCAAGAGTTCTGATCACTAGTGTTCCACTATTTAGAGTTCTGCTGCCACCTGCTGGCCAAAGGCCCTTATTCTGACTCCTTTTCCAGCTTTAACACAGGTGTTCAGTCAAGTGTGTTAGAGCAGGAAAATATTAAAGCCCAGAGGGCTGGAGTCTCCAGCAACAGTGACGTAAAATGCCTGAAATCCTCAGAATTCACAATGCAGAAAGTGGCAGCAAAACACACACACACACACACACACACACACACACACACACACACACCTGCACATTCTCCAAGTTTCCCGGGTGGACACTGGCATGCATAAGGTCCTCTGTTGTTGTCTGTCTTCACACACTGCATGTCGGCCGGACAGGCCATGTCTTCACACGACTCCGAGACTGCAGAACAGCTCCCATCTGTAATACCGAGTAAGGCAGAGAAAGAGAGGGAGAGATGAAAAGAGAGAAAGTCATTCTGAGGCTGATTTTGTAACGTACCTTTGCCTGTGTGTATGAGTGCATGCATGTTTTTAAATGCATTTCTATGTGAGAGTGCGCATGCATGAGTGAGTGTGTAAGATTTACACACGAGCAAGCGCATGTATGCAAATGTGCACGTGCATGAGCCGTGTGCATGCGCGTGCGGTGGCGAGAGTGCATGTATCAGTGCACGTTTGATTGTGAGCGTGCAGGTGGGCGTGAGCGTGCAGGCGTGTATGAGCGTGCATGTGAGTGTGAGTGCGCATGAGCGCGCACGCGCGGGACTCACCGCTGCACACGCAGTGCGTGCTCCTGTGGAAGCGTGGCGAGACGAAGCTGCTCTTGGCCGTGGTGTAGGTGAGCAGGGTGTGTGAGTCCAGCGTGATGGTCTGCTCGCACTGCGCCTCCCTACAGTCCAGGCCCGAGCAGTTCTTATCCAGCACAGCGGAAACGCGCAGCACCTGGTCCAGCTGCCTGCGTGCCGAGCTCAGCTTCTGGCTCACGTACGCTGCCTTGTAGAAGCCGCTGCCTTCTGCCGTCTCCACGGCGACCAGCAGGTCCAGCTGGCCCGTGGCCTCCACGGGCTGCACGCTGAGCACGCGCAGCGCCTCGGGCCGCGGCGTCGCCATGACGGCGGCGAGGGCGCGGCGCACGGCCGGCAGGTGGCGGGAGACGAAGTCGTGGGGCGCCACGCGGTCGAAGCGCACGGTCACGGCGTCGCGGAGCATCTCGGCCGAGGCCTGCTCCACGTGCACACTCACAGGCACGCTTACGAGGAAGCGGCCGTCCGTCACGGTGGCGTTGAGGGCGTAGAGGCCCGCGTCCAGGCCGCCCAAGGCGATGATACGCCCATCACGTGGGCTCACCTGGGGGAGAGCGAGAAGAGAGCGATGGAGTGAGAATGACATGGAGAAAGGGAGAAAGAAAAGAGAAAGAACAGGAGACACATGAAAGGACAGAGGGAGAGAGCTTCTTTATACACAGCTATGCATGCACGTTAATATAGCAGCCATGCTTCGTATTACAGCTCATCATTCATGTTGTTTTGGCGAAACTGTATTTTCAGACATGCCAATAACGCATAATGAATGAAGGAAATTAGAGATGGTACAAAAAACAAGGCCGCATTTAGTTTCTGAATATCGGAACAGCGGCAGTGACATCTCATGCAAACCAACACACACACACACACACACACACCGTATCTCTCACCAACCTTAAACAGGCTGTTCTGCTGTTGTGCATGTCCATAGGTGAGGATGTCGAAGGCGTCCTGGTCTGTAGCATGGATCTGGCCAATCACACCCCCCGGGAACTCATCCTCCATGGTGATGATGTGCACGTGTAGCGGTGACGCCGTAGGCTTGTGCACGCTCTCCTCGATCACACGCACGTGCACCAGCGCTGTCGACGAAAGCGAGGGCCTACCAGAGTCCCGGGCCTAGCACAGGCAATGAGATTCACCGATTTGTCAAACCGTGAGTAAGAAAATAAACCAGTCAGGATAAGAATCTGAATTCTGCAACCTTTTCACTAGTATTTTACCTGGAAGCAATTTGAAAAGTTTTTTCAATGTTTTAAAGCAGATTTCATTAACCTATATATAAATTTTTTTTTTTACAAAAATAAATAAATACATAACTTATAAATATTGCATGTATTGTAACTTTTTTCATACCAAATGCATTTAATCCATCTCCCTCTACAAATAATCACTGGTTTAATTGTTTTTTTTTTTCACTTCTGGTTTTCAGTGTGTTTCTGGTAGCGAGCTTACCTCCACCTGAATGGTGTATTCAGTGCCCTCTGACCTGCGGAACATCTGATTCGATGTTAACAGCCCCTCCTTGTCCAATTTAAACCACACCCCCTCATTTCCTGACAGGATACGGAAGAGGAAGGGCGGGCCATTGTGGGCAGCATCTTTATCGATGACAGACAGCTGCAGGATGCTCGTCCCCATTGGTTTATTCTCCTGTGGCAGTGAGGTAGAAAGCACGATAACAAAGAGATAAAAGAAAATGAATTGTTATGCATGAATAGACTAATAAATAAGATTGACACGTCTGCCATTCTTTAACTGTACCTGTATAACAGCGCTGTGATTGGCTGGGGAAAAGGTGGGCGGGTTGTCATTGATGTCTGAGATGTCGATGTTAACCAGCACAGTGGTGGACATGGCAGGAGTTCCACTGTCCAGGGCTCTTACCACCAGAGTATAATCAGCAGTCTGGAGAGAGAGAGAGAGAGAGAGACCAAAATACAGATGTAGAATAGCACATACAGGAACATACAATGTAAAATAGCACATACAGTGTAAATCAGCACACACGTGTTTACATTGCTTTGACTGAACAGTATGGAAGGTTAATTAAAAAGACCTTTGACTCTATTAGACTCTCAGTCCCAGAGACATGGCAATGAGATAAGACCCACTCTGAGGAAGCAAACAGAGCAAGACAGGCAATGATAACACCATCCACGCACATGAGTGCACACACACGCATACACACACACACACACACACACACACACACACACGCACATGCGCGCACACACACGCGCACACGCACACATGCACGCACACACACGCACACACACGCACACACACGCATGCACACACGCACACACGCACACACACACATATACATATACCTATACATACACTCGCACAGGCACCACACGCACGCATGTGTACACACACACGCACGCACACACACTGGAGTCATTATCTTTTTTCCCCTCTTCCCCTAAACTACTATTTTTTTGAACCTTTACCTAATCTCTGCGGTTATCCTTCTTTAACATACACTTTTCTCCCTCTCTACCTCTCTCTGTCTGTGCTCTCTCTCTCTCTCTCTCTCTCTCCCTATTTACCTCTCTCTATCTCTTTCTCTCTCTGCCTCTCTCTATCTCTCTCTGTCTGTGCTCTCTCTCTCCCTATTTACCTCTCTCTATCTCTTTCTCTCTCTGCCTCTCTCTATCTCTCTCTGTCTGTGCTCTCTCTCTCCCTATTTACCTCTCTCTCTCTCTCTCTTTCTCTCACTCTCTCTCTTTCTCCCTCTGTCTCTCTCTCTCTCATTCTCTCTCTCTCTCTCTCTCTCTCTCCCTATTTACCTCTCTCTCTCTCCCTCTCTCTCCCTATTTACCTCTCTCTCTCTCTCTCTCTCCCTATTTACCTCTCTCTCTTTCTTTCTCGCTCTCTCTCCCTCTCTCTCTCTCTCTCTCTCCCTCTCTGTCTCTCTCTCTCTCTCTCTCTCTCTCTGCAGGCTCCTCTTCTAGTCATTATCACTCTTAGTCTCTCTCCTTTCTGACAACCTTTACACCGTTTTTCTTTTATCTCCTCTTGCTGTTTCTCTCTTTCCCCATCTCTCCTGCTGTCATCCCTCCCTCCCTCCCTCCCTCCCTCTCTTCGCCTCCATCCCCGCATCCCACAAGGCAAAATCACTGCGAGCACAACAGGGTCTTCCTGGTTCGAAATGACTGACAGCCACCATGGCAACGGTAACCCTGGAGACGGTAATGGTAGGGGAGAGGTTGCGGCAGTGCTCTTGCGTGCGCGGTCGGAGCCTTTTCAAGCCAAACAACTCGCCCCCTTTTCCGCAGTCTTAAAGAGAAAGGCCTCAGGGCCAGCCTCTCACATGCACCTGACACCCACGGCCTAGGTCACGTTCACCCAGCCACACACCACCACACCGCTCGCAGCAGGAAAGAGTTGTCAATATCGGTCAACGCAAGAGCGAATTAAACAGTCGGAAGCAAACACGCTAAATATAAACCCGAACAAGGTAATCGCCAGCGAACAGAAAAACCTGCTTGCCATTTCTTTAGAACTGTGGGTCCATCACGTGGCAGAAGTTTTAACACACGGGCTGTAACGGGGAAAGATTCCTGTAAAAGTCACAACGAGAGACCTCAACACACACTAAAAGTTTCTCATCTGCTTGGTCACTGCCATTAGCACGGCACCTCAACTTTGTCTGGGCAGTTTACCAAATGCACTGAGTCTCTCTGAAAAGGATGTCTAGCAAAGGGTTAAATACAGAGTACCGATAGCATAATTAAGCTTCTGATATGTTGTCATTGTAATGGCATTCCTTACCGTTTCTCGGTCCAGCTGTTTGTTAACTTTGACCTGGCCCGTGATTGGCTCAATGAAGAACTGGTTCTCTTGGTCGCCATTAACGATGGAGTACAAGATGTCGCTGTTCACCTGGCTGTCGATATCCTCAGCGGTGACCTAGGTGACCAAACCGAAACTAGCTCTCAGTAAAATTGACGTCTGCCAGGAACGTCAGAAACTGTCTAATCATTAGAAACACCTGCTGTCCCAACAGCAGCTGTGTCACTAACAAGGCCATGTTGCATCATAATAGTTTGTTTTGTTTACCGTAACAACAGCATCGCCGATGCTGGCACCCTCACTAATGGGCGCACTGTAGACGTCACGGCTAAACACTGGTGCGTTGTCATTGACATCCGTCAGGTTGATGTTCACCATGGTAACAGCACTGAGGGGCGGCGTTCCACCATCTTGAGCTTCAACTGTGAGGAAGTAATCTTTGCAGGACTCAAAGTCCAGGGGGCGAAACACTGATATTGCTCCTGTGGTTGCATTCACACACACACACACACACACACACACACACACACACACACACACACACACACACACACACACACACACTCATATAAGAACAACAGTTAACACCACAGCTGCAGCACTATATGAAGTTTTTTATTCCACTAACACTTAGGTGAAGACCACATTTCATCATCAGGAACATTTAAAAAAAAGTCTAGTACAGTCAAACTACAACAGTCAGACTGCAGGACTGGTACAGTCATACCACAGGTCTGGCATCACCATACTACACATTAGCTTGGCTGACATTAATTGTCCCCGCACCGTCATTCATCACACCGGCCACCGTTGGACTCGATCACACAAGCCCACATGAACATTTATGGCATTTAACCCACAGAGACAATCCTGACTGAACACAACTTGAGCTCAAGGGCCCAACAGTGGCAATTGGGCAGTGGGGGGGCTTGAACTGGGAACCTTCCACTTCCATGGTGAGTATCTTAACCACGGAGCTAGCCCTGGGCCCTGTGTCCATGTGTCCTAGCGTGCCATGTGGGGCAGGAGTGTGAACTGAGCTCTGAGGTAATGAGGTGAAGTGAACAGGCAGGCATGTCCACATGCTTTACTCTGTGTGTGTGTGTTTGTGTGTGTGTGTGTGTGTGTGTGTGTGTGAGTCTGCAGGGGCATGTGTGTCTGCTTGTGTGGGTTGTGAAGTACGCCTACAATAACTTGTGTGATCAAGCAAGCGTAGCCTGGTGGGTGACAAAAAACCAAACAAGCAAATAATAATAATCGAATGAACAAACAAACCTAAACCTAAAACACATCCAACAGTTTTTTTGGCCCGATTAAGGCTGGCACTGTCAGAACAGCAAGCTCTTCTTCAAGGGCTTTGTGTGCCAGACAGTCTTTCTCACGAGCGACTTGCTGTTTGATGTTTGGCTTGCAGGGCCCAGAGATCAAAGAAAAAGCCATAAAAGTAACTCGTACGGCATCTTCATGGATGTTCATTCACTGGTCCCAGCTGAATGTTAGAACCTAACGAAACCTTATACGTGTGAATGTCGGCGGTTCCTGCCAACTGCGGTATCAACCCTAACTGCACTGTTTACAAAGTTTACATGAAATTTCTAGGCATGGACAACGAAGATGACATGTAGCTGTGTGTAGTGTATCGCGGCATTATAAGGAGTTATGAAGTGTCTGTGTCTGCGTCGCGTGCTTGTGGAGGCTGACAGTGTGTGACCTGAGTGTGCGAGACACGTACGCCTTCTCTCACCTGTTTGGATGTTGATGGTGAAGTGGCCCTGCTGGTTCCCAGACCTGATGCTGTAGTAAATGTCAGCGTTGGTGCCGATGTCCTTGCTGGCGGCAAACACGCGCGTCACCTCCGTTCCCACGGCGACGTCTTCAGGCAGCGTGGCCAGGTAGTCGCGTCGCTCGAACACGGGCGGGTTGTCGTTGACATCCAGCACGGCGATGGTGACGTTGGCGAAGGAGGATAGGCGGCCTGGCACGCCCTGGTCGGAGGCGCGCGCCGTTATGAGGTAGGTGGATTGCACTTCGCGGTCCAGCCCACGCTCCAGTGCCACAACGCCGGTGAACTTGTCGATGGAGAAGAAGCCGTCGGCAGAGTCCACCAGGGAGTAGACGACTCTTCGGCTCTCTCCTGTGTAAGGGAGAGAGATGGAGAGAGAGAGAGAGAGAGAGAGAGAGGTAGGGGTTGGAGGGAGGGAGAGGTGTTATTTGTTATAATTTTTTGTGATAGTGTGGAGTGTCAAGCTGAGAGCTAAATGTTGATTTGCCTGTTGACTTGAATGTTGATCTGAGTATTAAACTGGGTCATGAACATGAATGTTGAACTGGTTAAGATGAGTGAGGAACTGGGTGATGAACTGTATGTTGAGCGGGATGTGAGCTGGGTGTTAAACTTAATGTCCCCTACATTTCACATCCCCTGATTCATACCTACGACATCACCTAAATGTGTCATGACAGGCATGCACATACGGGAGCTCCCATTACAAGAAGGCCCTTCCCTGAGACATCCACAGGACAGGACCCTCCACAGAGAGATCCACAGGACAAGAAAACCCACCACAGAGGGATCCACAGGACAAGAAAACCCACCACACAGGGATCCACAGGACAAGAAAGCCCACCACAGAGGGATCCACTGTGCTGAGCACATCACCAGCACAGCAATGCCTGAACTAAATGACATCTACTCCAGTCTGTGCAGGGCATCAGCAATTCGTATCACCAAGGATAGTATCCACCCAAACCACAACCTGTTTCAGTGGTTATCCTCTGGGAAACGTCTCCCTCAAGGTCAGGGCTGAGAAGTTAAGAAGGAGGTTCTTCCTCAAGGTCAAATGGACAATAAACAGCTAAAACCTCATAATTTAGATTCATCATTTAGGCGCATACACACACACACGCACACGCACGCGCACACACACACGCGCACACACACACACACACACACACACACACTTGCACTATTTGTATGATCCCTTATTTCATATTTCCCCTTTTACATTTGGCTTGTCTATTTCATGTATATTTTTTAGCTTATTATTTTATTGTACTCCTTATTTTACTTTTACTGTATTTATCGACCTCTCACGGTGCTTGGAGCAGCCTCCTTACACTTCACTGCATTTTATACAACCTACAAAATAAAGGAGTGAATGGAGGTGAACTCGCCCTGCACGTCACACAACTGGGAGCCTGAAAGACATTAAAACAAACAGTTTGGGCATGTGAAAGAGACAGAAAAAGAGAGAGAAAATGCAAGAGACAGAGAAATAGAAAAGAAAGGAAAAGAGAGATCGAGAGAAACAGAGAAAGACAGAGCGAGAGAGAGAGAGAGCGAGCGCGACACACACACACACACACACACACACACACACACACACACACACCCCTGACTGTGCACTAAGAGGCTGGGGGAGTTGTGTTTATGTCCTACCCTGGTCAGGGTCCGTGGCTTGCAAGCGTGTAAGCAGAGCTTTCGGGGCGGTGTTCTCATAAACGCTGGCTGTGTAGTGGGCCATGCTGAACTGGGGAGCATTGTCATTCACATCCAGCAGCGTCACGGCAACAGCTGCCTCGCACCACAGACCGCCGCTGTCCGTTGCCCGGGCAACCAGAGAGTAGCGCGCCACCTTCTCGCGGTCCAGCACCGCTGCTGTCTT